>NC_069501.1:46631858-46986858 GCF_027579735.1 Bombina bombina
CAATGGAACGTAATAAAAAGCTAAGTCTTAAGGATAAACTGCCAAGAAAATTCTGAAAGCCTGAGCGAAAAACTGATGCAAGGTGTTTGTGCTTCCTACATTACCCAGGTGATATGTATTTTACTGATATATTTACATTTTAAATGTCTGTTTTAACGTGACACCGTTGTCCAGAAGTGGTTTTGTTTTTGCTGCAACTTTCAATAAAGGATTCATTGGTTAAACACAGTCATGGAAGCATATTGTATATCTCATTTGCATATCTTACCCAGAGTTCTCTGGTGCATTGGCAGTGATGCATACTGAATACTTGTGTTGGAAAAGCAAGGGAGATACCTGCCTAGATATTCTTGTGTGCTATATAATACATGTGGTTCTTGCTTTTTTTTTTTTTTTTTTTTTGTTTAAATGAAGGATTTTAATCTTGTACTTTTTCCTCACCATAACTTAAATAAATCTATTGATTTTTTTTTTTAATATTTTTTTTTTACACTATACAAATTGTAAGTTTTTCATATGGCCTAATTTCTATTTTTTTCCCTGAATTTATGACTTAAAGGGACACTCAATCAAAATTAAACTTTTATTATTCAGATAGAGCATGCCATTTTAAACAACTTTCCAATTTACTTCCATTAACTAAATGTGCACAGTCTTTTTATATTTAAACTTTTTGAGTAACCAGCTCCTACTGAGCATGTGCAAGAATAAGTGTGTATGCATTTGTGAATGGCTGATGGCTGTCACATGGTATGTGTATGCATTTGTGATTGGCTGATGGCTGTCACATAGTATAGGGGGAGTGGAAAAAGACATAACTTTTAAAATTGTCAGAAAAAAAATCTAGTAGTCATTTGAAGTTCAGACTAAGTGCTATTGCATTGTCTTGTTATCTTGCATTTGTTAATTATGCAAATCAACTGTGTTGATGTTACACTTTGGGAGCTTGCTCTATCTCTGTACTGATCATATGACAAGATGCTGATTGGATGTGAGATATTGACTGAGATTGTAATAGGCTCCCAGAGATGTGTGACCGCTCATCACTCTGTAAATAATTCCCTTCTATCCCTTATAAACACACCACTGAAAAAGTCAGCTCACAGCCTGGAAGTTTGCTCTCGCTAGCCGTTGACTTATGTGTGCTCCCCCCCTTAATGGGAGCTCAAACAATGTTAACCTTTAAACAAACAGAAGATGAGGAAGCGGCTGATTCTTCTCTGTACTTTCATACTTTATATTCTTCACTTCCAGCAAAGATGCACAGTCAGCAGCCAGACAAGTGAGCGTCTGTGTGTACTGACACTGTCACGTATACAGCTTTATTTATAATGTCTTATACATACACATTTATATATACAGATATATAGATAGAAATGATTCATCGTGTAACATATATTAAACAAAACAATCACTGTAAATAATGACTTGTGTAGCACATTTAAAGACGCAGATTGTGTTTCACCACAGGAAAGGTTTCTGGGAAAGTGCATTGCAGTTACGTGGGATCCATCTTCTTCTGCGCTATGCTATTAAAGCGGTATTATAGCTTACTCTAGTCTAAGTTTAAAACTGATTTAAAGGTACAGTCTACTCCAGAATTGTTTGTGTTTAAAAAGATAGATAATGCCTTTATTACCCATTCTTCAGTTTTGCATAACCAACACAGTTATATTAATACACTTTTTACCTCTGTGATTACCTTGTATCTAAGCCTCTGCAGACTGCCACCTTATGTCAGTTCTTTTCACAGACTTTTTTAGCCAATCAGTGCTGACTTATATAACTCCACATGAGTCCGCACAATGTCATCTATAGGACTCACATGAACTAGCACTGTCTAGCTGTGAACAACTGTCAACATGCACTGAGATAAGAGAGCCTACCCAGGTTTAGCTTTCATCAAAGAATACCAAGAGAACAAAGCAAATTTGCTGATAAAAGTAAATTGGAAAGTTGTAAAACAATTGCATGTCCTATCTGAATCATGAAAGTTTAAATTTGGACTACAGTGTCCCTTTAGGAACAAATAAAACAGACATTTAAAATCTTTCAAGTCTTTACCCAGAACCTCCCATTGCACTGCATGCACACCTAATATTTTGGAATCAAACTTAAATTTAAAAACATAAGATGAGCTACATCTTTATAATGACACAGTGTTTACAATATGGAAGTAGCCAACCTAAAGAGCAGATCAAATCACAGACTGAAAGAAAGATGTGGGCTCATGGGTGCCTGTTTGACATAATACAATGGTATTCAGTTTAAACTAATATATCCAGACCTCTAGCCTGTCTTAAAGGGGCAGTATACTGTAACATGGGTTTTCCCTTAAAGGGACATAAAACCCAAACATTTTCTTTCACGATTTAGATAGAACATACAATTTTAAACAACTTTCCAATGTACTTCTATTATCAAATGTTCTTTGTTTCCTTGTTATCCTTTGATGAAAAGCAAATAGGTAAGTTCAGGAGTGTGCACGTGTCTGCAGTACTATATGTCAGCTGTTTTGCAAGAATGTTATACATTAGTAAGAGCACTAGAGGGCAGCACTATTTCCTGTCATGTAGAGCTCAAGAAATGTGCACGCTACCTACCTAGATATCTCTTCAACAAAGAATACAACAAGAACAAAGCATATTTGATAATAGAAGTAAATTGGAAACTTTTTTTTAAATTGTATTCTCTGTTTGAATCAAAGAAAAACTTGGGTTTCATGTTCCTTTAATGTATTTCCAACGACTTGTTATACCAGCCGCAGAGGTTTATTTTTGTATATGAAATTGCTGGTTTTGTGCTTTGTAACCAAAGCCTATTATAATGGGTTGAGCTTGCAGATATCATTATTTTATCACTTTTGTGTACACACACATGCTTCCGTATCTTATATTTGTTTGTAAACCAAAGCTCAATACTTAAAGAGAAAAACGGAAAATTAACATTTTATTGGTTATCTTTTCTACGCCGCCCTGGAGTGTAATTTATTCTGCTGGCTGGGTTTACATAGCATGTTAATAGCTTATACCCAAGTATAGAAACTTTCAGTATAGGTAAAGATACCACAGGCTAAATCAGCTATTTCAAATGCAGAAATAAGGGTAAATGAGCCCTTGTAAACAATTTAATACACTCCAGCAGGAAAAAAATGTATCATTGGGAACAAATTAAAGGGGACAAAAAATTGGGGTAAACTATCCCTTTAATTGGACCTGACTAAAGCAAACTTCACACATCCATGTGAATTACTGCAGACACTTTCACCATTTCCTATCACAAAAGAACCGTCCTATTCTTATCCTACATGTTAAATTAGCTAATAAATGTATCGTTTGTACAATTTGTTTGTTATAAGGACATAAAAGGTATATCAGGAACATAGAACTAGGATCATGAGCTGTGCTCCAAAAAAATACCAAACAACCATGTGTGGTGGTAGGTGAGGTCACACAGCCAGGTCATGTGTGGTGGTAGTTGGGGTCACACAGCCAGGTCATGTGTAGTGGTAGGTGAGGTCACAAAGCCAGGTCATGTGTGGTGGTAGGTGAGGTCACACAGCCAGGTCATGTGTGGTGGTAGTTGGGGTCACACAGCCAGGTCATGTGTGGTGGTAGGTGAGGTCACACAGCCAGGTCATGTGTGGTGGTAGTTGGGGTCACACAGCCAGGTCATGTGTGGTGGTAGATGAGGACACAAAGCCAGGTCATGTGTGGTGGTAGATGAGGTCACACAGCCAGGTCATGTGTGGTGGTAGTTGAGGTCACACAGCCAGGTCATGTGTGGTGGTAGGTGAGGTCACACAGCCAGATCATGTGTGGTGGTAGGTGAGGTCACACAGCCAGATCATGTGTGGTGGTAGGTGAGGTCACACAGCCAGATCATGTGTGGTGGTAGGTGAGGTCACACCGCCAGGTCATGTGTGGTGGTAGGTGAGGTCACACCGCCAGGTCATGTGTGGTGGTAGGTGAGGTCACACAGCCAGATCATGTGTGGTGGTAGGTGAGGTCACACAGCCAGGTCATATGTGGTGGTAGGTGAGGTCACACAGTCAGGTCATGTGTGGTGGTAGGTGAGGTCACACCGCCAGGTCATGTGTGGTGGTAGGTGAGGTCACACCGCCAGGTCATGTGTGGTGGTAGGTGAGGTCACACAGCCAGATCATGTGTGGTGGTAGGTGAGGACACACCGCCAGGTCATGTGTGGTGGTAGGTGAGGTCACACCGCCAGGTCATGTGTGGTGGTAGGTGAGGTCACACCGCCAGGTCATGTGTGGTGGTAGGGGTGGTCACACAGCCAGGTTATGTGTGGTGGTAGGTGAGGTCACACAGCCAGGTCATGTGTTGTGGTAGGTGAGGACACACAGCCAGGTCATGTGTGGTGGTAGGTGAGGTCACACAGCCAGGTCATGTGTGGTGGTAGGTGAGGTCACACAGCCAGGTCATGTGTGGTGGTAAGTGAGGACACACAGCCAGGTCATGTGTGGTGGTAGGTGAGGACACACAGCCAGGTCATGTGTGGTGGTAGGTGAGGTCACACAGCCAGGTCATGTGTGGTGGTAGGTGAGGTCACACCGCAAGGTCATGTGTGGTGGTAGGGGAGGTCACACAGCCAGGTCATGTGTGGTGGTAGGTGAGGTCACACAGCCAGGTCATGTGTGGTGGTAGGTGAGGTCACACAGCCAGGTCATGTGTGGTGGTAGGTGAGGTCACACAGCCAGGTCATGTGTGGTGGTAGGTGAGGTCACACACTAGACCCTCCTTAAATGCCAGCTCCAGAGCAGATATACACTACTGAGAGCTAGCGGAACACATCTAATGAGCCAATGAGAAGAGGCATATGTGCATAGCCACCAATCACCAGCTATCTCTCAGTAGTGCATTGCTTCTCCTGATTGTTCTCTTGGTATAAAAGCATACCTAGGTGCAAAGAAAATGTAATAAAAAGTAAATTGGAAAGGCTTTTTAAATAGTTCTATCTGAACCATGAACGTTTACATTTGTTTGTTTTTTTAAGATCTCATTTTTATTGAGGCTTATATAAACAGTACAGTATCTTGCATACAAGGTAATCCAAACATAGGTAACAAAGGAAAAGTTAGTGACAGGTAGTCAGAAAGAAGGATGAGGATCTTGGAACATACAAAGTAATGTCCAGTTTTACAATGGTCATAAAGATAGAAACATAGCATAAGGGGCGCGATCCGATATACGGCGTAGGTTTCGGCGCAAGCGAGGGAACCCGCGCCGCACGTAATTTCACCTCGCACATCGGGGTATTACATATACCCCGCTGGCAGTTCCTACAGTGCTGCAAGTCGGATAAACTAGCTATGTCCAGAAATAAGCGTAACTACAAATTTCTGGAGTTGCTGGTGACTTACGGCACTTTAGAAACTGCCAGCGCCTAAGAAAAGTAACAAAAATTTTAAATCTCCCGTAACTGTCTAACACGCCTCCCAAAAATAAAATCGACACGTATACCCCTATATCCGCAATCCCCCCTCTCACTCCTAATAATAAATGTATTAACCCCTAGACCGACAACCCCCCATAACGCAATAAGCCTAATTATTAACCCCTAAACCGCCATAGCCCACAACGCAATAAACCTATTCTATTATTAACCCTTAAACCGCCATAGCCCACATAGCTATTAAATCTATTAACCCCTAATCTGCCGCCGCCAACGTCGCCGCCACTATAATAAAGTTATTAACCCCTAAACCTAAGTCTAACCCTAACACCCCCTAACTTAATTATTATTTAAATAATTCTAAATAATATTACTATTATTAACTAAAGTATTCCTATTTAAAACTAAATACTTACCTATAAAATAAACCCTAAGATGGCTACAATATAATTAATAATTACATTGTAGCTATTTTAGGATTTATTTTTATTTTACAGGCAACTTTGTATTTATTTTAACTAGGTACAATAGCTATTAAATAGTTAATAACTATTTAATAGCTACCTAGTTAAAATAATTACAAAATTACCTGTAAAATAAATCCTAACCTAAGTTACAAATACACCTAACACTACACTATCATTCAATGAATTAAATAAATTAACTATAATTAGCTAAAATTAAATACAATTAAAATAAATAAACTATAGTACAAAAAAAAAAAAAACTAAATTACAGAAAAAAAATTACAAGAAGTTTAAACTAATTACACCTAATCTAAGCCCCCTAATAAAATGGCAGTTTAGGGGTTAATACCATTTATTAGTAAAGGGATAGTCTAGTCAAATTTAAACTTTCATGATTCAGAGCCGGCCCATGTTAGGTTCAGCACCTGGGTAGCTCTTGCTGATTGGTAGGTAAATGTAGCCACCAATCATCAAGTGCTATCCAGGGTGCTGAATTAAAAATGGGCCAGCTCCTAAGATTTAATTCCTGCTTTTTCAAATAAAGATACCAAGAGAACAAAGAAAAATAACAATAGATGTAAATGAAAAAGTTGCTTAAAATTGCATGCTCTATCTGAATCATTAAAGAAAAAAATTGGGTTTAGTGTCCCTTTAAATAAACTTTTGGGATTACATATATATTACAAAAAGGCTTTTATTCAAAACTGAAATGCATCCATGTGGATTCCAATCTTGGCTGGAATGTTCCTTTAAGGAAATGTAATATATCTACCACTTGTGACCAGTAGGGTTGCCACTCGCCAGGTGTCCAGTATTCAACCGGACAGTCCAATATTTTATCAGGCTAGCCAGTAAAATCTATACAAAAATTATTTTAGCTTCCGCTAAATGTAAAAGGCCTCCTATGTGTCTATGCTTTACAAATATTGCCTAAAAATAAATTACACTGTACATTTTCTTTTATATATGTTACAGGCAGCAATAACAGTGTTAAATCATTGTTGTGAGTGTGCTCTTGGCAGTCAAGGGGGTTAAATTACTACTGCGTAAGTGTGTAACTGGTATCCAAAAATGTAAAACTAATGAAGTCTGTCACTGGCAACCAAGGTGATACAATGACTGCACAGTTGTGAAAAATATACATGGAGGGATCAAGGGTGTGGCCTAAGACTGAGCTTTTGGGGGGACCCCACCTTACATCCGTAGGTTGTCTGGCATTATTATGAAGCACAGCTAGCAACCCTAGTGACCAGGTGGGTGAGATCTACTGAAACTGCACTACAGTCTCTTTAAGGTGGTATAAAAATCTCATATTTCACAAGAAAATCGTAGGGAAAATATGAAAAATATAATATGATTGTACACTATATTATTTTAACACGTAAACATTTAGATTGAACTTTAAAAAGTGGAAACATTTCCTATTCCCTAATGAATGTTATAGCAACATTCCTAATGTTATGACTTCTCACAGGTATTTCAAGCAGACATATTGAACAAATACTAAAACATATTCTGTACACTACACATACCAGCAGCTGAGATAAGAGTACACCATCAAAGGCAAAGATATATGGACGTGCACAGCAAATAGAGTAGGATCTGCAAGTAAGACACAGGTACAGTGAGACAGGAACCATTACTCATTATCAAAATATATTGCCTGATTAAAACGTCTGCTTTAGTACAGCTATCACCCCTCAGCTGTTAGAGGGTGCATCTCTCACGGGTAGCAATGACTTAATCCAGTAAGTAGCAGAAAGTTCAAAAAGCTAAGCACTGTAACTGATAGTTCCCTCTTCATCTGTTTCACATTCTCTTCCTACTTAATGCAGATGTTTTCAGCCCACTCTATGGAGTCCGGATCAAAATGCCAAGATTTATATATTGTAAAAGACAAAGGGCTCGATGATTGAAAACTCTCTGGGCTGGCGAGATTATTAACGAATGCTCGCCAGTCCTATTTCCCTGGTGGGATGATCTAAATCCATTTTTTACCCTGAAAACAGGGTGTCTCGCTAAGGGGCGTATACTGCATTTTCATATGAAATGTGCACAACAAAATTCCTATTTTAAACATTATACAAAACAAATATTTGAATCATTCACACAAAAATAAGCAGGGAAAAATTGTATTGTTAAGGTGCATCAAAAATCGTAACAAAATTCTTCACCAAAAATCGTATGTTAACAAAAAAGTAAAATTAGTATGTAATTTACACAGGAATAAATCAAATTAAATATGCACAGCGTAAATCGTAATTGTAGTACACTGGATGTGTAAAAATCACACAGAAATTTGAATTTATAAATACAAAATGCACAGCGTAATTGTTGTTTTTTCGTAAAATGGGCTGAACATGGGCGTTCCATGGGCGTATATGACAATCTCTCACTAATCCCAGCGTAATTCTATAAAGATTTTCGCACTGCAGATATCACAGTTTTTTCTCGCAAACTAAAAGGTGGCAAGCTTTTGTCAAAACAATACGAACACTTATAACCCCAATAGAAAAAAAAGTGCATACTAAAATATAGGCGAATGTAAGATGCTATAAGCAGAAAGCAGCGTAATGTTAGTTATATTGGCTGCAGGATTTTAATTTTAAAGTGCTCCCCCTGCTCCCTGATAACTTTGCACTAAGGAGCGAAGTTTCCCTAACCAGCGAGCTTAAATACTTTTAATAGGAGCCATCTCGCAACTCGCAGGGACTGCCCGTTTTTACGATCATTGCACCGGGGCAGCCCTGCGAGTGTCAGCAAGAAAAAGAAGGTTTAAGCTGGCGAATAATATATCATCGAGCCCAAAGTCTGGACCTTTTCTCCCTGTTTGGAGTATGGGGGCCAAGACTAGTGGTTCAAAATTAACTTGTCCTTCTAGTAAAGCCCTGACATTCAGTGAACACTGCAGGCCTGCCAATGACCTTGAGATGTCCTCTAAAGAGCCAATACCATTGTAGGGATGACCCCCTAGGTTACATACTTGGTACCACCTTCTGCAAACCTGTATATTTTTATTATACAATCTTTATTTTTTGCATATTTGTATTATCTCCCTAATACATCTTTCATACCACTAGTTTTTACCCATCGTAATTTTTGGGTTCCAAAGGAGACCTTCAGGACCACAATTGAGCACAATCACGATGCAATACTTTCTAGGGAACCACAAGGATTCCAGGATGTCAAATTACCTTAAAAGGAACTTGAAACCCAATTTTATTTAATGATTCAGATAGAGCATAACATTTTAAACATCTTTCCAATTTACTTCAATTATCTAATTAGCTTTGTTCTGTTTCTATCCTTTTGTTGAAAACGATACCTAGGTAGACTAAGAAGATGCTGATTTGTGGTTTCACATACATGCCTCATGTTATTGGCTCACCAGGTATTTAGCTAGCTCCCAGTAGTGCACTGCTGCTTCTTTAACAAAGAATAACAAGATAATAAACAAATTAGATAATGGAAGTAAATTGGAAAGTTGTTTAACCCCTTAGTGACCAGAGCACTTTTCCATTTTCTGTCCGTTTGGGACCAAGGCTATTTTTACATTTTTGCGGTGTTTGTGTTTAGCTGTAATTTTCTTCTTACTCATTTACTGTACCCACACATATTATATACCGTTTTTCTCGCCATTAAATGGACTTTCTAAAGATACCATTATTTTCATCATATCTTATAATTTACTATAAAAAAAATTATAAAATATGAGGAAAAAATGGAAAAAAACACACTTTTTCTAACTTTGACCCCCAAAATCTGTTACATATCTAAAACCACCAAAAAACACCCATGCTAAATAGTTTCTAAATTTTGTCCTGAGTTTAGAAATACCCAATGTTTACATGTTCTTTGCTTTTTTTGCAAGTTATAGGGCCATAAATACAAGTAGCACTTTGCTATTTCCAAACCATTTTTTTCCAAAATTAGCGCTAGTTACATTAGAACACTGATATCTTTCAGGAATCCCTGAATATCCCTTGACATGTATATATTTTTTTTTAGTAGACATCCCAAAGTATTGATCTAGGCCAATTTTGGTATATTTCATACCACCATTTCACCGCCAAATGCGATCAAATACAAAAAATTGTTCACTTTTTCACAAATTTTTTCACAAACTTTAGGTTTCTCACTGAAATCATTTACAAACAGCTTGTGCAATTATGGCATAAATGGTTGTAAATTCTTCTCTGGGATCCCCTTTGTTCAGAAATAGCACACATATATGGCTTTGGCGTTGCTTTTTGGTAATTAGAAGGCCGCTAAATGCCACTGCGCACCACAAGTGTATCATGCCCAGCAGTTAAGGGGTTAATTAGGGAGCTTTTAGGGAGCTTGTAGGGTTAATTTTAGCTTTAGTGTAGTGTAGTAGACAACCCCAAGTATTGATCTAGGCACATTTTGGTATATTTCATGCCACCATTTCACCGCCAAATGCGATCAAATTAAAAAAAACGTAAAATTTTTCACAATTTTAGGTTTCTCACTGAAATCATTTACAAACAGCTTGTGCAATTATGGCACAAATGGTTGTAAATGCTTGTCTGGGATCCCCTTTGTTCAGAAATAGCAGACATATATGACTTTGGCGTTGCTTTCTGGTAATTAGAAGGCCACTAAATCCTGTTGCGCCTCACACGTGTATTATGGCTAGCAGTGAAAGGGTTAATTAGGGAGTTTGTAGTGAGCTTGCAGGGTTAATTTTAGCTTTAGTGTAGAGATCAGCCTCCCATCTGACACATCCCACCCCCTGATCCCTCCCAAACAGCTCCCTTCCCTCCCCCACCCCACAATTGTCCCCGCCATCTTAAGTACTGGCAGAAAGTCTGCCAGTACTAAAATAAAAGGGTTTTTAAAAAAAAAATGAAATTTTTTTTTAGCATATTTACATATGCTACTGTGTAGGATCCCCCCCTTAGCCCCCAACCTCCCTGATCCCCCCCAAAACCGCTCTCTAACCCTCCCCTCTGCCTTATTGGGGGCCATCTTGGGTACTGGCAGCTGTCTGCCAGTACCCAGTTTACAATAAAAAGTGCTTTTTTTGGGGGTTTTTTGTTTTTTTCTGTAGTGTAGCTTCCCCCCCCCCCCCCCCCCCCCACAGACAAACCCCCACCACCTTGCTGATTGTTTAAATTTTATTTTTTATTATATTTTTTATTTCCCCATTTTCTGCAGTGTAGCGGTTCCCACCCGCTCCCTCCCCATGCACGCGCCCGCCCCCACCCTCCCGTGCGCGCGCCAATGCGCGCCCCCAGCCACCCCCGCCCACGATCCCGCCCCCCTTCAGATCCACATGGCCATCGATGGCCGCCACCCGCCTCCCGGTCCGGCTCCCACCCACCAACGCAGGTAGCCACCGATCTCCGGTGCAGAGAGGGCCACAGAGTGGCTCTCTCTGCACCGGATGACTTAAAAAGGTTATTGCAGGATGCCTCCATATCGAGGCATCACTGCAATAACCGGAAAGCAGCTGGAAGCGAGCAGGATCGCTTCCAGCTGCTTTCCACACTGAGGACGTGCAGGGTACGTTCTCAGGCATTAACTTCCTTTTTTCTGAGGACGTACCCTGCACGTCCTCAGTCGTTAAGGGGTTAAAATTGTAGTTACCATCTGAATTCTTCAAAGAAAATGTTTGAGTTTTATGTCCCTTTAAGGAACCTTGGGCCTTCACCAGGAAGAAAGTCCTCCCCAGTGTCTAACACCCTTCCAAAACTGCAAATACTCAGTATCACTCTATACCTCTCTTTTCTCACAATATCTGGTCCTACTGAATGGTTTAATAAAGACACTGACAGCAACAGGTCTACATGAAGAATAGTAACAGTAGACTATATAATAGTAATTAATATATATATATATATATATATATATATACACATACATACACACACACACATACATACATATGTATAAATGACTGAAAACAAGATAGTAAAATACATATATTGGGCTCCTAGGTGCACAGCAACGTGTTGAAACATAATAAACGCAGGGATTGCACAACATTGTCTGCTGAACATTATTTGCTGTATATTAAGACCTGCTTTTTTCATGTTTTTTGCACTGATCCTTAACAAATCTACTACACAATGGATAAGATTTGGGTTTCCTACAGATGCTAATAAACATTTAAGGATCTTGTAGATAAATATATGAATATTGCATGTTTTTATGCACACACACACTCTGCCATATGTTGTTCTGTATAAGCTGTCAAAGAGCAAAGTGAACAAGAAACGTTTTGTTAAACGGCTGTTCGCAGACTAGTGAAATCGTATACAGCTACATCTCACTCAGTGTGTCAGCGACAAGGAGCCTTTGAAGGCGTTGCCAGATTTGCCATTAGTGATTATACCACCCAGAATATTAAAAGCAAGAAGAAAACATAATTTATTCCTCTCACTCGAGTCAAAACTCAATACAGTATAAAACAGCTCAAAAAGTCTCCCACTCGCTGTGTTACAGTGTTATGTCTGTAACATGTCCACCATTAGTATATAAAATACCTTATATACTGTAACTCTGTAGAACACTGGGGCATACTCAACTCATACTCAGTTACTCTGTGATGGCTATAGGGTTTCCAGGTGTCCAGAATTGTTATTGTTTAAAAAGACAGATAATCCCTTTATTACCCATTCCCCAGCTTTGCATAACCAACACTGTTATATTAATATATGTTTTAAATCTGTAATTACCTTGTATCTAAGCCTCTGCAGACTGCTCCCCTCATCTCAATTCTTTTGACGGACTTGCATTTCAGCTAACTCCACAGGAGTGAGCACAATGTTATCTATATGATACACATGAACTAGCGCTGTCTAGCTGTGAAAACTGTCAAAATGCTCTGAGATAAGAGGCGGCCTTCAAGGGCTTCAAAGTTAGCATATGAACTTACCTAGGTTTAGCTTTCAACAAAGAATACTAAGAGAACAAAGCAATTGATGATAAAGGTAAGCTGTTTAGAATTGCATGCCCTTTCTGAATTATGAAAGTTAAATTTTGACTAGACTTTCCCTTTAAATGTAAAATGCCTCCTATGCCTAAATGAATTACAAATACAGAGCAGAAAGAAGTGAGGTGGTTAAATCTGTACTGCTTACATGTGTTACTGGCAACCAAAGGGGTAGAGTTATTTATTGATTTGTATGTTACTGGCAGCCAAGGGTTAAAATTACTGCTTAGTTTTCAGCGCTATACAAATAAATGATAATAATAATAATAATAATAGTTGTTAAAAATAAACAATGTAGGATTAAGAGTTTGGTCTAAATTTACACTATTTTTTAGATACTTTGTATGTTCCTTTCTAAATACTCTAGAAAGATTATATATATATATATATATATATATATATATATATATATATATATATACACACACACTATATCACTTTTTTATATATATATCTCTTTAGATCTGTTTTCATAGATATGTTTTTTATATACATGTACCTATATCTTCTTTTAATCTAGGTTAGCATGTATAGGTCATACTAGCTAACAGGTATATACTGTACTAATATACTATCCGAATAATTTAGATTTTTGATTCTGGTGACATTTCGAGGATAATGTCCCCTTCCTCTGTATATTTTCTATTTATTGTCTCTGCCGGCACCCTTGTTGTTGTCGTCATTTTTTGGTTATAATTTTTAAGATTGTGCATTGACACATAGATTTTATATTTTTTTTAATTTTTTATTGTTATATATTTTATATATACTTTTGAAATGTGTGTAAACAATCATAATTAGTTTGACTGTAACTGTATGTTATTATAGTCCATATGCGATCCAATCTATCAAACCATTTTTTATTGTTTTTTAACATACGTTTACCCGTTTGTTATATGGAGGCTATATACCCAAGAATACAATTCTCATAAATCCCTACACAAACCCAAAAAAAGAGGATGTTGCCAAAACCAAATATGATGATGTCATGTATGACCTGGAAGTAGTAGTACTTCTGGTTTCTGGTCATGGCCACAACAGGAAGTAGAGATGGTGTTTTCTGGCGCCATTTTACCAATTCAGAAATTGATCTGATTGGATTACTTACAGTATTTATAGGCACCATATTGACATAATTTTAGTCTTGAAAAAGGCCCTATATTGAAGGGCTGAAATGCGTTAACTATTTATTCTGAGTGCCAAAGATCTGAGTAACAAAGATATCTGGTAAGCAGATTTATTTTTTGCACTACCTAACAGAGATATTCTGCACTTGTTTTGTTGTTTTTCTTCTTTTACTTATATATAATTATCTTCCTTTGAAAACAACTGAGGATATCAATTAATTTGGGATATATCACCTCAAACCCATTCATAGGGCTCCATGTACTAAGCAGTCAGCGAGCTACCTGCAACAAATCTTGCGTCAAAACTCACAAACTGATATGTACAAAGCCGTCAACTATGTTAAAACTCGCATCTTTAAAATTGTGAGCGTACTTATCCGCCAAACCTCGCTACCTCTCCATTTTTCACTGTAATTAGACACATTTGACCACCAACTCGCCAAAAACGAATGTACTAAAAAATCTATTTGTCCGCTCGCGTCAATTTCCGCCCCCACCTCGTTATTTTTGCCTCGCTTCCTTTTAGGTGGCGGGCAAGGTACAAAACAATAGGAAAGTCACTCTAGACGCTAGTCTAGACATATATAAAAGGCAGTAATATCAGCATTGTACTTACATTGTTCATTTCAGCAGCTATGGAGAGAATTCTGTATTTGTTTATTCTCCGTGTGATGCAAATCCGGGCTAGAAGACAGAATACTGGAAATGTCGCTAATCGAATGGTTAGAAGAAGGAGAGTTTGTGTCCCCCGTGTATTCCTTCCACGGGTTGGTTTGCACAGCCTTTCTGACCGAGAGATCATAAGGAGATTCCGGCTTGATCGTGAATCCATATTACACCTGTATCGAGAGATTGAAGATCATTTGGAGCCGATGACGGCTCGTTCACAATCTATTCCGGGACTTCTGAAACTATTAGCTGCATTGCATTTTATGGCAACAGGCTCCTTTCAGGCAGTTTCTAGCATCATTATTGGAATGAGTCAATCTGCTTTTTCACGCCACTTATCCAAAGTCATTGGGGCTATGATGGTTATTTTTCATCGATATGTTTGTTTGCCATCTACCCCTGAAGAATGGCAATCTATAAAGTCAAATTTCTATAGGATGGCTGGGATGCCCAATGTCCTAGGTGCCATAGACTGTACCCATGTTGCTGTAAGACCACTTCAAGCTCGTGAGGAGATCTATAGGAATAGAAAGCATTTCCATTCCTTGAATGTCCAGATGGTCTGTGACCCCAACATGAGGATTATCAGTGTCCGTTCTAACTTTCCTGGCTCCTGTCATGATTCTTACATCTTAAGGCAGACTGGCTTATACCGGAAGTTCGAGGATGGAAATATGCCTGAAGGATGGCTTCTAGGTAAGCATAACTGGCATATAATTTGACACTCATTTCAATGTACAAAAATTGCGCCCAATTTGTCGACTGTAATCTGTATATTTTAAATTTGTATTGTATAGTTCTCAATCTTTATAATTATTCTTATATTAATATTTATATTTATTATATCTTCTATTAGGAGATGGAGGGTACTCATGTACAGAATGGCTGTTGACTCCCTATAACAACCCACAGACCAGAAGTCAAGTACGTTTCAATGAAGCTCACCGATCTACCAGGGGGGTTATTGAGAGGACTTTCTGTCTTTTGAAAATGCGGTTTTGATGTCTTGATCGTTCTGGTGGTGCTATGCAGTATGCACCTGAGAAAGTTGCAAAAATTATATTGGTTTGCT
The DNA here is from genome assembly GCF_027579735.1 of Bombina bombina. NCBI lineage: Eukaryota > Metazoa > Chordata > Amphibia > Anura > Bombinatoridae > Bombina > Bombina bombina. The sequence continues at coordinate 46,647,570 of NC_069501.1, forward strand.
GCATACTGCACAATATAGCAATAAAAAGAGGCTGTCCATTAGAAGATGAAGATACCATAGATGCTGATGATTTACCAGAAGAAATATGTGTAGAACAAGCTAATAGGCGTGGTATGGCAACAAGGGACATGGTTTCAATATTTTGAAGATTAAAGTTTCAGTTGATCAATAAAAAACTTTCTTTATTAACTTGTCTTCTACTTTTTTTTTAAGAATTAAGGTTATTAAAAATCACTCATGATAAACAGTTAAGTACATCAGCTTAGTCGCGGCGAGCGAGACGTCAAATTTATCAATATTCCACCACTGCTCGCGGCGGGCTAGACGTGTCTATTTATTGTGGGATTTTTAGTACATAGCAACAGCGGACACCATTTCGCCCGCGGCGAGTAACGGCGAGTTTAGCCGCGTCTACAATGACGGATGAATTGACGGCTTTGTACATGGAGCCCATAGTTTTTATTTTTTATTTCACCTCTGTACGTCACTGGCCATATAAGCTCATACAGTAATGCTCTCAGTATGTCACTGGCCATATAAGCTCATACAGTAATGCTCTCAGTACGTCACTGGCCATATAAGCTCATACAGTAATGCTCTCAGTACGTCACTGGCCATATAAGCTCATACAGTAATGCTCTCAGTACGTCACTGGCCATATAAGCTCATACAGTAATGCTCTCAGTATGTCACTGGCCATATAAGCTCATACAGTAATGCTCTCAGTACGTCACTGGGTATAAAAGCTCATACAGTAATGCTCTCAGTAGGCCACTGGCCATATAAGCTCATACAGTAATGCTCTCAGTAGGCCACTGGCCATATAAGCTCATACAGTAATGCTTTCCATACGTCACTGGCCACATAAGCTCATACAGTAATGCTCTCAGTACGTCACTGGCCATATAAGCTCATACAGTAATGCTCTCAGTAGGCCACTGGCCATATAAGCTCATACAGTAATGCTCTCAGTAGGCCACTGGCCATATAAGCTCATACAGTAATGCTTTCCATACGTCACTGGCCACATAAGCTCATACAGTAATGCTCTCAGTACGTCACTGGCCATATAAGCTCATACAGTAATGCTCTCAGTAGGCCACTGGCCATATAAGCTCATACAGTAATGCTCTCAGTAGGTCACTGGCCATATAAGCTCATACAGTAATGCTTTCCGTACGTCACTGGCCACATAAGCTCATACAGTAATGCTCTCAGTACGTCACTGGCCATATAAGCTCATACAGTAATGCTCTCAGTAGGCCACTGGCCATATAAGCTCATACAGTAATGCTCTCAGTAGGCCACTGGCCATATAAGCTCATACAGTAATGCTTTCCATACGTCACTGGCCACATAAGCTCATACAGTAATGCTCTCAGTACGTCACTGGCCATATAAGCTCATACAGTAATGCTCTCAGTACGTCACTGGCCATATAAGCTCATACAGTAATGCTCTCAGTACGTTACTGGCCACATAAGCTCATACAGTAATGCTTTCCGTACGTCACTGGCCATATAAGCTCATACAGTAATGCTCTCAGTACGTCACTGGCCATATAAGCTCATACAGTAATGCTCTCAGTATGTCACTGGCCATATAAGCTCATACAGTAATGCTCTCAGTACGTCACTGGCCATATAAGCTCATACAGTAATGCTCTCAGTACGTCACTGGCCATATAAGCTCATACAGTAATGCTCTCAGTACGTCGCTGGCCATATAAGCTCATACAGTAATGCTCTCAGTACGTCGCTGGCCATATAAGCTCATACAGTAATGCTCTCAGTACGTCACTGGCCATATAAGCTCATACAGTAATGCTCTCAGTACGTCGCTGGCCATATAAGCTCATACAGTAATGCTCTCAGTACGTCACTGGCCATATAAGCTCATACAGTAATGCTCTCAGTACGTCACTGGCCATATAAGCTCATACAGTAATGCTCTCAGTACGTCGCTGGCCATATAAGCTCATACAGTAATGCTCTCAGTACGCCACTGGCCAAATAAGCTCATACAGTAATGCTCTCAGTACGTCACTGGCCATATAAGCTCATACAGTAATGCTCTCAGTAGGCCACTAGCCAAATAAGCTCATACAGTAATGCTCTCAGTATGTAACTGGCCATATAAGCTCATACAGTAATGCTCTCAGTACGCCACTGGCCATATAAGCTCATACAGTAATGCTCTCAGTAGGCCACTGGCCATATAAGCTCATACAGTAATGCTTTCCGTACGTCACTGGCCATATAAGCTAATACAGTAATGCTCTCAGTAGGCCACTGGCCATATAAGCTCATACAGTAATGCTCTCAGTACGTCACTGGCCATATAAGCTCATACAGTAATGCTCTCAGTAGGTCACTGGCCATATAAGCTAATACAGTAATGCTCTCAGTATGTCACTGGCCATATAAGCTCATACAGTAATGCTCTCAGTACGTCACTGGCCATATAAGCTCATACAGTAATGCTCTCAGTACGTCACTGGCCATATAAGCTCATACAGTAATGCTCTCAGTACGTCGCTGGCCATATAAGCTCATACAGTAATGCTCTCAGTACGTCGCTGGCCATATAAGCTCATACAGTAATGCTCTCAGTACATCACTGGCTATAAAAGCTCATACAGTAATGCTCTCAGTAGGTCACTGGCCATATAAGCTCATACAGTAATGCTTTCCGTACGTCACTGGCCACATAAGCTCATACAGTAATGCTCTCAGTACGTCACTGGCCATATAAGCTCATACAGTAATGCTCTCAGTACGTCGCTGGCTATATAAGCTCATACAGTAATGCTCTCAGTACGTCACTGGCCATATAAGCTCATACAGTAATGCTCTTAGTACGTCACTGGCCATATAAGCTCATACAGTAATGCTCTCAGTACGTCACTGGCCATATAAGCTAATACAGTAATGCTATCAGTACGTCGCTGGCTATATAAGCTCATACAGTAATGCTATCAGTACGTCACTGGCCATATAAGCTCATACAGTAATGCTCTTAGTACGTCGCTAGCTATATAAGCTCATACAGTAATGCTCTCAGTACCTCACTGGCCATATAAGCTCATACAGTAATGCTCTCAGTATGTCACTGGCCATATAAGCTCATACAGTAATGCTCTCATTATGTCACTGGCCATATAAGATCATACAGTAATGCTCTCAGTATGTCACTGGCCATATAAGCTCATACAGTAATGCTCTCAGTACGTCACTGGCTATATAAGCTCATACAGTAATGCTCTCAGTACCTCACTGGCCATATAAGCTAATACAGTATTGCTCTCAGTACGTCACTGGCCACAAAAGCTCATACAGTAATGCTTTCAGTGCGTCACTGGCCATATAACAATACGTCACTGGCCATATAAGCTTAAACAGTAATTCTCGCAGGACGCCACCGGCCACTTAAGGCTTTGGAATGTCTGTGCGCCAGTCCTTCAGTCAAGCGATGTGGGAAGCACTACTTCTCCTGTGCGGTTTCGGGATCTTAGCTGGGGTTTGAGGTTTCAGGTGACCATGGATGTTTTTCATGAGCCAGATCTTGTTTTCATAAGGTTTGTGGCATTTTAGCCCTTGAGGCAAATTACACTGTAAAACCCCAGACCTGTCACTGTGGCAACAGCACCAGCGAGGGGGGAGGAGGTGAGGTACACAGGCTCCTGCTCACTTATACAGTGAGGACCCTTTAGAATTAACTCCTTGTACACTTACATAGCAAAGCTAACCCCAAGCTTCACGCTACATGTGAAACTTGTAGCACATGGGTTAATTTCTAGGTATCAATCAGCTCACTTATATTGGGCTGTAAAAATACCTTTTTGCTAAGATCAGGCTACGCTGGTAATTAACCACAGCTGGATTATAACAGTCCAGATTTTCTTCCCTGCAGTAAATTATCTGAATTTAATGGTAATAAGGTAGACAAACTGAGACCTTCACGTTTCTATTGTAGAAGTCTTTTTCCAATTACAGGCGCTTAACACTTACATTGCCACGAGTACCAAAACCGCTTAGTAAAACTCTCAAAGTGATTCATCAACATAAGAGTGGAAGTTCTTGTGACTTGGTCTCTAACACTCTTGTGTCTACGTATATTTATTCTGTTAAAATGATCTATAAATAACCTAGTATATTGCTTAATGACAGCCTGGTGTTACAGATATATTTTACACATTTTGTACACTAATTTCTTTTGTAATTTTCTATAAAAATGTAAATCTAAAATTATTAATTTTTTACTTGGATCAATTGTACCCATGGACAGCGCTGCAGAAGATGTTGGAGCTTTATAAATAAAGTATCATAATAACAATTTATTCAATGAGAAACAAAATAACCAAGAAGTGACTATATAAATAAGAAGATGCAACTCTAAAAATCTATTATCTCTAGCCTTGAACCTGATGTCAGCTCTTAAAAAAGCAAAGGCAGCTCCCTTCAGGCGTTGTCTATTTGTAATAGTTATTGGCCTAGATTACAAGTGGAACAATATTAACATTGCAGAGCCGGTCTAAGACGAGCGTGCAATACGTTATTATGGTGAAATAGAACAGCCAGAGAATGTTTAGTGTGGCCGACATCACTTTAGTGTCGCCCTATGCTTTTAATGGATAGCGCGACCTCACTAAATATCACTCATATTACAAGTGCAACACATAACACTAAAAAAGTTAGCGCACAAACGTACTTGATTTTACTTATGTTACATATTGTTATGTAATACTTCTTTCAATAAAGTTCATATTTAAAAATTATAATAAAAAAAAAGTTACACAACTTGAAACGTGAAGTAAAGTGTTAGGGCTACAAGAAATGTGTAATAAAAAATAGGTAATAAATATTAAAATAAAGTATTCCACTGATGTATTTGCATATTAAATGTAAAATATGTTAATTAAATAAATGTAATAAAGTGTTTTAAAAGGGATATGGTATATGACAAGGTGTTGGATTGGAAAGGACTCAAAAGGTGTGTGCGTGCGCGTATATAGTATATATATATATATATACATAGGCTTACCATAATTTTTAGAGGTGAAACTGGGACCATCTGGTGCGGTGCCAGTGGGGGTGTGGTCAGGAGCGTGGTCAAGGGGGCGTGGCAATCATCAGTCCTTTTAAAGTAGTAGATTTTATGTGTGTAATGTTTCGTGGATACTCTACCCTTCCTCAGTCAAACAAGTGAATCACACAGTTTAAATAGACCATAACACCACCCCCTAGTGAAAAAGGCACCATTACGTTGTCATGGCAAATAAGTCATTAATCTAAATCTCAGATTCTAAATAATGCCAAACATCAAGCATAATTATCACTTTCATAATTATCAATTTCACAATTTAATATCTGCAGTGTAATATGTGTTTTATGTGTCTAATTAAGGAACAGAGCCAAATACTTATAAGGCATAAATACAACATTGTATGAAATAAGTAAAAAAGAAGCACGTACCTGCTAAAGCTGTTTAAGAGGCTACTCTATACCATAATGCAGGAAGATTACAGCCAAAATGCTATCCTGCATGAAGTAAAGCAAGATCCAGGCCAACAATCCTTCCTGTCTGTACTTCCTAGTCATACCCATATGATTCCCCTAAAGGTGTATTACCGGCAATGACACCAAGGGTCGGGGGGGGGGGGGGGATGTTAAATTCTTAGAAAAATAAACCAAGTAGTACTGTACTACAAAATTAAAAAAAACCCTATGCTGCTCACTCAGCCTGTATTACTAAATGTAAACTTTGAAGGACACGAATGTTAAGCTAAGCAGGGCTGTATGTAGCAAAGTACCAGCATCCAACTATGCTGAAGAGCCACAGTCCAGTCATTTTGAATAATGTGTCCGGGTTAAAGGTGGTCTGAAACCTGATTTGAAACCTGGAGGTGGCAACCCTACTGGGACAGAATGAACAACTGGGTGGGACACTGGGACAGCGCCTCCAAACCGGGACAATCCCAGTAAAAGTGGGACTTCTGGTAAGCCTATATATACACACACACACACAAACATACAAATATATACACACACGTTATTTCAACAATTTCTTAACTCACCTTCGGCTTAGTTGCCAATATTTATTTTTTTTAAAACCCATTTACGGTTTGCTTAGCTCCGCCCACTCAGATTGAACCCCCAAAACAAACACATACATTTCTAGTAGTATAATTTAGAGATAATGATTGCTTAAAGTGACAGGAAAGATTAAATTAATCTTATTTGGCTCTCTTGGGTAACTTTATTAAAAAGGGATATGCACTAATCCTCAGCAGCAGCAATGCATTACTGGGAGCTAGCTGTTAATTGGTGGCTACAGACATTTGTCTTGTCATTGGCTCACCAGATGTGCTCAGCTAGCTCCCAGCAATGCATTGCTGCCCTGGAACTGACTTTAATTATGTGTTTAATCACCTTGCAGAGGTAAAAACATAGCTATGTACAAGTAATAATGCAATAAGAAAAAGTTCTCTAACATAAGAGCATTTTCTTTATGCTCTGTTGTAGCTAGGGTTGCCGCAGGTTAAATGATCATACTCCTCATTCCCTCCCTTACTCTCAAGCAAGTACCAAAATAGTCAAGCACATCCTGAAATGAATGTATTATACTAAGTTTAACCTGCTAACTGCTGTCTTGGGGCTGCTGAGAACAAATATATGCAGATTTCTTAAGGACTGGTTAAGACTCTTATGGATAGTTTCATAAGTAGATGGCATTTTATGAGGTAACTACAGTATTCATGCTTTTTTATCATTGTTACTGCAGTACTTGATAGCAATAGAAATGCCCCAGGAAACCTGTATTTTTTTATATGTTGTTCTGTGAATTGAAATCCCAGAACAAGTTCCCAGTTCCCTGATAACTGACCTCACAATGCTAAACTTCAGTAACAGAATCATATAAAGAAAACATACTGTAAGCAATGAGACTAATGCCACAGCGCCCTCTGTGGTGGGAGTACTGCACTGCACACAATATTCATAACCTATAGACTGAATTGAATAAGGGACAAGCATTTTCGCAGGTCCTACCCAGCAGGATATTTGCCCACCGCTGATTGGCTGTTACATGCCGGTGGAGGAGTTCCAAAATCTCACAAATAACACTTCCAGATACATTGTAGCCAAACTTCAATCTTTTTTGCCTCCTGGGGCGTGTAAATGTTAATCCCACGAGGTTCACTTGGGGTGGATGCCAGAGGATTGCAGGGTGCTGCACCAATACTAGATCCTCTGGCAACCACCCCAAGTGAACCTCAGGGAATTACATTTATAAGTGGGGCTTAGCCCTCCTTGAACCCCCCCCCCCCCCCCAGGTTGAGGCAAGAAAAGATAGTGGAGATGGGGGAATTATGGTGGAGCATTAACTGCAGCCAGCAAACAGTAACTGTGCATGTGACAGCCAATCAGCGCTTATGAAATATCCTGCCGAGTGGGATCTGCTAAAATGGAAGGAAAAAATGGGACAGTTGGCAACAATCCTTCGGGTTAACGATTGAGCGAAAGCTACAGTAGGGCTAATGTAGCACACCCCATAGAAGTCTATGGGCAGATGAAGTTATTTGACCTCCAGATGTTAGTGCTTCTGAGGCTTTTGCTTAAGCAAAAACTTTTTACTTTCATCTTTTATTCTGAGCGCAATAATAGGAGCGCTATTGATTTAACTTGAGCGCTATTGATTTAACTAAATATTTTTTTAACAATATGGTTTTTGCCTGAACATTATATTGCAATGTAGGTATCTCTCCTTCACATCCACAACCTGCATAATGAGATAAACAGCTCTCAAAGTAAAAGATAATCTCACCAGACCACAGAGCTTTAGAGAATTGGATCCTATTCACATGTATAGTCAATAAGCACATTTTCTGATATTAATTTATTGGTGGCTATGATTGAATATTGATTGGTGGCTATGCATATATGCTTTCCTCGACTTGCTCCGCTGCTCTGTTCAGTAGTTCACTACCAATCTGCAAGTTGCAGGAGTTAAAGGGGGCATGATACTCAAATGTTGAAGCACTTGAAAGTGATGCAGCATAGCTGTAAACAGCTGACTAGAAAATATCACCTGAACATCTCTATGTAAAAAAGAAAGATATTTTACCTCAAAATTTCCTCAGTAGCCACATCCCATTGTAAAGTGATATTAAGCAGCCAATCAGGAACAGTCATGCAATTTCCCTATGCAATCATAGGAAGTTTACTAGGAAATCTTGCGAGATTTAAGTGAAATCATGAGATTACAGTAAAGCAAAGTGTGACATCAGCACTAATGGAACGGATTGGCTGTTTTTTTTTTATTTGTTTTTAAAAGGACCAGTAAATACAGTAGATTTGCATAATCAACAAATGCATGATAAAAAGACAATGCAATAGTGCTTAGTCTGAATTTCAAATTAGTAATTTTTTTCTGAAAATTTTCAAACGTATGTCTATTTCCACTCCTCCTGTATCATGTGACAGCCATCAGCCAATCACAACTACTTAAATGTATATTCTGTGAATTCTTGCACATGCTCAGTAGGAGCTGGTGCCTCAAAAATTGTAAATATAAAAAGACTGTGCACATTTTGTTAATGGAAGTAAATTGGAAAGTTGTTTAAAATTGCGGTTTTATCTGAATCATGAAAGTTTAATTTTGACTTGAGTGTCCCTTTAAACATGCAGCTGACAGTAGCTTGATAACTGTTCACAGAGCACTTACTATTGTAAACTGAAGACATTTTGAAATAAAATATCTTCATTTTTAACATAGGTGATAATTTCTTGTCAGCATTTTTCAGCTATGCTGCATCACTTTAAAAGGGACATGATACCCAAATGCTAAATCACTTGAAACACATAGGTATAACTAAGCAATAATACAATGATCAAATACCTTGTAAACAACGCTTCACTAATAAATATATTTACCAGTTCATTGCTAGACTGCTTTCTGCAATTGCTGCTGTCCTTAAATGACTGTATCCTAGAAAAACTATATCTAAGGGGGAAGTTGTAGGACAAAAATAGGAATCCTAACAAAGCAGAGAAATGAAAAAATAAAATCCAACAAAAGTATTCTGTGTTTACAGTATGTATATTTATAAAGTAACTTGAGCGCAGAGGGCAATCTGCCCTGAAGAGGAATTTACATGAACATATTTGGAAGATAAGAATGGGTTGAAATTGTAAATTAATCTGCTGTTTATTCAACTGGATTTGTATGGACACTAGTTCTTCCTGTTTTGTGTCTATTAAGGATCTAATGAGATTAGCATCTACCCTAAAAAATACACAAAGCGTTTCCTTAACACCTTGGTTGCCAGAGCAGAGAGAATTGCAATGTGTTGCTATGCAATATGCTGCAGCCTTCCCTTCATTAGCCTAAGGGTATCTAATTGCAAATTTGCTAAGCAAATTTGTATTTAATTGTACCTTTAATGGGCTTGTGGAGGCTTGTTTTTCCACACTAATACAACTGCATGAGTTGCCCCTATCAACCAATAAGCATAAATACTCCAATATTAAAAGAACTCTAGTAGATGAGGAGATAAGACAAGATAACAGGTTTTTAAACCTAGCAAACTCTAGGTCACAACATGAGAGTGCCCATTAGAGAGACAACTGTATTTCAAAATTATTCAAATGTACATTTTATTAGCATTTGCTGATTTTTTTCCATATGCGTACCTGTCAAGCCACAAGGTGTGACACACTATTTAGAGTCTGTTCTCCAGATCACACTATGGATCAGTAAAATCTCACTGCAAAATGAAAAGATTGCAAATCTCTCCCTATTTGCAGCACATCTGCATTGTCGATACGGAACATGTAATGTGGTGCTGTCACATTAAAAACACTCAAAATTTAGTGAAATAATTATATAGTTTTGGATAGGTTAGAATTTAGATTACAGCTTCTACTTATAGAATTACTATAATTTGAGAAAAAAAAGATTACGTTGTAAAATAGATTATCAAAAGTACAATAAATCAACACCTATATAATAACTAATGAAACCTAAATTATAGTAATATTCTATTTCCACAATGAGACTGAAACTTTTAATATTTTTTTAAACAAAATAATAATACTGTTGACACAAATATTTATTTACTTGTAAATATATGATGTATATTATGTATAATGCTTCTGAATCATCTCTTTCAAAAATAATGAAGGTTAGAAAATATGTTAAAGTATGTTAGGAATAATGTATTAAAGGGATAGGAAACCCACAAATGTTTGACTCAGACAGAACATACCAGTTTAAAAAAAGTTTCTAATTTACTTCTATTATCAAATATTCTGTGTTGAAGAGATACCTAGGTAGCATCTGGATCACTAAATGGCAGGAAATAGTGCTGCCCTCTAGTGCACTTGCAAAACTGCTGCTATATAGTGCTCCGGAAATGGGCCTACCCCTAGCATACATCCCTGCTGTTCTACAAATTATACCAAGAAAACGAAGAACAATTGATAATAGAAGTAAATTAGAAAGTTGTTTAAAATCGCTGCTCTATCTGAATCATGAAATAAAAGTGTTCGGTTTCATAAACCTTCAAGCCACAAATATAAAGAGAATGGTAGGAAACTAAGGTTGCTATTTTACAGCAGACTTCTTTATGTGCAAGATATGTACAAGTGATTAACCCTTTAGATGCCTGCTGAGGCCGTCGGAGCAATGTCTTGCCATCCTTTCATAAAGCCCCACTCTGTGGTGATCATATTCAGCATAGATAAACTGTGTAATTGTTGCTTATTGGCTCAGCGGCCCTTACTGCTCAGGAACCACAGTATTTCTCTGCATCCCAAGCTGTACTTGAACTGTGTGTTAAACACATTTGTGGGTGTTAAACACATAGAGGTGCAGGCTCTATAATGAATTAGAGCATGTCATATTTCCACTATAACGGTCCTTATGGCTAAATGAAACCACTAAAACAAACTGCTCATTATAATCTCTCGTAATAAAAGCAGAACAACATTATTCCGTCCTGCAGCACCCTAGGAAGCCGTTAGTTTTACTCCAGGGTTATGAGCTAACCAAACTCCCAACATGCATTGCTGCTCTTAAAATCTCATATTGAGCTGAAGGAACAAATGGTTTGTGTTTTACAGGCTCTTGAAACTCATTACGGCATCCAAATATAAAGTCGCCACTGATGCCCTGCGGTCACACAAATACACCTTTGTAGTTTTTGTAGTGCAGCCTCACACCTTCCGTTCCCTCCATAAACCAGCTGAGCTGCACCTGACATACTGCAGACCCTAAATGCCAGGCCTCAGTGAACACGGCGGCTAGCGATACCATATGCTCCTCATACGTGTATTAACAAGCACAGTAAGCAGCTCGGTATCGATAGACCTTCCTAGTCCTTTTAAAGCTATCAGCGACGCCTGTTACGTTAAATGCAAATATTTCTTATTGTTTTTCCTTTTTTTTCTCCCTCATAGAGAACAGTAACCTATAACATAAATAATAAAAAAATTAAACAAGAGACCTTTTTTCAAAATTATTTAAAAGAACATTAAACAGAAAATTGAATTTCTCATAAAAAAGTTGAATTATGCATTGTGGGGGAAATAAATCTACACATTCATTATTTATTTTCCCTGATTTTCCTCTAATTTTAAAAGGGACACTGAACCCAAATTTTTTTCTTTTGTGATTCAGATAGAGCATGCAAATCTAAGCAACTTTCTAATTTACTCCTATTATCAATTTTTCTTCGTTGTCTTGCTATCTTTATTTGAAAAAGAAGGCATCTAAGTTTTTTGGTTCAGTACTATGGACAGCACTTTTTTATTGGTGGATGAATTTATCCACCAATCAGCAAGGACAAACCAGGTTGTTCACCAAAAATGGGCCGGCATCTAAACTTACATTCTCGCATTTCAAATAAAGATACCAAGAGAAAAAAGAAAATTTAGATAATAGGAGTAAATTAGAAAGTTGCTTAAAATTTCATGCTCTATCTGAATCACCAAAGAAAAAATGTGGGTTCAGTGTCTCTTTAATCTCAAATTTTTAGTTTTTCTAATGCTCCCACCAAGACTGAATTGTATCCTGCAGGGTTCAAAACTCTAACCCTGCTGTGTGTTACAAAGCGATTGTTTATTCAGTGCAGGAGCACATTTATATCTGTCACTAATTGGCCACAGCAAAGAGGATAAGAGAATTGTTTCTATGCACTGCAAAAAAATGCAAATTTTGCTAAAAAAAACAAACATTTAAAACATTTTGTATGCAGATATTTTGCAATGCAGTGCTTATTTTATTTTTTATTTTTTGCAAAACCTAATGAATGACTTTTATGCCCTTTAAATAAATGAATAATAATAATAAATAAGTATCAAGATAGTGTTAGTCTGTGACCACACAACCACAGTTTGTGTAACTGAGGCTGTAAAACGCAGTTAATCTGTGTAATTAAGGTGAAGAGATAAGAGGATAATGAAGCCACTTCTGAAGTGGTGTGAACAGCACTCACCTCCGTTTCTAGACTTTTTACAAAATCAGTAAATACTGCAAAGTGAGAGCGTAACTTCCACACAAGACTCACATTTTAACAACCCTTTAAATAACACGTTTTATCAATAGCAGATATTCTCTCTATACATCTTTATTTGTTCTACTGCAGCACAAAACCTACCTTTAGTAAGTACTGCACAACCCAGCTCCAGTACCACAATTGGGTCTTGGCTGCTCCAATCTACTAAAAGTGAGGTGCAGAATACTATGGTACACCTTCTTATTGGCTGGTTGCTATTCTATCAAACTGAAGGAAGGAGAAGCTATGGACTGCACATGTGCTAAATCATTCTAAGCTTTAAAATTATACTTTATTTAAAAATAAGAAAAACAAAACTTCAGTAGTGTTTAAAACCTGTTTATTTAAAATCAAGATAAAAATATGAGCTATTTATGACCTTTACAGCATGGGAGACCAGTAGCAGTTATTTTCTGTGTTTGGCTAACTTGTAACTAATGCCATGTGTCAGTGACACATAAATTGATGTTTTAGTACTGAATTAAACTACTTTTTTTTTTTTTTTTAAATTGTGAGGCTGGTCCCTATAAACCAATAGGACAGGCAGGGTGTTGCTTACCAGTCTGTAAGCATAAATATATAGGCAGGTGACCAGCAATTAACTTTAATTTCAGTTTTGTATGGTTGCTGCTTTTCCATGTGTGTGATGGGATTATTTTGGTACAAAGTCCTTATATTAGGCTTCAGTGTCCAATGAGGGCACATGCAAACTGAATGGTGTCATTTTTATACATCTTAGGTATTATTAGGATTATGGATACTGCCATATAAGAATTGTAAAACCTTATGCACATGTTAAATACGATTTAAGAATAAATGTCTTTGCAGGGATAGAAATAAAAGTTTGTTACCCAAATGATAAATGCTATTACATGTAATTAGCGACACATTCTTGCACACTCAAGTAAATGTCAGATCTTGTGACACTAATCAGATAATTCACGGTTACACTTCTAAATACTGTAATTGCAAATCTGCAACAGATTGAGAAGCAGAGAAGGTGGGAGTCACATCTGCCTAATGACCCACAGTCTGATTCAGTTTTTGGCAACATTTTAGGTTCCATGAGATACAACAATGGCCTATGTTCACCATTTTCCATCACTAAAGCATGAATATAGTCCTCAGAAGCTTAGAAACTTGACAAATCTAGGTGAGGAATCCACAACACCTTGTATTGTATCTGGTTCTTTTGGGTATTTCTATAAACACCCTTGTCTACTGCCTAAATACATGTGTGGTTGGCTCCTAAATTTGAAATATATTTGCCAACCACTAACTTAGTGTTTATGCTCCAGATAGGTTTGAATTGAAATGTGTCTTGTGACAGCAAATCTCTCTATTTCTCATGCACCTAAGCTACTCACTCCGTAATTGCTAATTGTCATTCATTAAAATATAACAACTCTACTTCTCCGGATTCTCTTTGTTAAACAGTGAAATTCACCAATGTACAATACAGTGTTTTCTAGGGCCCTAGGGATGGGCTGGTGATAATTGCCAGCTATCTCTGTGACAAGGAACTAGTGATAATTGCCAGCTATCTCTGTGACAAGGAACCTCTAAACAGTCTCCAATGCCCACATAAACACAGAGTAGTGCACTTTACATAACTGCACAACTATATTACTAGGATACTTTTTGGCTCATATATATCCATACATTATGGTGGTAATATCAATAGCAGCAAAGTAGCATTCTCTGTAAAAAAGTGTCCTGGGTGCATCCTAATGTGATGATACATTATCAGCAAAGAGTCAACAGCTTGACATACTGTTGACAAGTCACTTCCATACCCCTCAAAATCCCAACATTTGTCACTTATTCCTGATGAGACATTATGATAAAGATAATGGCTCAGTAAACAATGAACAAATGTTTTAAAAAAACACACATGGCAAGTGATCTACCTAAATATGAGTATTGTGTTAAATAGCAAATAAACATTGTAAAACCTTAAATTCACCAAAATTACAAAAACATAGTAAACAAAAAACAACATAGCCATTGCATGCTGTGCTATAGAAATGCACCATATAGCATTTCTTTTGTGTATAAACCCAGGTCCTACAAAAGGATCAGTATATAATTTCCAAATTCTACTGTCTGCAGCACCTAATCCTTAATCATAACAACACACATAATATAAATACATGATCATATGGTGTATTTACTACATCAACATGTGTCCGACTTGTTGATATTTTCAAAAACTCCCAGATACACCTCAAGAATGCAAACTTTTTTTTACTGAAATTAGCTAAAAATGATTATAATTGGTCCATAACCTTCCTGTATAGTTATGAACACACACACACATATATATATATATATATATATATATATATATATATATATATATATATATATATATATATATATATATATATATATACATACATACACATACAAGCACACATACATACACACACAACACATTTATTAATTAAACTGTATTTTTTCCAACACATTATTTTATGCCCTATAAACAAATGTGAACAGTAAATAAATATAAACTCATTTTTTATCATATAAATATTTTCAAATATTTCAGAATAAAATTTTATTTATATAAATATTGTAATTCCATTATAATGAAAAAGTGATAGCTAGAGACACAAGGTCAAATATTTACTGTATTCCTACATAGCTGGAGTTGATTTAGCGAAGTGAAGTTTTTTTTTCCTTGGTAAACAAATCACTGAACATATAAACTATGAGACAATGATTCTTTGTGTTAATATTCTAACAAATATAAGACCTACAAGCCAAACATAATTTGCTCAAACCCACGCTGCACAATAATTCATAAATATGATTATGGCCAAAAACTATACTGATGTGTTAGAGAAGCTAAGTTTAGACAACTCCTGTTAACAAGCAAAGTTTTATACAACTTGTATTTGTTAATAAATACAGAAATAAAAATGTAGAAAAAAATAAATCAGAATAAAAAAAGTTTTGCAAATATTTGCTCACATAGTTTGATTCATCTGAAAATTCCATATAGTTACAATTTGTATAGATTATTTTTTGTGCAAACACCAAACAAAATCTAAATATTGAAGGCACTTTAATCATGATATACTATTGTATTGAACAAAGTAATATGCTTCACTAAATTAACATTTCAAAACATAAAAGTGAAGTTATGTTTTGTATTAATTTACTATTAATCACTAGTTTAATTTTAATATTTTCTTATACATTTTTTATCTAAGAAATACAAAAAAAAGTCTCAACTAAATGTGAATGCAATTTAAACCAATAACTATATAATAATAAATATGTACAGAGAACAGAATTATGAAAAAATATATATATTTTGCATTTTGAGAGAAAAACAAACAAACTTATTAATCTAATTAAATACATGTATTAAGATTTTTTTTTTAAATCACATCATATACTATACTCATTCATTATTTTCTAAATGTTTTTTAAAGTTTTGATACAACTGATTTACTCTATAAAATCATTTTGTGTGTGTGAAAAGCTACAAGTAATCTATAAAGCAATTGCTTTAGTTAAAAACAACAGACAAGGCCTATCCTGTGAAAACAGCAATAAAACAAGCCAAAACAGACTAATCTTAAAACTATCATCAACAGATTATCAGAAAAACACAAGTTTAGGGCTAGTGATATAAAGTTAATAGCAAATTAAATATCTTTACACTGAACTGTAAACAAATCAACTGAGGTCAGACACACAGGAGAATGCTCACAGTCACATACCCCCATACACATTTACTTGTTTTAGTACTTACCAGGCAGAGCAGAAGTTAAAACTGCTGGAAAAGTTGCAAAACAAATTCCTTGAGTTTTGCAAATAATATTTATAGTTCTGTGCTGAGTTGTTTTTATATGATTTAAGCACAGAACATTACTCCAGTAAACCAGTGAGCATGTTCAGTTAAGGGAATTGCTATGCGCAGGATTTGATTTTTCTTTTTTCTTTTTGGATGACTGATTCCTAAAACAATCCCTTCTTTAGCAGGCTGGTGCCTCCCCTCTGAAAGTAGAGATGGGGGAAGGGACAAAAGAGGCTGGATTTAGTGTGGGATGAGAGGTTCAGGCTTGTACCAAAACACACTAAACTCTTCCTAGATGTGCAGCATCATCCCACAACTCCCTGAGTGAGCCATCTGATTGAGGGGACTTGCAGTATCTGGGGTGTATGCACATAGGCCACCCAATAAAAGATGCACAAAGTTTATAGTGCTGATTGTAATAGGCAGAGAACACTGTAAGAATAGACAGGTCCCCCTCCCCCAGTGTTTGGGGGGTAGCTTTAAGACCCTCTGTCCCTCCCCTATTCATGAGGGGGATTCTGCAGCTGCTCAGTAAAAGAATTAAGTTTTACTCACTGCTCCCAGCAACTTTCTGCAGCCTTTGTAGTAGCCATATGAGGCTGTGCTATTGACTGCACAATAATATTTAACAATCGTGCTGTTGTTTTATTTCATCTGAAACAAAGTCATTTTAATGAAATAGTCTTCTCTCTGAAACAACCATATGTTAATGTGCATTGCTGACTCTTGGTTTAAACTTAAAGGGACATAAATTATAACAAGAAAATTCTCTAATGCACTAGATTCTTATTATACTTTTGCTTGATGAGAACTATGTATTTGACCCCTGCAAACTGAGTTAAATACATAGCTCTAGTCAGCTCCAGAGTGGCTATGCACTGCTGGTCATAAGCCAATCGCAATCCTCATATTTGAGTAGCTACTATTCACCAGCTGTCTTTAGCTCAGGAGCAGAACTGTATTGCTGCTAAAGAGCTAACTTTAACTATGTGTTTAAAGGGACATAGGGAAATCATTGTTTTGCGTATTTTGACACAATTTCTCCACATTTTAGTTTGCGGGTAAACAACACCCCTGTCAGCCTCTAGCAGAGACGGGGAAACTCATTTTACAATAGGGTAAATAATAGGCCTTGAATTTCGTATTATGAAATCGTTTTTTTCCAACGCAATTTCAATATTAATTTTATTTTTTTCTAAAATACAAACTTTTATGATTTTTAATGTGAGTAATACATTTTTTACTGTGTATTTTTATTTCAATATTTAATTTATTCGTTTTATATGATTTTTTAAATTAATTTTTTTTTCAGAGTCCTTGTAATTTAAAGGTACACTGAACCCAATTTTTTTCTTTCGTGATTCAGATAGAACAGGATTCTATCAGCCAATCGGAATTAAGGTAGGAATATTCTGATTGGCTGATGGAATCAGCCAATCAGAATCAAGTTCAATCCGATTGGCTGATCCAATCAGCCAATCAGATTGAGCTCGCATTCTATTGGCTGTTCCGATCAGCCAATAGAATGCGAGCTCAATCTGATTGGCTGATTGGATCAGCCAATCGGATTGATCTTGATTCTGATTCTCAACGTCGCCTCCACCTGCCTACACTTATTAACCCCTAATCTGCCGAGCGGACCTGAGCGCTACTATAATAAAGTTATTAACCCCTAATCCGCCTTACTAACCCTATAATAAATAGTATTAACCCCTAATCTGCCCTCCCTAACATCGCCGACACCTAACTTCAATTATTAACCCCTAATCTGCCGACCGGAGCTCACCGCTATTCTAATAAATGTATTAACCCCTAAAGCTAAGTCTAACCCTAACACCCCCCTAAGTTAAATATAATTTACATCTAACGAAATTAATTATCTCTTATTAAATAAATTATTCCTATTTAAAGCTAAATACTTACCTGTAAAATAAATCCTAATATAGCTACAATATAAATTATAATTATATTATAGCTATTTTAGGATTAATATTTATTTTACAGGCAACTTTGTAATTATTTTAACCATGTACAATAGCTATTAAATTGTTAAGAACTATTTAATAGTTACCTAGTTAAAATAATTACAAAATTACCTGTAAAATAAATCCTAACTTAAGTTACAATTAAACCTAACACTATACTATCATTAAATTAATTAAATAAAATACCTACAATTACCTACAATTAAACCTAACACTACACTATCAATAAATAAATTAAATACAATTCCTACAAATAACTACAATGAAATAAACTAACTAAAGTACAAAAAATAAAAAAGAACTAAGTTACAAAAAATAAAAAAATATTTACAAACATAAGAAAAATATTACAACAATTTTAAACCAATTACACCTACTCTAAGCCCCCTAATAAAATAACAAAGACCCCCAAAATAAAAAATGCCCTACCCTATTCTAAATTACTAAAGTTCAAAGCTCTTTTACCTTACCAGCCCTGAACAGGGCCCTTTGCGGGGCATGCCCCAAAAAGTTCAGCTCTTTTGCCTGTAAAAAAAAACATACAATACCCCCCCTTCCAACATTACAACCCACCACCCACATACCCCTAATCTAACCCAAACCCCCCTTAAGTAAACCTAACACTAAGCCACTGAAGATCATCCTACCTTGTCTTCACCTCACCAGGTATCACCGATCCGTCCTGGCTCCAAAATCTTCATCCAACCCAAGCGGGGGCTGGCGATCCATCATCCGGTGGCTGAAGAGGTCCAGAAGAGGCTCCAAAGTCTTCATCCTATCCGGGAAGAAGAGGCGATCCGGACCGGCAACCATCTTGATCCAAGCAGCATCTTCTATCTTCATCCGATGACGACCGGCTCCATCCTGAAGACCTCCACCGCGGACCCATCTTCTTCCGGCAACGTCCAACTGAAGAATGACGGTTCCTTTAAGGGACGTCATCCAAGATGGCGTCCCTCGAATTCCGATTGGCTGATAGGATTCTATCAGCCAATCGGAATTAAGGTAGGAATATTCTGATTGGCTGATGGAATCAGCCAATCAGAATCAAGTTCAATCCGATTGGCTGATCCAATCAGCCAATCAGATTGAGCTCGCATTCTATTGGCTGTTCCGATCAGCCAATAGAATGCAAGCTCAATCTGATTGGCTGATTGGATCAGCCAATCGGATTGATCTTGATTCTGATTGGCTGATTCCATCAGCCAATCAGAATGTTCCTACCTTAATTCCGATTGGCTGATAGAATCCTATCAGCCAATCGGAATTCGAGGGACGCCATCTTGGATGACGTCCCTTAAAGGAACCGTCATTCTTCAGTTGGACGTCGCCGGAAGAAGATGGGTCCGCGGTGGAGGTCTTCCGGATGGAGCCGGTCGTCATCGGATGAAGATAGAAGATGCCGCTTGGATCAAGATGGTTGCCGGTCCGGATCGCCTCTTCTTCCCGGATAGGATGAAGACTTTGGAGCCTCTTCTGGACCTCTTCAGCCACCGGATGATGGATCGCCAGCCCCCGCTTGGGTTGGATGAAGATTTTGGAGCCAGGACGGATCGGTGATACCTGGTGAGGTGAAGACAAGGTAGGATGATCTTCAGGGGCTTAGTGTTAGGTTTATTTAATTGGGGTTTTTTGTTAGATTAGGGGTATGTGGGTGGTGGGTTGTAATGTTGGGGGGGGGGTATTGTATGTTTTTTTTTACAGGCAAAAGAGCTGAACTTCTTGGGGCATGCCCCGCAAAGGGCCCTGTTCAGGGCTGGTAAGGTAAAAGAGCTTTAAACTTTAGTAATTTTAGAATAGGGTAGGGCATTTTTTATTTTGGGGGTCTTTGTTATTTTATTAGGGGGCTTAGAGTAGGTGTAATTAGTTTAAAATTGTTGTAATATTTTTCTTATGTTTGTAAATATTTTTTTATTTTTTGTAACTTAGTTCTTTTTTATTTTTTGTACTTTAGTTAGTTTATTTCATTGTAGTTATTTGTAGGAATTGTATTTAATTTATTTATTGATAGTGTAGTGTTAAGTTTAATTGTAGGTAATTGTAGGTATTTTATTTAATTAATTTAATGATAGTATAGTGTTAGGTTTAATTGTAACTTAGGTTAGGATTTATTTTACAGGTAATTTTGTAATTATTTTAACTAGGTAACTATTAAATAGTTCTTAACTATTTAATAGCTATTGTACATGGTTAAAATAATTACAAAGTTGCCTGTAAAATAAATATTAATCCTAAAATAGCTATAATATAATTATAATTTATATTGTAGCTATATTAGGATTTATTTTACAGGTAAGTATTTAGCTTTAAATAGGAATAATTTATTTAATAAGAGATAATTAATTTCGTTAGATGTAAATTATATTTAACTTAGGGGGGTGTTAGTGTTAGGGTTAGACTTAGCTTTAGGGGTTAATACATTTATTAGAATAGCGGTGAGCTCAGGTCGGCAGATTAGGGGTTAATAATTGAAGTTAGGTGTCGGCGATGTTAGGGAGGGCAGATTAGGGGTTAATACTATTTATTATAGGTTTAGTGAGGCGGATTAGGGGTTAATAACTTTATTATAGTAGCGCTCAGGTCCGGTCGGCAGATTAGGGGTTAATAAGTGTAGGCAGGTGGAGGCAACGTTGTGGGGGGCAGATTAGGGGTTAATAAATATAATATAGGAGTCGGCGATGTTAGGGCAGCAGATTAGGGGTACATAGGGATAATGTAAGTAGCGGCGGTTTACGGAGCGGCAGATTAGGGGTTAATAAGTGTAGGCAGGTGGAGGCAACGTTGTGGGGGGCAGATTAGGGGTTAATAAATATAATATAGGAGTCGGCGATGTTAGGGCAGCAGATTAGGGGTACATAGGGATAATGTAAGTAGCGGCGGTTTACGGAGCGGCAGATTAGGGGTTAAAAATAATATGCAGGGGTCAGCGATAGCGGGGGCGGCAGATTAGGGGTTAATAAGTGTAAGGTTAGGGGTGTTTAGACTCGGGGTACATGTTAGGGTGTTAGGTGCAGACGTAGGAAGTGTTTCCCCATAGGAAACAATGGTGCTGCGTTAGGAGCTGAACGCGGCTTTTTTGCAGGTGTTAGGTTTTTTTTCAGCTCAAACAGCACCATTGTTTCCTATGGGGGAATCGTGCACGAGCACGTTTTTGAGGCTGGCCGCTTGCGTAAGCAACTCTGGTATCGAGAGTTGAAGCTGGGTTAAATATGCTCTAGGTTCCTTTTTTGGAGCCTAATGCAGCCTTTATGTGTACTCTGAATACCAGAGTTATTTTTATGGTGCGGCCAGAAAAAAGCCGGCGTTAGTTTTTCGGGTCGTTACCGACAAAACTCTAAATCTAGCCGTTAGAATCCACAGGGATACAATAACGTTTTGAACAGAAGCATTTTTGTAATATACACGTATTAGAAAATATGCTTCTAATAGAAGTTATAGAGGTTTCATATGTGTATCTAAGTATGCACCGTGCACCAGCATTTTAAATACAGCACTTGCTCAGAGAGCCTAAGGTGCTTGTACCATCTGGTAATGACTCAATTTGTTAATAGCTGACATGATACAAGCCCCACTGGTGCTCTGAGCAGCTGCATTATTTAAATGTTGGTGCACTGAGACTATCTAGCTATGCTTCACAGGCACGTGCAGAGAAAAATGTTAGCACTAAAACAGGGATAACTTTTACAAGAAGCATTGTTGCCAATAAATCTATATTGTAATCTATGTTTATATGCAAAGATGTAATTCATCTGTGTGCATTTAAAATTTGACTCAAATGTCCCTTTAAAAGCAGGGCACAACCTTTACGAGACACACTATTCTCAAGGTAAAAACCACATTTATAGAATTAAGACAGGGGCTTCATAGTACTTGCAAAATATCTTATAGCATTTCACAAGCCCAGACAGCTTTATAGAATCGGGGGCCCACAGCTAGATATCAGCTCCTGAGCAGCAATGAGCTAAACACAGCCTCTGAGCCAATTATGGGCACTGGGTAGCATATGTGCATAGTCACCAATCACAATATATATATATATATATATATATATATGCCTCTATTTATCAAGCTGTCAACCGCAAATACGCTGGAATTCCGCTGCGTATTTATGGCGAGCCTGATTCGCCTAGGTTATCAAACCCTACAGACCGGCAAAAGTACGTCACATACGATCCGCCAGACTCAGTCCAACATAGATCGATGCTTACGTCACTACAGATGTTCCGAACGCAAGTTCAGCACAATCTGACTACTTTTGGAAGTTATCAAATTCCTACCAGGTTGGCATGTCTTATATAAGTTGTAATGTTTTCGCACAACCTCAATAAAAAATGTATTAAAAAAAAAAAAAAAAAATCCTACCAGGTACGCTCACCACTATTCCGGCCCAGCGTACCTGGTTTTCAATCCGCCGCCCTGGAGGCGGCGTATGCCATAGGAATCAATGGAAGTCAGAAAGCAGCGAAAGCTCAGGTTCACTGCTGCCCGATATCCCATTGATTCCTATGGTAAATGTCTACACCTAACACCCTAACATGTACCCCGAGTTTAAACAACCCTAATCTGCCCCCCCCTATACTGCTGCAACTCTAATGTATTAACCCCTAAACCGCCGCTCCCGGAGCCCACCGCAACTCTAATAAAGTGTTTAACCCCTAATCTGCCGCCCCCTACACCGCCGCCACCTACATTATATTTATTAACTCCTAATCTGCCCCTCCCTACACCGCGCCACCTACCTACATTTATTAACCCCTAATCTGCCACCCCCAACGTCGCCGACACTATATTAAATTTATTAACGCCTAAACCTATGTCTAACCCTAACACCCACTAATGTAAATATAATTTAAATATATCTAAATAAAATTACTATCATTAAATAAATTATTCCTATTTAAAACTAAATACCTATAAAATAAACTCTAAGACAGCTACAATAACACTAATATTTACATTGTAGCTAGCTAAGGGTTTATTTTTATTTTACAGGCAAGTTTGTATTTATTTTAACTAGGTACAATAGTTATTAAATAGTTATTAACTATTTAATAACTTCTTAGTTAAAATAAAGACAAATTTACCTGTGAAATAAAACCTAACCTAAGTTACACTAACACCTAACACTACACTATAATTAAATAAATTCCCTAAACTAAATACAATTAAATACAATTAAAAACAATTATCTAAAGTACAAAACCCCCCCACTAAATTACAGAAAATAATTAAAAAAAAATTAAACTAATTACACCTAATCTAATCCCCCTAATGAAATAAAAAAGCCCCCCAAAATAATAAAAAGCCCTACCCTATACTAAATTACGAATAGCCCTTAAAAGGGCCTTTTCGGGGCATTGTCTCAAAGTAATCAGCTCTATTACCTGTAAAAAAAAGTACAATACCCCCCCAACATTAAAACCCACCACCCACACACCCAACCCTACTCTAAAACCCACCCAATCCCCCCTTAAACCTAACATTAACCCCTTGAAGATCACCCTACCGTGAGATGTCTTCACCCAGCCGGGCCGAAGTCCTCCACGAAGCCGGGCTAAATGGTCCTCCAGACGGGCAGAAGTCTTCATCGAAGCCGGCAGGAAGAGGTCCTCCAGATGGGCAGAAATCTTCATCCAGGCGGCATCTTCTATCTTCATCCATCCAGCGCTGAGCGGCTCCATCTTCAAGACATCCGACGCGGAACATCCTCTTCATCCGGAGTCTTCTTGAACAATGACAGCCCTTTAAGTGACGTCATCCAAGATGGCGTCCCTTAGATTCCGATTGGCTGATAGAATTCTATCAGCCAATCGGAATTAAGGTAGAAAAAATCCTATTGGCTGATGCAATCAGCCAATAGAATTGAGCTTGCATTCTATTGGCTGTTCCAATCAGCCAATAGAATGCGGGCTCTATCCTATTGGCTGATTGGATCAGCCAATAGGATTGAACTTCAATCCTATTGGCT
Organism: Bombina bombina; assembly: GCF_027579735.1. Taxonomy (NCBI): domain Eukaryota; kingdom Metazoa; phylum Chordata; class Amphibia; order Anura; family Bombinatoridae; genus Bombina; species Bombina bombina. Next base: position 46,671,893 of record NC_069501.1, read on the forward strand.
GATTGCATCAGCCAATAGGATTTTTCCTACCTTAATTCCAATTGGCTGATAGAATTCTATCAGCCAATCGGAATCTAAGGGACGCCATCTTGGATGACGTTACTTAAAGGGCCGTCATTGTTCAAGAAGACTCCGGATGAAGAGGATGCTCCGCGTCGGATTTCTTGAAGATGGAGCCGCTCCGCTCCGGATGGATGAAAATAGAAGTTGCCGTCTGGATGAAGACTTCTGCCCGTCTGGAGGACCTCTTCTGCCCGGCTTCGTGGAGGACTTCGGCCCAGCTGGGTGTAGACGTCTCAAGGTAGGGTGATCTTCAAGGGGTTAGTGTTAGGGTTTTTTAAGGGGGGATTGCGTGGGTTTTAGAGTAGGGTTGGGTGTGTGGGTGGTGGGTTTTAATGTTGGGGGGGTACTTTTTGTTACAGGTAAAAGAGCTGATTACTTTGGGGCAATGCCCCGCAAAAGGTCCTTTTAAGGGCTATTCGTAATTTAGTATAGGGTAGGGCTTTTTATTATTTTGGGGGGCTTTTTTATTTTATTAGGGGGATTAGATTAGGTGTAATTAGTTTAACCCCTTAACGACCAAGGACGTACGCCACACGTCCTCAAAAAAAATACAGTTAATGACAGAGGACGTGTGGCGTACGTCCTTGGTCTGGAAAGCAGCTGGAAGCGATTCTGCTCGCTTCCAGCTGCTTTCCGGTTATTGCAGTGATGCCTCGATATCGAGGCATCCTGCAATAACCCCCCTTGGCCATCCGATGCAGAGAGAGCCACTCTGTGGCCCTCTCTGCACCGGACATCGGTGGCCGGTATCTTTGGTGGGTGGGAGCAAGTCTGGGAGGCGGGTGGGCGGCCATAGATGTGCCGAATGAAGTGGAGGGGGGCGGGACAGACGGGAGTGCGCACGGGAGCGCGCGCGTGCACGGGGGGCGGCGGGCGGGCGCGTGCACGGGGCGGGAGCGGGAGGGAACCGCTACACTGCAGAAAAATAAAGGTTGATAAAAGTAAAAAAAAAAAACATTAAAAAAAATAAATAAAAGGGATCTGGAAGGGGTGGAAGGTTGATCGGGGGGGGGGAAGCTACACTACAGAAAAGTCAGTACCCAAGATGGCGCCCATTAAGTCAGAGGGGGAGGGTTAGAGATCTGTTTGGTGGAGGATCAGTGAGGTTGGGGGCTAAGGGGGATCCTACACAGTAGCATATGTAAATATGCTAAGAAAAAACCCCAACAAATATAGCTTTTATTTTAGTACTGGCAGAGTTTCTGCCAGTACTTAAGATGGCGGGGACAATTGTGGGGTGGGGGAGGGAAGAGAGCTGTTTGGGAGGGATCAGGGGGTCTGATGTTTCAGGTGGGAGGCTGAGCTCTACACTAAAGCTAAAATTAACCCTGCAAGCTACATAATTAACCCCATCACTGCTAGCCATAATACACGTGTGATGCGCAGCGGCATTTGGCGGCCTTCTAATTACCAAAAAGCAACGCCAAAGACATATATGTCTGCTATTTCTGAACCAAGGGGGATCCCAGAGAAGCATTTACAACCATTTGTGCCATAATTGCACAAGCTATTTGTAAATAATTTCAGTGAGAAACCTAAAGTTTGTGAAAAAGTTTGTGAAATAGGGAACTTTTTTTTTTTATTTGATCGCATTTGGAGGTGAAATGGTGGCATGAAATATACCAAAATGGGCCTAGATCAATACTTTGGGTTGTCTACTACACTACACTAAAGCTAAAATTAACCCTACAAGCTACAGAATTAACCCCTTCACTGCTGGGCATAATACATGTGTGGTGCGCAGTGGCATTTAGCGGCCTTCTAATTACCAAAAAGCAATGCCAAAGCCATATATGTCTGCTATTTCTGAACAAAGGGGATCCCAGAGAAGCATTTACAACCATGTGTGCCATAATTGCACAAGCTGTTTGTAAATGATTTCAGTGAGAAACCTAAAATTGTGAAAAATGTAACATTTTTTTAATTTGATTGCATTTGGCGGTAAAATGGTGGCATGAAATATACCAAAATTGGCCTAGATCAATACTTGGCGTTGTGTACTACACTACACTAAAGCTAAAATTACCTCTAAAAGCTCCCTACATGCTCCCTAATTAACCCCTTCACTGCTGGGCATAATACACGTGTAGTGCGCAGTGGCATTTAGCAGCCTTCTAATTGCTAAAAAGCAAAGCCAAAGCCATATATGTCTGCTATTTCTGAACAAAGGGGATCCCAGAGAAGAATTTACAACCATTTAAGCCATAATTGCACAAGCTGTTTGTAAATAATTTCAGTGAGAAACCAAAAGTTTGTGAAAAAATTAGTGAAAAAGTGAACGATTTTTTGTATTTAATCGCATTTGGCGGCGAAATGATGGCATGAAATATACCAAAATGGGCCTAGATCAATACTTTGGGATGTCTACTAAAAAAATATATATACATGTCAATGGATATTCAGAGATTCCTGAAAGATATTAGTGTTCTAATGTAACTAGCGCTAATTTTGAAAAATAATGGTTTGGAAATAGCAAAGTGCTACTTGTATTTATGGCCCTATAACTTGCAAAAAAAGCAAAGAACGTGTAAACATTGGGTATTTCTAAACTCAGGACAAAATTTAGAAACTATTTAGCATGGGTGTTTTTTGGTGGTTGTAGATGTGTAACAGATTTTGGGGGTCAAAGTTCGAAAAAGTGTTTTTTTCCATTTTATCCTCATATTTTATAATTTTTTTTATAGTAAATTATAAGATATGATGAAAATAATGGTATCTTTAGAAAGTCCATTTAATGGCGAGAAAAACTGTATATAATATATGTGGGTACAGTAAATGAGTAAGAGGAAAATTACAGCTAAACACAAACACTGCAGAAATGTAAAAATAGCCTTGGTCCCAAACGGACAGAAAATGGAAAAGTGCTGTGGTCATTAAGGGGTTAATAAACTTGTAATTATTTTATTATTTTCTGTAATTTAGGGTTTGTTTGTTTTTTACTTTAGATAATTGTTTTTAATTGTATTTAATTGTATTTAGTTTAGGGAATTAATTTAATTATAGTGTAGAGTTAGGTGTAATTGTAACTCAGGTTAGGTTTTATTTTACAGGTATATTTGTATTTATTTTAACTAGGTAGCTATTAAATAGTTAATAAATATTTAATAACTATTCTACCTAGTTAAAATAAATACAAAGTTGCCTGTAACATAAAAATAAACCCTAAGCTAACTATTAGTTATATTGTAGCTATCTTAGGGTTTATTTTATAGGTAAGTATTTAGTTTTAAATAGGAATAATTTATTTAGATTTAGTTAAATTATATTTAAGTTAGTGGGTGTTAGGGTTAGTGTTAGACTTAGGTTTAGGGGTTAATACATTTAATATAGTGGCGGCAGTGTAGGGGGGGCAGATTAGGGGTTAATAAATATAATGTAGGTGGCGGTGGGCTCCCGGAGCGGCAGTTTAGGGGTTAAACACTTTATTTAGTTGCGGCGGGCTCCGGGAGCGGCAGGATAGGGGTTAATAATTTTATGTAAGTGGCGGTGGTATAGTGGACTGAACATTAGGGGTTAATATGTATAATGTAGGTGGCAGTGGGCTCCGGGAGTGGCGGTTTAGAGGTTAATACATTTATTAGAGTTGCGGTGAGCTCCGGGAGCGGAGGTTTAGGGGTTAATAACTTTATTTAGGTGCGGCGGGGTCCAGGAGCGGCGGTATAGGGGGTAAGACTGTATAGTATAGTGTGGGTGTTTAGTGACAGGGTACCAAGAAAGCTGTAATAAAGCCGAAGAGCAGCGAGATCGATGACTGTTAGTTACCAACAGTCCACTGCTCATCGCCCCGTACTTGGTGCGCGGCTTTTTGGCAGCTTTTTTTATCATTTTGGAGAACGTATTCAGATCCTGCGACAGCGATGTTAGGCGAACTTAGGCGAGCGTATTTGTGCCGTTGAATGCAAGAAAGTCGACGGCTTGATAAGTAGAGGCCATAATCAGCAAATTATCCCCAAATGCTACTAGTCTTAGTTTACTAGCACACTATAAATTTTAGAGTCACTATATACTAAACTTTAAAGGGACATAAAACTCACATTTTTCTTTCATGATTCAGATAGAGAATACAATTTAAAAAAAGTTTCCAATTTAATTCTATTATCAAATTTGCGTAGTTCTCATGCCATTCTTTGTTGACGAGCTAACTAGATAGGTAGCGTGCACATGCCTGGAGCTCTACATAACAGGAAATAGTGCTGCCATCTAGTGCTCTTGCTAATGAATTGCAAAACCGCTGCCATCTAGTGCTGCAGACACGTGCACACTCCTGAACTTACCTTCTTTTCAACAAAGGATAACAAGAAAATTTGTTAATAGAAGTAAACTGGAAAGTTGTTTAAAATTGTATGTTCTATCTGAATCATGAAACATCTTTGGGTTTTATGTCCCTTTAATACACTTTTACACATTTTTTGGGGGTGTAATAAAATTATTATCTTTATCCAGGCTCCTAACTTATAAATGAAAATAGATGGAGCATATAGTTTTATTCATTATTTAGTGCTTTGTTTATTTGATCTGTTGCATTGTATAAGAGGAAAAACCTAATCAAATTAAACACAAAAGAACCAATATAAGTTAACCTATACATAAAATGCCTAAAACAGCACATTACCTAAATTATGCAAAATAAACATTCCTCTATATGTGCTATTGCCAAAATGTTTAACAAACTATTCCAGTATGTGAGTAGGAGGACTCTGCACAGAAAGTCTTCACTCAGAGCACATTGCTATTAATGAACTAATGATATACCTTATTCCTTTATTCTTTGCTGCTGTTAAAAGGTGGTGGGAGCGGTAATCCCCGTACATGGCTCATAGCACACTCACACAGCTTTGAGGAGAGAGCGTGACCTCATGCAAACCTTTCTGCCTTCACTCAGCTCACTCCTCACCACTGTACAGTGCATGCTGGGAATAAAGAGTCTAGAACTGCAGTGGAACAATACTGAGAGGGAAATAGTGAACTATAAATTCCAGAATGCTATGTAACTCCCTGAACACTGTACCTCTTCTAAAACGGAGCTACATTCAGGGGAATTAAAAGAAAAAATAATGGACATTCAATTGTCTTTTTCCCCCCTGCTGTTTGTACTCCAGGAAGGCGATGCCCCCCTTGCTCCCACTTGTGGACGTCTTTTGATATAGACAAGCAACATTACAATAAGAAAATATTGTAACACACACAAATCAATAACTTACGGTTAGGGCTTTTTTTTTCTCTTTCTAGATCACATAACTAACTGTCTTTGCTTATTAAACTCTGCAGAGTGCAGTAATATACCTAATGTCCTAATATGCCAACAATTTATAATACATTATAATAATCATAACAATAATTAACAATATTAACTGGAAATTTCGGAATACAATAGTTTATCCTGGTCTGGCTTTAATTTATTAATATCAGATTGATAGATAACGATAATGGCACTGATCACAATCATTTGTTAACACTGCTGAGTAATCACAATAATTTAATTGTTTAAAAAGATCAAAAGACCTGATAAATTTATGGATATCACTTTTTCACTTTACCAAGTACCCCAAAAGTTTTCTAATGTAACGTTGTTTTTTTATGTGGGTACAACAAACTGTAATTACCCCACCATATTGAATGACATTAAGAAACATCTCTATCAAACAGATACAAACGCTTCCTGCTTGATTAATTTACAATAAGAAGTAAAAACAGATACAAATCCCCAGATCTGAAACTCTATAATCCAAATTAATTCTGAAATCCAAACATTTTAATTAATATAAAAAAAAATAAGATTATTAAAAATAACTTTTTTCCCTGTCTGAAAGTCACAATCTTCTCTGTGTCTTTGTTTTTGTTTTTTTGTTGTGCCCTAAAATGCAAATAATAGTCCATTTATTTAAAAAGTACACTAAAGTCAAAATTAAACTTTCATGATTCAGAGAGTATACAGGAACTTTCCAATTTACTTCTATTATGACAATTTGCACATTCTTTTTATATACACACTTTCTGAAACAGCAGCTCCTACTGAGCATGTTCCCAGGGTATATGTATACTAGTGATTGGCTGATGACTGTCACATGATACAGGGAGGCCGGTATTCTGACAGAGTAGCCAATTCCTCAGATTAGCCAATTCCGTCACTTCCGGTGTTGGAATTGGCTAATTTGAGGAGTTGGCTGATCTGCCACGACACCGACAAATGGGGGGGAAAAATCTACTGTTTATGTGAAATTCAGATTAAGTGCTATTGCATTGTCTTTTCATTATGCACCTGTTTGTTGTACAATTCTTCCTGATTACAGTACTGTACTATGTATTTCAGGGTACTATATATATATATATATATATATATATATTGTGACAGAAAGCAAGGCCTGGTTATAAATGGAAGATATTTAAGACCAAGCATTGTACATGTTATTTCTCCTTTCAGTTAAAACCCCAGGGAGAAAGAGTGTGTATTCGATTTTCCCAGACAGCTGTGAAGCTGTCCAGCAGCTAATCACAGGTGTGGCTAATTAGAAGTTGTGAGGGTTTAAATAGCAGCCTCACTTAGGCCTTGAGAGAGTGTTACACAGCTACAGAGGCTGGTGTGTGTTTGTTACACTGTGTAAAAGACTTTTGTTCCTGTGAACTGTAAAAGGACATTATTTTTACAAAGCACTTGTGGAATGCTGTGAAGTGCTGGGACACATTTAAAAGTACTTAAAGGGACATAATACTCATATGCTAAATCACTTGAAACTGATGCAGTATAACTGTAAAAAGCTGACAGGAAAATATCACCTGAGCATCTCTATGTAAAAAAGGAAGATATTTTACCTCACAATCTCCTCAGCTCACCAGAGTAAGTTCTGTGTAAAAAGTTATACTCAGCTGCTCCCAGCTACAGGTAAACAAATTTAAATAAATGAAGAAATAAACAGCAGCCAATCAGCATCAGCAGTGCTGAGGTCATGAACTCTTACTGTGATCTCATGAGATTTGACTTAACTCTCATGAGATTTCATAGTAAGCTTCCTTTACCTTATTGGTGAAATAATATGAGAGTGCACGATGCTAGTCCCTTCAGATGTCCCAGGACAAACACACTAAAATTCTGCTTAGAAATCCTTTACAATGGGAGGTGGCTACTGAGGAACTTTTGAGGTAAAATATCTTTCTTTTTTACATAGAGATGTTCAGGTGATATTTTCTAATCAGCTTTTTACAGCTATGCTGCATCACTTTCAAGTGTTTAAACATTTGGGTATTATGGCCCTTTAACTTTGCTGCAGAGGAAGGATTTCCCTCTTTTGAAAATGAACTGCCTGTTTGTTATTGCTGTGAAAAATAAAGCCTTTTAAACTACAGTGGACTGTCCTGTGCTGCATTTGTGCCCTAGAAGACCATGGTCAAGGATTTTATTAGAATGAACAAAGAGGTATTTTCTGTGGTACCGGGAAAAACTAATGTTATTAAGCATGACATAATAACAGAACCAGGGAAGAAGGTCTGCCTTAAACCCTATAGGGTCCCTGAGGCTCGTAGAAAGGCTATTAAACTGGAGGTAGAAAAAATGTTAAAGCTTGGGATAATTGAGGAATCACAAAGTGAGTGGAACAGTCCAATCGTGCTTGTTCCAAAGCCGGATGGTTCATTAAGGTTCTGTAATGACTTTCGTAAGCTTAATTGTGTTTCCAAATTTGACACCTACCCAATGCCTAGAGTAGATGAGTTGATAGAAAGGCTAGGAAAAGCATGTTATCTCACTACAATTGATTTAGCGAAAGGGTATTGGCAGGTGCCTCTCACTAGTCAAGCAAAGGAAAAGACAGCTTTTTCAACCCCAGAGGGCTTATTTCAGTATACGGTGTTGCCATTTGGTTTACATGGGGCCCCGGCAACATTCCAGAGGATGATGGATAGAATTCTGAAACCCCATGTTCGTTATGCGGCAGCATATTTGGATGATGTTATAATTTATAGTACAGATTGGGAATCCCATCTTCCAAAAGTTCAAGCAGTACTTGATGCAATACGGTCCGCTGGGTTAACTGCCAATCCTGCAAAATGTACTGTTGGTTTACAGGAAGCTAAGTACTTGGGTTATACTATTGGTAGAGGATTAGTTAAACCTCAGACAACAAAAGCAGAGGCCATACAGAACTGGCCACAGCCTCTAACTAAAAAACAAGTAAGAGCATTTTTTGGAATTACTAGTTATTATAGAAGGTTTATCCCGAATTTCGCTACAATTGCGGCACCCTTGACAGATCTCACAAAAGCAAGGGCCCCAATTATGATAAAATGGTCCCCAGAAGCAGAACAAGCTTTTAAGCATTTGAAAGATGCCCTTTGTGCCCATCCAGTTTTGGTAACCCCCAATTTCGCTAAAGATTTTATTGTACAGACAGATGTCTCTGATGTTGGTTTAGGAGCAGTTCTCTCGCAGGAGTGTCAGGGAGAAGAGCATCCTGTCCTTTTCCTAAGCAGAAAACTTATTTCACAGGAAAAGAACTATTCTATAGTGGAGAAAGAATTCCTTGCCATTAAGTGGGCTTTAGAGACCCTTAGGTACTATCTGTTGGGAAGAAAATTTAAATTAATAACAGATCATGCTCCTCTCACATGGATGAATCAGAATAAGGAAACAAATTCAAGGGTTACTAGGTGGTTTCTTAGCTTGCAACCCTTCAATTTTACTGTTGAGCACAGGGCTGGTCTTTTGCAGGGCAATGCTGATGGTTTGTCTCGGGTACATTCATTGATGTCCATGGTCGCTCAACCCACTGGGTGTGAGCTGGGGGGAGGATATGTGACAGAAAGCAAGGCCTGATTATAAATGGAAGATATTTAAGACCAAGCATTGTACATGCTATTTCTCCTTTCAGTTAAAACCCCAGGGAGAAAGAGTGTCCAGCAGCTAATCACAGGTGTGGCTAATTAGAAGTTGTGAGGGTTTAAATAGCAGCCTCACTTAGGCTTTGAGAGAGTGTTACACAGCTACAGAAGCTGGTGTGTGTGTTTGTTACACTGTGTAAAAGACTTTTGTTCCTGTGAACTGTAAAAGGACATTATTTTTACAAAGCACTTGTGAAATGCTGTGAAGTGCTGGGACACATTTAAAAGTACTTAACTTTGCTGCAGAGGAAGGATTTCCCTCTTTTGAAAATGAACTGCCTGTTTGTTATTGCTGTGAAAAATAAAGCCTTTTAAACTACAGTGGATTGTCCTGTGCTGCATTTGTGCCCTAGAAGACCGTGGTTAAAAGTGTTTCCTGTTACAATATATATATATATATAAAAAAGTATTAAACATTATATAAAAATGACCTTTACATTACATTTATAAGCTGTATTATGACATGTACATTTTACCTAAATGACATAAGGTATCACCTCTCCAAACAGTCCCATTGTAAAGATACAACTATTTCCAAATCTAAACCTTTCAGGTCCCAAGCAGTTTGGATCAAGGGTTTTCTACATGTAATAAGCACTTTTACACTAGTAAAAAAAATAGCCAAATTCATAACCCAACAAAAATGTGTCCACTATACCTATAATGCCCCTGTTTAAATCCCTTAAAGAGGCATACACACATATCACTAGCACGACAGGTTAATTGCACCAATTAGTATCACTATATCTTATAAAATAAACAAATCAACATAAGGCTCTTCAATCAGAACCCACAAAATCAACCTTTTTGTTAATGGTTAGCTGTGTGCATTTTGTTTTTCAATTATGAAATCACGAAATTAATGATGCAGATAATAATTTTGTGCCAGATTGCAAATGGAGCATTATTTAACGCTCCCGCTCGAGCTTTAACTGCGATAGAAGTAAGCTTTTTGCACACATCGGGTTACCTATTCCCCAGTAGAAGTCAATGGAGCAAAAAAGTGGGGAAAATACCTAACACCCACTCACGTGCAAACCTATTCACATATTGTGCTAGTCCAACATGAAGATATGAAAATTTCACATTCCAATGTTCTTCACATAGAATAATATGTTCTATTTATTCATAAATAAATATTTCTACATATTGTACCAAAATACCATCAGATATATCTATACCTATATACAGTGTGTATATACAGACATGGCCAAAAATACATGCATTTCTGTCAGATAATTCACCACTTCGCCAAGAAAATTGTTGCAATTACAAATGTTTAGGCATTCTTTTGTTTGTATTGGTATGACACAAAAAAGTGGAGAAAAAAAATCCAAATCTGACACATTCCACGCAAAACTCCAAAAAAGGACTGGACAAAATTATTGGCACCTTCTCAAAATTGTAAGAATTAATTACATTTCAAGTTTGTGATTCTCCTGTAATTTGTAATTAAACTCACCTGTATCAATTAACAGGTGCTGACAATATAGAAATCAAACTGGCAACCAGTTAAAATGGTGAAAAATTGACTCAACCTTTCTGTTGTGTGTCTCTGTGTGCCACACTGAGCAGGGACAAGAGAAAGAGCAGCAAATAATTGTCTGAGGATTTGAGAACACAAATTGTGGAAAAGCATGGACAATCTCAAGGTTACAAGTCCATCTCCAGATATCTTATTGTTCCTGTGTCCACTGATCAAAGATTGCAGCAAAGTATTGCTTGAATGGTGGATAAAGAGCCTTGATCGACTTCCAGACAAATTTAAGCTGACCTTCAGGCATAGGGTGAAAATGTGTCAGCTCACACTATACGTCACCGACCGAATGAAAAGTGACGCTATGGTTGTAGACTCAGGAGAACCCCACTGCTGACACAGAAACATAAAAAAAACAGATTGGAGTTTGCCAAAACTTACCAGAGGAAGCTGAAATCCTTTTGGGAGAATGTGCTGTGGCCAGATGAAACAAAATTACAGGTTTTTGGTAAAGCCCATCATATACTTATTAACCCCTAATCTGACCCCCCCCCAACACCGCCGCCACTTACATTATACTTATTAACCCCTAATATGCCACCCCCAACACCGCCGCCACCTACGTTATACTTATTAACCCCTAATCTGCCCCCGACACCTACATTATACTCATTAACCCCTAATCTGCCGTCCCCAACGTCGCTGCCACTATATTAAATTTATTAACCCCTAAACCTAAATCTAACCCTAACCCTAACACCCCCTAATTTAAATCTAATTTAAATAAATATAAATAAAATTACTATCATTAACTACATTATTCCTATTTAAAACTAAATACTTACCTATAAAATAAACCCTAAGCTAGCTACAATATAACTAATAGTTACATTGTAGCTAGCTTAGGGTTTATTTTTATTTTACAGGCAAGTTTGTATTTATTTTAACTAGGTAGAATAGTTATTAAATAGTTATTAACTATTTACTAACTACCTAGCTAAAATAAATACTAATTTACCTGTAAAATAAAGCCTTACCTAAGTTACAATAACACCTAACACTACACTACAATTACATAAATTAACTAAATTAAATACAATTAACTAAATTATATACAATTATCTAAAGTACAAAAAAAAACAACACTAAATTACAGAAAATAAAAAACAAATTATCCGATATTTAAACTAATTACACCTAATCTAATAGCCCTATCAAAATAAAAAAGCCCCCCCCCCCAAAATAAAAAAACCCTAGCCTAAACTAAACTACCAATAGCCCTTAAAAGGGCCTTTTGCGGGGCATTGCCCCAAAGTAATTAGCTCTTTTACCTGTAAAAAAAATACAAACAACCCCCCCAACAGTAAAACCCACCACCCACAAACCAACCCCCCAAATAAAATACTAACTAAAAAAAACCTAAGCTCCCCATTGCCCTGAAAAGGGTAGTTAGCTCTTTTGTGGCCTAAAGCCCTAACCTAAAAATAAAACCCACCCAATACACCCTCAAAAAAACCTAACACTAACCCCCTGAAGATCGACTTACTGGGAGACGTCTTCATCCAAGCCGGGCGAAGTGGTCCTCCAGACGGGCAGAAGTCTTCATCCAAGCCGCGCAGAAGTGGTCCTCCAGACGGGCAGAAGTCTTCATCCAGACGGCATCTTCTATCTTCATCCATCCGGCAGGGAGCAGGTCCATCTTCAAGACATCTGACGCGGAGCATCCTCTTCAGCCGATGACTACCCGACGAATGAAGGTTCCTTTAAGTGACGTCATCCAAGATGGCGTTCCTTAGATTCCGATTGGCTTATAGAATTGTATCAGCCAATCGAAATTAAGGTAGAAAAAATCCTATTGGCTGATGCAATCAGCCAATAGGATTGAACTTTAATCATATTGGCTGATTGGAACAGCCAATAGAATGCGAGCTCAATCTTATTGGCTGATTGGATCAGCCAATAGGATTGAACTTCAATCCTATTGGCTGATTGCATCAGCCAATAGGATTTTTTTCGACCTTAATTCCGATTGGCTAAGCGGCCAATCGGAATCTAAGGGACGCAATCTTGGATGACGTCACTTAAAGGAACCTTAGAGGTTAATAAATTTAATATAGACGTTGGGGACGGCAGATTAGGGGTTAATAAGTATAATGTAGGTGGCGGCAGTGTAGGGGACGGCAGATTAGGGGTTAATAAATATAATGTAGGTGGCGGCGGTGTAGGGGGGGCAGATTAGGGGTTAATAAGTATAATGTAGGTGGCGGCAGTGTAGGGGACGGCAGATTAGGGGTTAATAAGTATAATGAAGGTGGCGGCGGTGTTGGGGGTGGCAGATTAGGGGTTAATAAGTATAATGTAGGTGACGGCGGTGTAAGGGGGCAGATTAGGGGTTAATAAGTATAATGTAGGTGGTGGTGGGCTCCAGGAGCGGCAGATTAGGGGTTAATAAGTATAATGTCGGTGGCGGTGGGCTCCGGAAGCGGCAGGATAGGGGTTAATACGTTTATTAGAGTGGAGGTGGGCTCCGGGAGTGGCGGTTTAGGGGTTAATAATTTTATTTAGTTGCGGCAGGGTCCGGGAGCAGCGGGATAGGGGTAAAACAGTGTAGTATAGTGTGGGTGTTTAGTGACAGTATACCAATAAAGCTGGGAAAAAGCCGAAGAGCAGCAAGATCGATGACTGTTAGTTAACAACAGTCCGCTGCTCATCGCCCCGTACTTGGTGCGCGGCTTTTTGACAGCATTTTTGGTAACTTTGGAGAGCGTATTCAGGTCCGCGGCAGCAATGTTAGGCGATCTTAGGTGAATGCAAGAAAGTTGACGGCTTGATAAATAGGCCCCCAGATCTCAATCCCATAGAGCACCTGTGGAGAGATCTCAAAACAGCAGTTGGGAAAAGGAATCCTACCAATCTGAGAGACCTGGAGCAGTTGGCAAAAGAAGAGTGGTCCAAAATTCCAGTAGAGAGGTGTAAGAAACTCATTGATGGTTACAGGAAGCGATTGATTTCAGTTATTTTTTTTCCAAGGGGTGTGCTATCAAATATTAAATTGAGGGTGCCAATAATTTTGTCACATTGGAATGTGAAAAATGTACAGTAAATACATAGTTAAAACCATTATTCAATATGAATATTGCATATATAAGTTTTTCTTTCATGTTTTCATCTACTTAAGTACAAATGGCTCCAATGCACTTTTATTTATATATATATATATTTATGTGTGTGTACATATGTATGGAGTGTTTGTCACGTGTTTGTGTGCGTGTAGTGTTTGTGTAGTGTGTGTGTGCACTGTGTGTGGAGTGTTTGTGTAGTGTATGTCTGTGGAGTGTGTGTATGTGGGGAGTGTTTGTGTAGTGTTTGTATGTGCTGTGTGTAGAGTGTTTGTGTAGTGTGTGTCTGTGGAGTGTGTGTATGTGGGGAGTGTTTGTGTGTGCTGTGTTTGTGTAGTGTGTGTCGTCTGTGCAGTGTGTGTATGTGGGGAGTGTTTGTGTAGTGTATGTGTGTGCTGTGTGTAGAGTATTTGTATAGTTTATGTGTGCTGTGTGTGTAGTGTTTGTATAGTGTGTGTGTGTGCGCTGTGTGTGGAGTGTTTGTGTAGTGTGTGTTGTCTGTGGAGTGTGTGTATGTGGGGAGTGTTTGTGTAGTGTATGTGTGTGCTGTGTGTGGAGTGTTTGTATAGTGTGTGTTGTCTGTGGAGTGTGTGTATGTGGGGAGTGTTTGTATAGTGTGTGTGTGTGCTGTGTGTGGAGTGTTTGTGTAGTGTGTGTTGTCTGTGGAGTGTGTGTATGTGGGGAGTGTTTGTGTAGTGTATGTGTGTGCTGTGTGTAGAGTATTTGTATAGTTTATGTGTGCTGTGTGTGTAGTGTTTGTATGTTTGTATAGTGTGTGTGTGCGCTGTGTGTGGAGTGTTTGTGTAGTGTGTGTCTGTGTGTGTTGTCGGTGGAGTGTGTGTATGTGTGGAGTGTTTGTGTAGTGTATCTGTGTGCTATGTGTGTAGTGTTTGTATGTTTGTATAGTGTGTGTGTGCGCTGTGTGTGGAGTGTTTGTGTAGTGTGTGTCTGTGCGTGTTGTCTGTGGAGTGTCTGTATGTGGGTAGTGTTTGTGTAGTGTATGTGTGTGCTGTGTGTAGAGTATTTGTATAGTTTATGTGTGCTGTGTGTGTAGTGTTTGTATGTTAGTATAGTGTGTGTGTGCGCTGTGTGTGGAGTGTTTGTGTAGTGTGTGTCTGTGTGTGTTGTCTGTGGAGTGTGTGTATGTGGGGAGTGTTTGTGTGTGCTGTGTGTGGAGTGTTTGTGTAGTGTGTGTCTGTGTGTGTTGTCTGTGGAGTGTGTGTATGTGGGGAGTGTTTGTGTAGTGTTTGTGTGTGCTGTGTGTGGAATGTTTGTGTAGTGTGCGTCTGTGTGTGTTGTCTGTGGAGTGTGTGTATGTGGGGAGTGTTTGTGTAGTGTATGTGTGTGCTGTGTGTAGAGTATTTGTATAGTTTATGTGTGCTGTGTGTGTAGTGTTTGTATGTTTGTATAGTGTATGTGTGCGCTGTGTGTGGAGTGTTTATGTAGTGTGTGCCTGTGTGTGTTGTCTGTGGAGTGTGCGTATGTGGGGAGTGTTTGTGTAGTGTTTGTGTGTGCTGTGTGTGTAGTGTTTGTGTAGTGTATGTGTGTGTCTTTGTGTGTAGTGTTTGTATGTTTGTATAGTGTGTGTGTGCGCTGTGTGTGGAGTGTTTGTGTACTGTGTGTCTGTGTGTGTTGTCTGTGGAGTGTGTGTATGTGGGGAGTGTTTGTATGTTTGTAGAGTGTGTGTGTATTTTTTTCAAATTTTCTAACCCCCTTGTATCATGTGACAGACAACAGACAGACAATCACAGACTAATATACATATGCCTTGTGAGCTTGTGCACATGCTCAGTAGGACCTTGTTCCCCAGAAAATGTCAAGATAAAAAGACTGTGCAAAATGTTATAATGGAAGTAAATTGTCTTAGAACTGCTGCTCTATCTTAATCATAAAAGTTTATTGACTTGAGTGTCCCTTTAACCAATATCCCACAGGTTTTATCTGAGTCTTGGGACCCATCTGGTGATGATCTGATGGAATCTGTCAATATCCCCCAGCTCCTTCCTGTCACATCCTTCGGTCACTGGGTTCAACACTCTCTTCTGGGTTCAGCACTCTATTCTGGGTTTATCACTCTCTTCTCCCTTCTCTGAAAAGGTTCTTGGTAGGGAATTTCACATGAAGCCAGTGAGGCAGCCTTAAAGAGACAGTCTAGTCAAAATTAAACTTTCATTATTCAGATAGAAGATGTAATTTTAACCCCTTAGTGACCAGAGCACTTTTCCATTTTCTGTCCATTTGGGACCAAGGCTATTTTTACATTCCTGCGGTGTTTGTGTTTAGCTGTAATTTTCCTCTTACTCATTTACTGTACCCACACATATTACATACAGTTTTTCTCGCCATTACATGGACTTTCAAAAGATACCATTATTTTCATCATATCTTATAATTTACTATAATTTTTTTTTATAAAATATGAGGGAAAAATGGAACAAACACACTTTTTCTAACTTTGACCTCCAAAATCTGTTACACATCTACAGCCATCAAAAAACACCCATGCTAAATAGTTTCTAAATTTTGTCCTGAGTTTAGAAATACCCAATGTTTACATGTTCTTTGTTTTTTTTTGCAAGTTATAGGGCAATAAGTACAAGTAGCACTTTGCTATTTCCAAACCACTTTTTTCAAAATTAGCACTAGTTACATTGGAACACTGATATCTTTCAGGAATCCCTGAATATCACTTGACATGTATATATTTTTTTTTAGAAGACAACCCAAAGTATTGATCTAGGCCCATTTTGGTATATTTCATGCCACCATTTCACCGCCAAATGCGATCAAATAAAAAAAACTGTTAACTTTTCACAAACTTTAGGTTTCTCACTGAAATTATTTACAAACAGCTTGTGCAATTATGGCACAAATGGTTGTAAATGCTTCTCTGGGATCCCCTTTGTTCAGAAATAGTAGACATATATGGCTTTGGCGTTGCTTTTTGGTAACTAGAAGGCTGCTAAATGCCGCTGCGCATCACACATGTATTATGCCCAGCAGTGAAGGGGTTAATTAGGTAGCTTGTAGGGTTAATTTTAGCTTTAGTGTAGTGTAGTAGACAACCCAAAGTATTGATCTAGGCCCATTTTGGTATATTTCATGCCACCATTTCACCTCCAAATGCGATCAAATAAAAAAAATTGTTCACTTTTTCACAAACTTTTTCACAAACTTTAGGTTTCTCACTGAAATTATTTACAAACAGCTTGTGCCATTATGACACAAATTGTTGTAAATGCTTCTCTGGGATCCCCTTTGTTCAGAAATAGCAGGCATATATGGCTTTGGCGTTGTTTTTTGGTAATTAGAAGGCCACTAAATGCTGCTGCGCATCACACGTGTATTATGGCTAGCAGTGAAGGGGTTAATTAGGTAGCTTGTAGGGAGCTTGCAGGGTTAATTTTAGCTTTAGTGTAGAGATCAGCCTCCCACCTGACACATCAGACCCCCTGATCCCTCCCAAACAGCTCTCTTCCCTCCCCCACCCCATAATTGTCCCCGCCATCTTAAGTACTGGCAGAAAGTCTGCCAGTACTAAAATAAAAGGTATATATTTTTTTCTTATTTTTTTAAAAGCATATTTACATATGCTGCTGTGTAGGATCCCCATGATGCCCCCCCCCCCCCAAACAGCTCTCTAACCCTCCCCCTCTAACTTATTGGGAGCCATCTTGGGTACTGGCAGCTGTCTGCCAGTACCCAGTTTACCAAAAAATAAAAATAATATTTTTTATTTTTATTAGCTTTTTCCGTAGTGTAGCTTCCCCCCCAAGACCAACCCCCTCCCAGATCACTTTGATGACATATGTATGCATTCCCTCCCCCCTCTCTCCCACTTATTGAAACTCAAATTTTCTGTAGTGTAGCGGTTCCAACCCACTCCCTCCCTGTGCACGCGCCCCCCCCGCTGCCCCCGTGCATGCGAGTGTCCGTGCGTGCCCCCGGCAACCCCGCCCTGATCCTGCCCCCCTCTTGCTCAACAAAGCCATCGATGGCCGCCCACCCGCCTCTCACACCGGCTCCCACCTACCAACGATAACGGCCATCGATGTCCGATGCAGAGAGGGTCACAGAGTGGCTCTCTCAGCATCGAAGGGGTAAGAAATATTATTGCAGGATGCCTCGAAATCGAGGCATCACTGCAATAACCGGAAAGCAGCTGGAAGCAATCAGGATTGCTTCCACTGCTTTCTAAGACCAACGCATACGTCATCGGTCATTAAGGGGTTAATCAACTTTCCAATTTACTTTTATTATCAAATTTGCTTTGTTTTCTTGTTATTCTTAGTTGAAACTAAACCTAGGTAGGCTCATATGCTAAATTCTAAGCCCTTGAGGGTTGCCTCTTATCACATGCTTTTTAAATTGCTTTTAACAACAAGAAACTGTGGGCCATATAGATAACACTGTGCTCAGGCACATGGAGTTATTTAAGAGTTAGCACAACACAATGGGAAATGCAACTCAATAAATTTTATATAGTCACAGACATGTGATCAGGGGGCTGTCAGAAGGATCTTAGATACAAGGTAATCACAGAGGTAAAAAGAGTATTAATATAACAGTGTTGGTTATGCAAAACTGGGGGATGGGTAATAAAAGGATTATTTGTCTTTTAAAACAATAACAATTCTATAGTGGACTGTCCCTTTAAATAAGAAATTAAAATATTTTTTTTGTAAAAAGTTGCTGTGTGCACAGACTAATGTTGCTATCTGTCGGGGAATTTCCCAGACAGTTCGGGTTTCCATTTGTGTGTCAGACCCGGACATTCAAGTGTTCAAGTTTGGTGGGAAATAGCCACAGCCAAAAAGGTGACATTGAGGCCGATTTACCAAATGTCTGTTGTCGGACCTGATCTGACAGTGCGGAACAGGTCCGACAGACATTGCTGAATACGGAGAGCAATACACTCTCCGTATTCAGCATTGCACCAGCAGCTCACAAGAGCTGCTGGTGGAATGCAGCCCCCTGCAGACTCGTGGCCAATCGGCCGCCAGCAGGGGGTGTCAATCAACCCAATCGTACTCGATCGGGTTGAATTCTGGCGATTCCTGTCCACTTCATCAGAGCAGGTGTACAGGGTTATGGAGCAGCGGTCTTTAGAGCGCTGTTTCATAACTGTTGTTTCTGGCGAGTCTGAAGAAAGAGAGAAAGGGTGTGTGACAGAGAGTATGGGCTCAATTTAGCAAGCTAGGGCAGACAGCAATCCGCTGCCGGAATTTAGCATTGCACACAAGGGCTTTTGTGTGCAACACCGCCCCCTGCCCGTGCACAGCCAATCACGTACGAGACCGGGGAGATTTAATTTCTCCACCTAAGAGGTGTAGAAGAGGTTAGGAAGCAGCAGTCTGATTGCCACTGCTTGATAAATACTGACTGCAGGTTCTCTTATGAGAACCTGCAGTCATAGGGGGGTGAACGACTTGCTAAATCAAGCCCTATGTGTGAGTGTGTGTTAGTGTGTATGTGTGTGAGAGCTTCAGTGTCTTTGTGTGAGTGAATGACTTTGTGTGAAAGAGAGTGTGTGTTTAGTGTGTTTAAGTGTGTGTGAGTTTGTGTTAGTGTATGTGTGAGTATGTGTTAGTGTGTATGTGTGTGAGAGCTTCAGTGTCTTTGTGTGAAAGAGAGTGTGTATGAGACTGTGTGTTAGTGTGTTAAAGTGTGTGTGAGTTTGTATTAGTGTATGTGTGAGTGTGTGTTAGTGTATGTGTGTGTGTGAGAGAGAGTGTGTGAGATAGAGAGTGGGAATATCTATGTGCAATCTATGTGTGGAATATCTTGTTTGTCTTTATGTGCTATTATATGTTTGGCTTAAACTAAAGGTGGCAGCCCTAGCACAGATCTGAATGCCACTCTCAAACCCATCCTAGTGGGCTGTTCTAACCCTGCACCTCTTGCTTGCACTCCAGCCTCCCAAACTGCCCCTCCGCTGGCTAATGGTGTTTGTAATTCACCCATACTGATCTCCCTTCTCCTGCAGTACACTCATGCCCCAGACCAGCGCAGATCAGCCAAAATCAAACTTGCCCAGAACACATTGCAAAAGCTGCTGCCGCCTTCTAAGTGCCGACTACCTGGTGAGACTCACCCTTCAGTCCCCAAGGAAGTCACAAGCAGGCAGAGAATACAACGGGGGACTCTAATGACCCGACTGACTGAGGTTAACACTGGAAACCTTCTCCCCAGTATCACCGTGTCTATCAGAGCCACAAATTCACTATCACCTCCAACCGCATCCCCTACTGATCAGTCGATTTCTGTGACAAAAAGCAATATCCTGGGATGTATTCATTTATGTAAATTATTGGCTGGGTGACCATCCTATTGCTACCATTTCTGTACAGGGATCCTGCACAAGTGCATAGCTTTTGGTGTAGACTAACGTGAAAAAAAAGAAAACAGCAATCCGGCGTTTGTGCAAATTAAGTGTCGATTTATTCTGGTCAGTGCAGGTTGTACATTACAGAACTCCACATAAAGCAACAAAACGACTAGCCAAGGGGAGCTCAGCTTCTGCTGATTGCAAACAGTCAGAAAGGGCACTTTTGAAATATGGGGCCCTGTAGCAGCTTTTGCCCTGGGGGGGCAGTAAGGTTAAGTTTCTCCCCTGTATGTGTGGTGTGTATTGTGTGTGTAGTGTTTGTGCATTTGTATACGTGGAGTGTATTGTGTATGTGTTTACTGTGTACTGTTTGTGTATTGTGTGCGGGCTGTACTGTGAACTGTTTGTGTAGTATGTGTAGTGTTTGGTGTATGGTGTGTATTATGAGTTTGGGTAGTGTGTATGTGTGGGTATTGTATAGTATTTGTGCACTGAGCATGTGTAACATTTGTGTATAGTGTTTGTGTAGACTCTGTGTATAGTGTTTGTGTAGACTCTGTGTATAGTGTTTGTGTAGTTTGTGTGTGTACGTTTGTGTGTGTCTGTAGTCCACTTATATATAAATATACATGCTTCAAGCTACAGCACCATACAGACCAATATCGGGGACTACGATTCCTGCAAACCTCTGCTGACAAATCAGTACTGAGCATGTCTTCACTTATTTTCTTACTTCTACTACTCAACATGCGCCTACTAGACAATAAAATATATTTGCATGCTAAATTCAAAAGATTGGTGCAGACTAGAAGTGTGGAATGCAGAACACTGACACTAACATTTTGTAATTAAAAGATATTTCTAACATCGTTTGCTGCAGTTGTTTTTCAGTAGACAAATTCCACCTACCATTTGCCTTATTTGGTGGAGCCAATCCAGGCTTGAGTCTGCAGACAATAAAGGGACATTATACACTAGATTTTTCTTTGCATAAATGTTTTCTAGATGATCCATTTATATAGCCCATACAGGTTTTTTTCAATTTTTTTTTTTTAGTTTTGCTTATTTTTAAATAACATTGCTCGGATTTTCCGACTCCTAACCAAGCCTCAAAGTTTTAGGAGAACACTGACGTATACCTACTCCAGCTTGCTCCTGTTTGTGTAAAGGGTCTTTTCATATGCAGAGGAAGGGGGAGGGGGAGTGTCTGCTATTTCCCACTTGCAGTGGGTGTTCCAGTTACCTTTTAAACAGAGCTAAACTGTGAGCTTCTAAGTAAGTTTTTAAACGATTTTATACTGGATTTTTATAGTAGGGTCTATTACATGCAGTTATATGAAAACTGGTGTATACTGTCCCTTTAATGTTAATGGTCATCATGTTAGCGTAAAATGTGTTGTTTTGCAGTTGTTGTCTTCTGAAGCCAATTAGGGAGATGTTTAGCAGAGTTAGCCTTGAGGAGTAGACATGTGCAGCACTAAATTATTCATTTTGAATAGTCCTAAAAATTAGTTTTTCAGACAAGTTGTGTGCTGAACTATTCAGTATCCGGTTAGTTTAAGTGAATACTGAATTTGTTAGCATTTTCACTCGTTTTCATTAAAACAAATGTAAATGTTATCTTGCTGCAGGTGTCAGGTATACTTACCTATAGCGCTGGGGAGCCGCACTATTCTACTTCTTCTTAATAGACTCCAGGGCTGCGCTAACAGGAATATTAGTGCAGTGGATCCCAGGGCCTGCGCTAAATGACCTAATCCTTTATTGCAGTTGGGGGTCAGGGCTAATCTGATTCTTCTTCACAGAGTCCAAGCCCTAATTCTCATATTAGCGCGGTCCTGAACTCTGAGGATGGTTGAGCCCTGACTGCCACTCTAAAGGGTCCTGGTCTATGTAGCATTTTTCAGGGTATATGTGGAAGACCTGTAGGGGATGAGATTTAAAAGGACAGGCTACTTGCATTTTTTATTGTTTAAAAAGATAGATAATCCCTTTATTACCCATTCCCCAGTTTTGCGTAACCAACACAGTTATATTAATATATTTTTTACCTCTGTGATTACAATGTATCTAAGCCTCTGCATACTGCCCCCCTATTTCAGTTCTTTGACTTGCATTTTAGCCAATCAGTGCTGACTCATAAATAGCTCCACAGGAGTGAGCACAATGTTTATCTATATGGCACATGTGTACTAGCACTGTCTAACTGAGAAAAACTATTAAAATGCACTGAGATAAGAGGCGGCCTTCAAGCACTTAGAAATTAGCATATGAGCCTCCCTAGGTTTAGCTTTTAACAAAGAATGCTACGAGAACAAAGCAAATTTGATGATAAAAGTAAACTGGAATGTTGCTTACAATTGCATCTATCTGAATCATGAAAGTTTAATTTGGACCTGTCGGTCACTTTAAAAGGCCATAATAATGTAGTCTAATCAGTTAGAGCATGTCATTTTACGGCTATCGATCAGCAGCACTTGTCACACAATTAAGGCCTAGCTTTCATTGAGGTGGTAAAGTTTGGAAACTGGTGGTAACCCAAAATTTTTCCATAGACTTTAACGGAGATAAATGTTTTTTTTATCACCAGTTTCCACAATTTACCACCTCTATGAAAATTAGGCCTAAGGTGTCAACTAGAGCTGCTGATTGGATCAGCAGTGGTTTGCACTCGGGACCAGCAGTGCACATTTGCTGTGTGTATATCCCCTTTGCGAGGTTAAATACACAGTAGTGTAGGGTCGATAGTCGTAAAATTAAAGCATGTAATGTTTCAACTAATATGGCCCTTTAATAGAGTGTAATTAGGAAGAGGACACAATGAGGCCCATTTATCAAGCCCCGTATGGAGCTTGTGGGCCCGTGTTGCTGGTGAGTCTTCAGACTCGCCAGAAACAGCAGTTATGAAGCAGCGGTCTAAAGACTGCTGCTCCATAACCAGTCCGCCTACTCTGAGCAGGCGGACAGGAATCGCCACAATTTGACACCTCCCTGCTGGCGGCCGATTGGCTGCGAGTCTGCAGGGGGCGGCGTTGCACCAGCAGCTCTTGTGAGCTGCTGGTGCAATGCTGAATACGGAGAGCGTATTGCTCTCCACATTCAGCGAGGTCTGGCGGGCCTGATCTGCACTGTTGGATCAGGTCCGCAAGACCTAAGATACATAGACCTCAATACCTGTAAGAAGTGATGATTTTTAAATGGGGACAAACAGGGTGACAATTTGTGTTTATAATCCATAAGATGGTACAAGGAAGGGATGGCTATGAGTATATAAAGTGGGTATATACAACAAACAGTAAATTATCTGTAAGGTGGATGGTTTATGACGTTAATTCTGGATGATATATAAGGATGATGATGACAGATGGGGTTATGGAAAGATTGGGTTATCTAAAAGAGGTTAATACTCATGTGCAGTTAGTATGCTGGTAATCTATGATATGGGATCAATTTTAAAATAGGATAAGTCCCAATGTCATCTGTGACTATGAGATTGAGGGTGGAGACTCAGTGACAAGCGACCCAGGGTGGTGTCATGGAGAGTCATGGATTAGAGCAGTGCATGATGGGGACAAGGTCATGGTAATCCATGGACTGTCTTGGGACATGGCAGAGAGGGTTTTTTGTATAACCCCATCTTGTAAAATTAAAGTATTTATATAGAAGACTGTGTGGTAGAAGAGCCATCAGGGCAAATTATCCAACAAAATGCAGGGTTGTTGGGAGATCTGGCGTGATAGCTTCATGAGGTGCTAGGAAAGAATAATATTATCTGTTGGTGAGTGGGTGGTCTATTAGGGTGGGCTGGGAGGGAAATGAAATGGTTGTCAACACAGAGGATGGATGATCAGTAAGTGTAGGAAGGTTATAATGTTATTGCATTAATAGACTCCCAATAAAGGTGGCAAGTACAAATACAGTAAGGGAATTCCCTGAGATGCGTATGACTAGCCTTACAGTTCTGAAGGAAATTAGGGTGGATTCTTATCTTCTGTTAAAATCATTGTCTCTATAAACAGTTAGGGTTGGTAACCATTGGGTGCTTTCTGACACATGTAAATTATATAGAAACAAAGGTCTGTTACATATTTTCTTAAAGAGATAGATAGTCAACACTATGAGAGTGTTACTCTGATAACTCATTTACATAGTTGCCAACATTTCAAAAAAAATTCCAGGGACACTTTGCTGCAGAGCAAGCAAGCGGGTTACTGGAGTATTGACGACCTACTGTTCAACTGCTCCGCCCACTCAGTTATGCAATCAAAACACACCCATTTGAAAGTAATAGTATAATTTAGATTTATCCATAGTTTATTATACAGATTACAGCACCAAGCTCTTACACCTACCCAGTCTCTGGAACACATTCTGGGCATATGGTTATTTTTACAACACAGCATCAAAATTAGAAAGACAAATAATATGTGAACCCATTCAATAATAATAACAATATTTAATTAGGAATTAATTATATTTAAATAATACACTACAGGTAGCCCTCAGTTTACGCCGGGGTTAGATTCCAGAAGGAATGGTTGTAAATCGAAACCGTTGTAAATTGAAACCCAGTTTATAATGTAAGTCAATGAGAAGTGAGGGAGTTAGGTTCCAGGCCCCTCTCAAAATTGTCATAAGTAACACCTAATACATTATTTTAAAAGCTTTGAAATGAAGTCTTTAAGTGCTAAACAGCATTATAAACCTAATAAAATAGTCACACAACACAGAATATATAATTAAACTAAATTAAATGAACAAAAACATTTGCTAAACAGCATTATAAACCTAATAAAATAATCACACAACACAGACTTCACTTGCATTATTCTGCAAACAGTTCATTCTATGCATTCCAATCTGGACTGATTTATAGACAGGAAGACCTTGTTCCTTTGAAATCTGCTCGATAGCTCAGGTCTGGTTAAACTGATTAATTTCAGCTTGCTTGGCTTTGCTGCAACACAAGCAGACAGCTCCACCTACTGGCTATTTTAATAAATGCACTGCTTCTCAATATTTTTCAATAGCAGTCACATGACTGGGAAAAAAGGTTGTTATTCTGAAACGTTGTAAATTGAACCGTTGTAAAACGAGGGCCACCTGTATATCTATTTATCATCTATCTGTGTGTATATATATGCAAACAACAAATGTTGTGCAAAGGAGATTTTCAGGGACATTTCCAGGGACAAAAAAAATCCAGGGACATACAACAAAATCCAGGGACTGTCCCTGGAAATTAGGGACTGTTGGCAACTATGCATTTATAAGTAGCCTCAGCAGAGGATACATAAATATGACTTTAAATTTGCTTCAGATATAATTATGCTAATTACTTTTTTATTCAGATTTTAGGTATCTGTCAGCTTTGAATGAGTTCACCCAATTCAAAGGCCATTAGAACCACGTTTAATATCCATGTAACAGAGTATTTGAATGTCTATGGGATCTAAAGTGTGAAGGAAAACTTCTTAAATTTAAATTTATAGCAGTATCAGATATGTACTTCCTGGTGCAGTGAGCATTTCTGTCAGCTGACAGAATTTAAATTTCTGCTCTGTTGTACAGTTCCGCCAAATTCCACTCACTACTTATTTGGAGAGGCCAATTTAACTTGTTATTGGAGTAGATATAGTTACTCACAGTCATAATGTTAGAAAACCAGTTTTTGACAGCAGGGTTAGGCTGGTGAAGCGTACCACATGAAGGTCAGATCTTAGAATTGGAAAACTCTACATTTTCATACTTAAAGGGATAGTCTAGTCAAAATTAAACTTTCATGATTCAGATAGAGCAGCAATTTTAAGCCACAATCTAATTTACGCCTATTATTTTTTTTCGTTCTCTTTATTATTATACGGCTAGATTAGGAGTTTTGCGGTATGAGTGAAAAAGCAGTGTTAAAGCTCTTTTTCACTACCGTTGGTATTACGAGTCTTGCAGGTTTAGGGGCACCGCACACTTTTATGGCCGTAACGCAACATAACTACCACAGCTTTTAAAAAGTCATTTTTCAATGGGACTTCCTTTGCACCGGTATTACAAAACTGCCTGGGAGGCCAAAAAGTGAGCGGTACAGCCTAAAACTACAAGATTCATACCGTAAACTGAAAGTCAGTAGTTATGAGTTTTACGCTACAAAGCCGTACCATAAAACTCATAACTAAAGTGCTAAAAAGTACACTAACACCCATAAACTTCCTATTAACCCCTAAAACGAGGCCCTCCCGCATCGCAAACACTAAAATAAAATTATTGACCCCTAATCTGCTACTCCCGACATCGCCGCCACTATAATAAACATATTAACCCCTAAACCGCCGCACTCCCGCATCGCAAACACTAGTTAAATATTATTAACCCCTAATCTGCCGACCTCGACCTCGCCGCCACCTACATTATACTTATTAACCCCTAATTTGCCGTCCTTAACATCGCCACCTCCTTCCTACATTTATTAACCCATAATCTTCCGCCCCCAATGTCACCGCCACTATACTAAAGTTATTAACCCCCAACCCTAAGTCTAACCCTAACACCCACTAACTTTAATGTAATTAAAATAAATCTAAATAAAACCTACTATTAATAACTAAATAATTTCTATTTAAAACTAAATACTTACCTGTAAAATAAACCCTAAGCTAGCTACAATATAACTAATAGTTACATTGTATCTAGCTTAGGTTTTATTTTTATTTCACAGCTAAGTTTGTATTTATTTTAACTAGGTAGAATAGTTACTAAATAGTTATTAACTATTTACTAACTACCTAGCTAAAATAAATACAAATTTAGCTGTGAAATAAAAATAAAACCTAAGCTAGATACAATGTAACTATTAGTTATATTGTAGCTAGCTTAGGGTTTATTTTACAGGTAAGTATTTAGTTTTAAATAGAAATTATTTAGTTATTAATAGTAGGTTTTATTAACACCACACCTTACACTACAATTAAATAAATTACATTTATTAAATACAATTAACTAAATTACAAAAACCCCCACTAAATTACACAAAATAAAAAAGAAATTATCACATATTTAAACTATTTACACCTAATCTAATAGCCCTATCAAAATAAAAAAGCCCCCCCAAAAAATAAAAAAAACCTAGCCTAAACTAAACTTCCAACAGCCCTTAAAAGGGCCTTTTGCTGGGCATTGCCCCAAAGAAATCAGCTCTTTTACCTGTAAAAAAAATACAACCCCCCCCAACAGTAAAACCCACCACCCACACAACAAAACCCCCCAAATAAAATCCTAACTAAAAAAACCTAAGCTCCCTTTTGCCCTGAAAAGGGCATTTATATGGGCATTGCCCTTAAAAGGGCATTTAGCTTTTTTCCGCCCAAACCCTAAGCTAAGAATAAAACCCACCCAATAAACCCTTAAAAAACCTAACACTAACCCCTGAAGATCCACTTACAGTTTTTGAAGACCCAACATCCATCCTCAACGAATCCGGGAGAAGTCTTCATCCAAGCAGCAAGAAGTCCTCAACGAAGCCGGAGAAGTCTTCATCCAAGCGACAAGAAGTGATCCTCCAGACGGGCAGAAGTCTTCATCCAGACGGCATCTTCTATCTTCATCCATCCGGCGCGGAGCGGCTCCATCTTCAAGACATCCAGCGCGGAGCATCCTCTTCTTTCCAAGGCTCTTCTCGAATGAAGGTTCCTTTAATTGACGTCATCCACGATGGCGTCCCTTGAATTCCGATTGGCTGATAGAATTCTATCAGCCAATCAGAATTAAAGGTGAAAAAATCCAATTGGCTGATGCAATCAGCCATAGGATTGAGCTTCAATCCTATTGGCTGATCCAATCAGCCAATAAGATTGAGCTTGCATTCTATTGGCTGATTGGAACAGCCAATAGGATTTTTTCACCTTTAATTTCCGATTGGCTGATAGAATTCTATCAGCCAATCGGAATTCAAGGGATGCCATCTTGGATGACGTCACTTAAAGGAACCTTCATTCGAGAAGAGCCGTGGAAAGAAGAGGATGCTCTGCGCCAAATATCTTGAAGATGGAGCTGCTCCGCGCCGGATGGATGATGATAGAAGATGCCGTCTGGATGAAGATAGAAGATGCCGTCTGGATGAAGACTTCAGCCCGTCTGGAGGACCACTTCTTGCCGCTTGGATGAAGACTTCTCCCGGCTTCGTTGAGGACTTCTTGCTGCTTGGATGAAGACTTCTCCCGGATTCGTTGAGGATGGATGTCGGGTCTTCAAAAACTGTAAATGGATCTTCAGGGGTTAGTGTTAGGTTTTTTAAGGGTTTATTGGGTGGGTTTTATTTTTAGCTTAGGGTTTGTGTGGAAAAAGAGCTAAATGCCCTTTTAAGGGCAATGCCCATACAAATGCCCTTTTCAGGGCAATGGGGAGCTTAGGTTTTTTTAGTTAGGATTTTATTTGGGGGGTTTTGTTGTGTGGGTGGTGGGTTTTACTTAAGGGCTATTGGTAGTTTAGTTTAGGCTAGGGTTTTTTATTTGAGGGGGGCTTTTTTATTTTGATAGGGCTATTAGATTAGGTGTAATTAGTTTAAATATTTAATAATTTCTTTTTTATTTTGTGTAATTTTGTGTTTTTTTTGTAATTTAGTTAATTGTATTTAATAAATGTAATTGATTTAATTGTAGTATAAGGTTAGGTGTTAGTGTAACTCAGGTTATGTGTTATTTGTAAATTTGTATTTATTTTAGCTAGGTAGTTAGTAAATAGTTAATAACTATTTAATAACTATTCTACCTAGTTAAAATAAATACAAACTCACCTGTGAAATAAAAATAAAACCTAAGCTAGATACAATGTAACTATTAGTTATATTGTAGCTAGCTTAGGGTTTATTTTACAGGTAAGTATTTAGTTTTTAATAGGAATTATTTAGTTAATGATAGTAATTTTTATTTAGATTTATTTTAATTATATTAAAGTTAGTGGGTGTTAGGGTTAGATTTAGGGTTAGGGGTTAATAACTTTAGTATAGTGGCGGCGACGTTGGGGGCGGAAGATTAGGGGTTAATAAATGTAGGTAGGTGGCGGCGATGTTAGGAGCGGCAGATTAGGGGTTAATAAGTGTAGGTAGGTGTCGGTGGTGTCAGGGGTGGCAGATTAGGGGTTAATAAATATAATGTAGGTGTTGTCGATGTCTTGGGCAGCAGATTAGGGGTGTTTAGACTCGGGGTTTATGTTAGGGTGTTAGGTGTAAACATAAATTTAGTTTCCCCATAGGAATCAATGGGGCAGTGTTACGGAGCTTTACGCTCCTTTATTGCAGGTGTTAGACTTTTTTTCAGCCGGCTCTCCCCATTGATGTCTATGGGGAAATCGTGCACGAGCATGTAAAACCAGCTCACCGCAGCACTGATATTGGAGTGCGGTATGGAGCTCAATTTTGCTTTACGTTGCAATATTGCCTGCTAACGCCGGGTTTTTGGGAACCTGTAATACCAGCGCTATAGATAAGTGAGCGGTGACAATAACTTGCAAGTTAGTACCGAGCAGCTCTTATCGCAAAACTCATAATCTAGCCGTTTATTATTATCGGTTATTTGTAGAGTGCCAACAGATTCTGCAGTGCTATAAACATAGGCGGAATACAACATTTATAGTGATCAGACGGGTAGAGGGCCCTGCCAAGAGTCGCAGTGTTGTAATCAGCTCTAAAGAAGATGATCTACCAACAGCTGGACTCTTACGTGCTAAGGGGGTTCAAGGGGATAGCAATGCAGGAGAGGAAATGATATAAAGAAAGGTTAGTGTAGGTTGTATGCATCCCTGAACAGTAGAGTCTTTAGGGAGCACTTGATGCTTTCAAAACTAGGGGAGAGTCTTGTGAAGCGAGACAGAGAGTTCCACAAGATGGGGCCAGTCTGGAGAAGTCTTGTAAGTGGGAGTGTGAGGAGGTAACAAGAGAGGAGGAGAGTAGGAGGTCATGAGCAGAGCGAAGGGGACGGGAGGGAGAGTATCTGGAGACAAGGTCTGAGATAAAGGGGGGAGCAGTGTAGTTGAGAGCTTTGTATGTCAGAGTGAGAATTTTGTGTTTGATCCTAGAGGCAAGAGGAAGCCAGTGAAGGGATTGGCAGAGAGGTGCAGCAGATGAAGAGCGACGTGTAAGGAAAATGAGCCTGGCAAAGGCATTCATTATGGATTGTAAAGGAGCTAGGTGCCGGCTACTAGAGAGACCAGAGAGGACAGAGTTGCCGTAATCGAGGCAGGAAAGGATGAGAGAGAAGATTAAAATCTTAGTTGTATCTTGTGTAAGGAAATGTCTAATTTTAGAGATGTTTTTAAGGTGGAAGCGGCAGGATTTAGCCAAGGACTGAATGTGAGGAGTGAAAGAAAGATCTGAGTCAAGTGTGACATACGGGGTAGGGGTAATGGTATCTTTATTTGAAAAAGCACAAATGTAAGCTTATTTTGTAAGCCCATTTTTGGTTCAGTACCTGGGTAGCGCTTGCTGATTAGTGTCTAAATTTAGCCATCCAATCAGCAAGCGCTACCAAGGGTGCTGAACCAAAAATGGGCCAGCTCCTAAGCTTACATTTGTGTTTTTTCAAATAAAGATACCAAGAGAACGAGAGAAAAAATTATAATAGGAGTAAATTAGAAAGTTGCTTAAAATGTCATGCTCTATCTGAATCATGAAAGAAAAATTTTGGGTTTCATATCCCTTTAAATTACAGGAAAAAAACTAAAATAAATTATAACAGTGCGCTGCACGTATTTATTTATTTGTAATACTCCAAAATAAAAAATATATATTACAATCTAATGTTTTTACTGTCCCTTTTAAGTGGCCGGATAAGTGGTTTAGAGAGATGGTGGCTCGTAGTGTTCATACTTTACACTTATTTTGTGTGAATAAAGCTTTGCGTTCTGCGTGTGTCTCTGAGAGGCACAATCAGTTTATGTGTGAGGCAGACACCCTTCCTTACTGTGCTGGACTATCCTCAGAGAAGGTCCCAGAAGGGCCCTAACTTCAAAGCACTAGCAAAGAAAGAGACAGATTAATGAGTCAAGTTGTAACAGCAGGAGCCTCTTGTGTCTGCATTCTACTGACACTCTCTCAGTAGCACTTATCCCTCCGCCTGCACACACTGCCTCCAACTGTACACAGCGCCCCTTGTATCCCCCTCATCTTAGCCGCTCTCCTCACATCCCCTCTCTGTTCTGCTCAGGGTCCTGTCTGGCTCAGGATGAAAGCAGTTGGTGACCTAATATATGGATCTGAAGTCTTATTTATAGCTCTGACTATACACAGAGCTTTTACAGACATCAATACAGGAGATACAAATACAATAAGTGTCAAAAGCAATCAGAAAAGGGGAGATGGATTACTGCTCTGTAGAGCTTACAATCTATATGGCATTTTACTGGGATCAATAGGAGGAATTATATATATATAAATATATATATATACATACGCACGTGAATGCACACACACAAACACGCACACACATACATGTATACATGTTTAGAAGCACTCGCAGGATTTTTGCAGAACAACTGTCAGCCATGAAATCTCCATAGACAAACATTGTTAATCAGTGCCAGTACAATGTGTCATACTGAAGACCTCAGTGACGTGGCATTATCATAGGATGATAATATTTCTGCCCTACTACATCTGCCCCAGTCAACTGTAAGTGCTATTGTTGTGAAGTGGAACCACCTAGGAGCAACACCAGCCCAGCTACAAAGTGGTAGACCATGCAAACTCATATAGTGGGGCCACTGAGTGCTGAAGTGTGTAGCGTGTCAAATTCATATATCATCTGTTGCATCACTTATTTCAGAGTTCCACACTTCCTCTGGAAGCAACATCAGAACAATTATTGTGCTCCGGGAGCATCATGAACTGGGTTTCCATGGCCGAGCAGCTGTACACAAGCCTCACATCTATATAGAAGGGTGGATTCTGTTGTCACTCTACAAATAATTCATAATAATAAAAATGCACATTACCAAGCATGGGCTGAAGTGGTGTAAAGTATAAATCCACTGGACTCTGGAGCAGTGGAAACGTGTTTTTTCGATTAATGATTTAGGCTCATTATCTGCTAGCTTGATGGAAGAATCTGGGTGTGGCAGATGTCGCCAATGTGTCTGAATGCATGATAATGCCACCTATGCTTAATGGCAACCATAAAGTTTGATGTGGGAGAAATAATGGCCAGGGGCTGTTTTCAGGCTTTGGGCCAAGCCCCTTAGATCTTGTGTAGGGTTATCTTAATTCTACAGGATAAATAGACATTTTAGACATTTGGGTGCTTCCAACTTTGCGGCAATAGTTTGGGGAAGGCCCTTTCCTGTTACAGCATGAGGTCCATGAAGACATGGCTTCACGAGTTGAGTGTTGAAAAACTCAAGTGGCTTGCGCAGAGCCCTGACCTCAACCCCATTAAACTCCTTTGGGATGAATTGGAATTGGATGAATTGGAATGCCAATTGCTTGGCAGACCTTCTTGTCCAACATCAGAGACTGACCTAACAAATGCACATTTGGTCACAGTTGAGAGGCCCACTGTAGGCAAGCCATTATGCAGGGAGGCTAGTGTCACACCTGGAGACCCCTCCAGAGACACCTCTGCATTTTAGTGACATGCTTTATGTCTTTAAAGGGTTATTTTTATGATTTTTGGAAAATGCTTCAGTACACTCTGCAAGCAGTGACTTTATTAAGTAATGGTAATAAATGTACACATTATTATTTTACTTTTCTCATGAATTTCTCAGTTTATGATGTATTGCATTTTTCCTTATACATTTGTCATAACATGCGCTGTACTGTCAATATAAAGTCTATTAAATAAAGGTTGATGAAAGGCAGTTAATTTGGGCACTAATTCTCAGGTGTACATCTGCACACAAACGCCGGTGCCGCACGTCCTGCAGCTCGTTTCATGATATAGAAAAAGAGGGAAATTGCTATTTTCGTTATGACATCATACCAGCTGGACAAACACAGCAGCCTCTGACATAACCAACTGCTCATTCCTATTTCCTTGCCCAGTCTCTTAATCACAGCATAATAGAGCAAAGAAAGAAAACAGCACCTTATTCATTTCCTTTACTTATAAAATACTGCTGCTTTTCTTGGCAAATTGGGAAACAGTGTCAGAACGTGTAGTGTGAAATGTAACTGACAACATTAGAATGAACCGGGCGCCATTTTGACTGCTGTGCTTGTTTGTTGCCCCAGTGACCATTAACATATTGTAAGGCCTTTGGGTACATTGATTAATGTTAAGATATATAGTAACATACCTCTATATAGAATAATCTTGGTTTTGGAATAGTGTGAATTGAAATGAGGTACATTTATTTATTTTTTATTTCATTTTATGAAATTGTCCTAGAGGGAGATATCTCTTTTCATCCAGTTTTGGGTTTCTAGACAACGGGTTTAATCATTTTTAATCATTTTTACAATTTTTTCAAATAATTTTATATAGAATATTTTAATAATGTGCTTTAAGTTTTCATGTGTGCTAACCCGACCGAGTTAAAATCTAAATTGCGAAACACGATGCACAAAATGCATATTTGACATTCCTATGTTCTTCACATAGAATTTTTTTAAACTTTTTTATTATTAAATATATTTCTATATATATATATCTGATAATGTTCATGTAAAAATGATATCTTCACCTATATATCTATAGCAACAGATGTGCAGGTATAGGTATATACAAATATATAGAGAGAGAGATATGAATTTACAATAAAAAGGACATATTCCTGTAAGTGAAGAACATTCAAATGTTAAACATGTACAGTAAATATACAGTAAAACACACAAATATTTAAATACATATGTAAACACAAATATCCATACACTTATTTAGTCATGAGTATGTATGCATATATATGGTAAAGCCCTTTGCAGCCCTCAGACCTCATATCTTTGAGCCTTTATAACTTTTTGATGCAATATTTTTTTGATAATTTTCAACAGAAAGTGTTATTATGAGTATAACTGTACTTTAAAATGTATTTTTGATGTTTTTTGTGCAACTTTTTTGTCTCGCGTAACAGCTAACCAGAGCGCTAAAGTTGCACTAACCTGACGCGTGTTTGATTACGCTCAAGTGAGAGCATTTACTTTAAACTCGTAATACTGCAATATTTCCGACACACGCAAGGAACTGCAAAATACCGCCTAATCAGTTGCACTACACTTAGCACTCAAAATCAAACCCACAGTGAGATCTGCAGGAAACGCAAGAAAACGGAAATCTTAAAATGTTTCTTTTTATTTCATACTTGTATTTTCATGATTATAACTTACAGTCATTTTATCTTTTTAACTGGAATTCAGTCAGCAATCTTTAATTGTTTGCCATTCCGTCTTGTTTATTGGCAACCAAAATATTTTGTTCAGGTTTTTACAGTAAAAATAAGTCTCCGAAATGGTGCGTAAGAAACCCCCCCACATAATTTATGTAAGAACTTACCTGATAAATTAATTTCTTTCATATTGGCAAGAGTCCATGAGCTAGTAACGTATGGGATATACAGTCCTACCCCTCACCACACCCACAATTCAGTTTAATGAATAGCCAAGTAGTGGGGTGATAGAAAAAGGAGTAAAAAGGATCAAAAAAGGAAATATAATTGTGCTTTATACAAAAAAACATAACCACCATAAAAGGGTGGGTCTCATGGACTCTTGCCAATATAAAATAAATTAATTTATCAGGTAAGTTCTTACATAAATTATGTTTTCTTTCATGTAATTGGCAAGAGTCCATGAGCTAGTGACGTATGGGATAGTAATACCCAAGATGTGGTACTCCACAGAAGAGTCACTAGAGAGGGAGGGATAACAATAAAAAACAGCCATTTTCCGCTGAAAAAATTAAATCCACATCCAGAAAAAAATAAGTTTTTCTCATAATTGAAAAGAAAAAACTTAAAACATAAGCAGAGGAATCAAACTGAAAAAGCTGCCTGAAGAACTTTTCTACCAAAAACTGCTTCCGAAGAGGTAAATACATCAAAACGGTAGAATTTAGTAAATGTATGCAAAGAAGACCAAGTCGCTGCTTTGCAAATCTGATCAACTGAAGCTTCATTCTTAAAAGCCCACGAAGTGGAGACTGATCTAGTAGAATGAGCTGTGATTCTCTGAGGTGGGGCCTGACCCGACTCCAAATAAGCCTGATGAATCAAAAGGAAATGGCAGAAGCTTTCTGACCTTTCCTAGAATCAGAAAAGACAACAAATAGACTAGAAGTCTTCCTGAAATATTTAGTAGCTTCAACATAATATTTCAAAGCTCTTACAACTTCCAAAGAATGTAAAGATCTCTCCAAAGAATTCTTAGGATTAGGACACAAAGAGGGAACAACAATTTCCCTATTAATGTTGTTAGATATCACAACTTTAGGTAAAAATTTAAATGAAGTCCACAAAACTGCCTTATCCTGATGGAAAATCAGAAAAGGAGACTCACAAGTAAGAGCAGATAATTCAGAAACTCTTCTAGCAGAAGAGATAGCCAAAAGGAACAACACTTTCCAAGAAAGTAGTTTAATATCCAAAGAATGCATAGGTTTAAAAGGAGGAGCCTGTAAAGCCTTAAAAACCAAATTAAGACTCCAAGGAGGAGAAATTGATTTAATGACAGGCTTGATACGGACCAAAGCCTGAAGAAAACAGTGAATATCAGGAAGCTTAGCAATCGTTCTGTGAAATAAAACAGAAAGAGCAGAGATTTGTCCCTTCAAAGAACTTGCAGACAAACCATTATCCAAACCATCCTGAAGAAACTGTAAAATTCTAGGAATTCTAAAAGAATGCCAGGAGAATTTATGAGAAGAATACCATGAAATATAAGTCTTCCAGACTCGATAATAAATCTTTCTAGAAACAGATTTACGAGCCTGTAACATAGTATCAATCACTGAGTCAGAGAAACCTCTATGACTAAGCACTAAGCGTTCAATTTCCATACCTTCAAATTTAATGATTTGAGATCCTGATGGAAAAACGGTCCTTGAGACAGAAGGTCTGATCTTAAAGGAAGTGGCCAAGGTTGACAACTGGACATCCGGTCAAGATCCGCATACCAAAACCTGTGAGGCCATGCTGGTGCTACCAGAAAAACAATTGTTCCATGATGATCTTGGAGATCACTCTTTGAAGAAGAACTAGAGGAGGGAAGATATAAGCAGGTTGGTAAAACCAAGGAACTGCTAACACATTCACCGTCTGAGGATCCCTGAACCTGGACAAGTCCCTGGGAAGTTTTTTGTTTAGATGGGAAGCCATCAGATCTATTTCTGAAAGACCCCACATCTGAACAATCTGAAAAAACACATCTGGATGAAGAGACCACTCCCCCGGATGTAAAGTCTGACGGCTGAGATAATCAGCTTCCCAATTGTCTACACCTGGGATATGTACTGCAGAAATTAGACAAGAGCTGGATTCCACCCAAGAAAGTATCCAAGATACTTCTTTCATAGCTAGGGGACTGTGAGTCCCACCCTGATGATTGACATATGCCACAGTTGTGATATTGTCTGTCTGAAAACAAATGGATGGTTCTCTCTTCAACAGAGGCCAAACCTGAAGAGCCCTGAAAATAGCACGGAGTTCTAAAATATTGATTGGTAACCTCGCCTCTTGAGATTTCCAAAACCCCCTGTGCTGTCTGAGATCCCCAGACAGCTCCCCAACCTGAAAAACTTGCATCTGTTGTGATTACAGTCCAGGTTGGACAAACAAAAGAGATCCCTTGAACTATACGATGGTGATCTAACCACCAAGTCAGAGAGAGTCGAAAATTGGGATTTAAGGATATTAATTGTGATATCTTTGTATAATCCCTGCACCATTGATTCAGCATCCAAAGCTGGAGAGGTCTCATATGAAAACGAGCAAAGGGGATCGCGTCCGATGCTGTAGTCATGAGACCTAAAACTTCCATGCACATAGCCACTGAAGGGAATGATTGAGACTGAAGGTTTCCGACAAGCTGAAACCAATTTTATTTGTCTCTTGTCTGTTAGAGACAGAGTCATGGACACTGAATCTATCTGGAAACTTAAAAAAGTGACCCTTGTATGAGGAATCAAGGAACTTTTTGGTCAATAGATCCTCCAACCATGTCTTTGAAGAAACAACACTAGTTGATTTGTGTGAGATTCAGAAGAATGTAAAGACTGAGCTAGTACCAAGATATCGTCCAA
The DNA here is from genome assembly GCF_027579735.1 of Bombina bombina. NCBI lineage: Eukaryota > Metazoa > Chordata > Amphibia > Anura > Bombinatoridae > Bombina > Bombina bombina. The sequence goes on from NC_069501.1 coordinate 46,708,964, forward strand.
ATAAGGAAACACTGCAATACCCTGTTCTCTGATTACAGAGAGTAGGGTACCGAGAACCTTTGAAAAATTCCTTGGAGCTGTCGCTAGACCAAATGGAAGAGTGACAAATTGGTAATGCTTGTCTAGAAAAGAGAGTCTCAGAAACCGATAGTGGTCAGGATGTATCGGAATATGAAGATATGCATCCTGTAAGTCTATTGTAGACATATAATGTCCATGCTGAACAAAAGGCAGAATAGTCCTTATAGTCACCATTTTGAAAGTTGCCACTCTTACAAAACGATTCAAAATTTTCAGATCCAGAACTGGCCTGAATGAATTTTCTTTCTTTGGGACAATGAATAGATTTGAATGAAACCCCAGACCCTGTTCCTGAAACAGAACTGGTATGATTACCCCTGAAAGCTCTAGATCATAAACACACTTCAGAAAAGCCTGAGCCTTCACTGGATTTGCTGGAACGTGTGAGAGAAAAAATCTTCTCACAGGAGGTCTTACTCTGAATCCTATTCAATACCCTTGAGAGACAATACTCTGAATCCATTGATTTTGGACAAAATCTGCCCAAATGTTTTGGAAAATTTTTAATCTGCCCCCCACCAGCTGAGCTGGAATGAGGGCCGCACCTTCATGCAGACTTGGGGGCTGGCTTTGGTTTCTTAAAAGGGGGGGATTGGACTTAGCGCCTACTTGATATACCTGTAGCCTAGGGGTGGTGATACCTAGTTTACACCAAAAAGGAAATAGAATGGATGTGTGAGCCCAGGCGCCTAACCAAACGGAGGCAAAGGTAATGTAATGGAAATTATGTGATACAAATATATATATTTAATAAAAAACAATAGTAGATGTGATAGACAATATCATGGATCCATGTTGTAAATAAACAATTAAAATGCTAACATAGATAAATACAATGCAATAATGATAAAAAATAAATGCAATAATGATAAAAGCAATAAATATATATAAAAATATATAAAAACAAAAGGTAAATGTATGACAAATGAATGAACTTCACTCAAAAAGTCCTAAATGAGATCAATTCAGTAAAATAAGAACAGAGTAAGTTCATAAGATGAAATCCAATATCTTATAGTTCTTCTGCCCAAATCTGACTTTATGAGAAGCCAGTGCAAGAGTTACAATGTGGCTGATGAAGGTGTTCTCCAATTGGGTCAATAAATCCAAATACGTGGAAAGAGTGAAAAAATATAATGACCGGTGGTGAAAGGTGAAAATTGAAAAATAAAAAATGTAAAAAATGATGGAAAAAACTAAATCAAAAAATCAAAAAATCAAAACATGTGAAAAATATGCAGACTAGTGTGAGAGAAAATATGTGAAAATGTGATTGATTAAAAAATAAAAAATACAAAAGTGCAAAAATGCAAAAATAACTCTGACAATAACCAAAAGAATGAGAACCATGAAAGAGCTAGTGCTAAGCCGGAGTCCTCCTGGTGATTAGTCCATAGAGTATGGGCAATGAGGCAAAATGTCTTAAAATGTGTAACAGTAGTGAGAGAGCAATAATGTCACAAGGATGTGTGGAAAAGTGCTGAACAACTAACGATATCCTCCTGGAGAAAGAAAATAAATATAGTGTAACATGTACAACAATATGGATAATATATGAAATAAGGCTTACCAGTGCTTCCAGTGCTTCCAATTGGAACCAGATTCTTTGGGGGAAGGAGTGGCTTTCTGTTCCTTATTCTGTCGAAAAGAACGAAAACGATTAGAAGCTTTAGATTTACCTTTAAATCTTTTATCCTGAAGAAAAAAATCTACCTTCTCCCCAGTAACAGTTGAAATAATTGAATCCAACTGAGAACCAAATAAATTGTTACCTTGGAAAGAAAGAAATAGTAATCTAGACTTAGATACCATGTCAGCATTCCAATATTTGAGCCACAAAGCTCTTCTAGCTAAAATAGCTAAAGACATAGATTTAACATCAATTTTGATGATATCAAAAATAGCATCAAAGACATAATGATAAGCATGTTGAAGCAAGCAAACAATGCTAGACAAATCAGGATCCGTTTCCTGTTGCGCTAAGCTTTCCAACCAAAAAGTTGATGCAGCTGCAACATCAGCCATGGAGATATCAGGCCTAAGAATGTAGCCAGAAAATAAATAAGCTTTCCTTAGATAACATTCAAGTTTCCTATCCAAAGGGTCCTTAAAAGAAGTACTATCTTTCATAGGAATAGTAGTATGTTTGGCAAGAGTAGAAATAGCCCCATCAACTTTGGGGATTTTCCCCCAAAACTCTAATCTAGCTGCTGGCAAAGGATACAACTTTTTAAACCTAGAAGAAGGAATAAAACCAGGCCTATTCCATTCCTTTGAAATCATATCAGAAATAGCATCAGGAACTGGAAAAACCTCTGGAGTAACCACAGGAGGTTAATAAACAGAATTTAAACGTTTACTAGTTTTAGTATCAAAAGAACTAGTTTCCTCAATATCCAAAGTAATCAACACCTCTTTTAACAAGGAACGAATATACTCAATCCTAAAGAGATAAGTAGATTTGTCAGTGTCAATATCTGAGGTAGGATCTTCTGAAACAGATAGATCCTCATCAGAGGAGGATAATTCAGTATGTTGTCGGTCATTTGAAATTTCATCAACTGTATGAGAAGTTTTAAAAGACCTTTTACATTTATTAGAAGGCGGAATAGCAGACAAAGCCTTCTGAATCGCATCAGCAATAAAATCTTTTATATTCACAGGAATATCATGTGCATTAGATGTTGAAGGAACAACAGGCATTGTACTAGTACTGATGGATACATTCTCTGCATGTAAAAGCTTATCATGACAACTAATTCATACTACAGATGGAGATATAATCTTCGCAAACTTACAACAGATACACTTAGCTTTGGTAGAACTGTTATCAGGCCGCAGGGTTCCAAAAGTGATTTCTGAGACAGGATCAGATTGAGACATCTTGCAAATGTAAGAAAAAAACCCAACATATAAAGCAAAATTATCAATTTCCTTATATGGCAGTTTCAGGAATGGGACAAAAATGCAAACAGCATAGCCCTCTGAGCATAGAAAAAAGCAAGAGGCATATAGGAAGTGGGGTTTAAATAAATAAATTATTTGGCGGCAAGTATGACGCGCAACGCAAAATTAATTTTTTTTGGTGCTAACAACATCCGGAAATTACTCAACTCGCGTCATGGCAGACGCAACCTTGTGCAAGGAAACCTGGCATCAACTAAGATGCTGGAAATTACAAATTTGCATCACCGAACGTACCTTTGCGCCAAAAAAATTCTCACGCCAAGAATGACGCAATAAATATCAGCATTTTGCAACCTTGCGAGCCTAATTTTGCCCGTGAAAATTCATGACAAAGCAGTCAATTTGAAGAAAAGACTATGCCCCAGGTAAGAAAAAATAACTTCCTAAATATGTTTTCCCAATGTTGAAACTGATAGTCTGCAAAAGGAAATATACATAAACCTGACTCATGGCAAATATAAGTACAATACACATTTTTATAACTTTATATTTAATACATAAAGTACCAAACCATAGCTGAGAGTGTCTTAAGTAAAGAAAACAAACTTACCGAAAGACACCCATCCACATATAGCATATAGCCAAACCAGTACTGAAACAGTATCAGGAGAGGTAATGGAATATGAGACTATATCATCGATCTGAATTGGGAGGTAGGAGATGAATCTCTACGACCGATAACAGAGAACCTATGAAAAGATTTCCCGCAAGGAAAACCATAGAATCAATAGGCGATACTCCCTTCACATCCCTCTGACAAACACTGTACTCTGAGAGAAATTGGGCTTCAAAATGCTGAGAAGCGCATATCACAAAGAGAAAATCAAGCACAAACTTACTTCACCACCTCCATAGTGAGGCAAAGTTTGTAAAACTGAATTGTGGGTGTGGTGAGGCCGTGAGGGGTGTATTTATAGGCATTTTGAGGTTTGGGAAACTTTGCCCCTCCTGGTAAGATTGTATATCCCATACGTCACTAGCTCATGGACTCTTGCCAATTACATGAAAGAAATCATGATTTACAATACGTAGAACCCCATATCACCATCTTCTTTGTCAGATACAGTGAGGTTTTTGCTGATATTTTCAAACTTGTCACTTAGCAATTTCACAGTTTACAGTGTGAGAGCTGTTAAAATCCCATTTTAGAAGATAAGTTGCAGCCACTTTCTTCAAATGGAAATTAATTCCCTGCAATGTTCTTGATTTAAGACGAAAATTTCACCAAAAACAAATAATAAATAAAAAAATACTTTTAAAATACTAAAAGGTATATTAAAACGAATTGATCAAACATTATATAACATTGTAGCCTTCATATATGTATGTACAAATGTCAGTCACATCGTTCAACACATTCAATTGCAAAACACACACTTTTAACTGATTTCAGTGATCGGCACACATTATTAGTAAATCAGGGAGCTGTTGTGGGAAAATGGACAGTTAAAATTAAACTTTCACGATTCGGAAAGGGCATGCAATTTTAAACAACTTTCCAATTCACTTTTATGATCAAATTTGCTTTGCTCTCTTGGTATTCTTTGTTAAAAGCTAAACTTAGGTAGCCTCATAAACTGATCTCTAAGCCCTTGAAGGCCGCCTTTTATCTCAGTGCATATTGACAGTTTTCACAGTTAGACAGTGCTAGTTCATGCGTGTCCTATAGATAATATTGTGCACACTATCGTGGAGTTATTTATGAGTCAGCACTGATTGGCTAAAATGCAAGTCTGTCAAAATAACTGCATAGACTTAGATACAAGGTAATGACATAGGTAAAAAGTATATTAATATAGCAGCGTCTGTGCAAAAATGGGGAATGGGTAATAAAGGGATTATCTATCTTTTTAAACAACAAATTGACTGTCCCTTGATATGTTGTGTGAGTTGACTATCTTGGCTGTGTTTGATTTGGAAACATTGTGATCACTTTTTACACGGGTATGTCCCTTTAAATAAGAATACAATGTGTGTTGTTCTTTTGCTCTTCTTTAGATTTCTTCTTTCTATTTAAGGTGTTAAAATAAATAATTTAAAGGGACACTGAACCCAAATTTTTTCTTTTGTAATTCAGAAAGAGCGTGCAATTTTAAGCAACTTTCTAATTTACTCCTATTATCAATTTGTCTTTGTTCTCTTGCTATCATTATTTGAAAAAGAAAGTATCTAAGCTTTTTTTTTGGTTTCAGTACTCTGGACAGCACTTTTTTATTGGTGGATGAATTTATCCACCAATCAGCAAGGACAACAAAGGTTGTTCACCAAAAATGGGCCGGCATCTAAACTTACATTCTTGCATTTCAAATAAAGATACCAAGAGAATGAAGAAAATTTGATAATAGGAGTAAATTAGAAAGTTGCTTAACATTTCATGCTCAATCTAAATCACGATAGAAAATTTTTGGGTACAGTGTCCCTTTAAGGCAAGGCTTGTCAGATTTTCTCAAGATATACAAACCAGCCAAAACTAATAAGAGCCAGGTGATTTCAGTTTTATGTTATGTGGATGTTGGTTTGCTGTTCATTTTCCCTGCTTTTCCTGTAGTTTGAACTTGTTTCCAGAGAAGCTGAGGTGCATTATTTTTAATTCAGAACTCTAACTTTCCTACATGTTTGCTAAATATCTGTCCCTAATTGGCCACAGCAAATGAGCTTAGATAAACATGTACATATAGGGCTATATAACAAGTGGCGCAGTATTTAAAAAAAAAAATAAAAAAAATTTGCGTTAGTGAAAACTCCGCTTGGATTTAAATTTTTTCTCTTTTCGTTTTGCGTTCATATTACAGGTTCCCAAAAAAATATTTTGCGCTAGCTTTAACCCAAATAGTGCGAAAAACCTAATTTAAGTTTTCATGTGTGCATGCATGTTTTCCCCCATAGAGATCAATATAGAAAAAAAAGTGGAAAAAAAACCAAAGAGATCGCCCAAACTCCATCGCCTTTTCGCATTCCCCATAGAAATTAAGGGAAAAAATTATTATTGAAAAAACAAACAACCATTGTGCAAACAACATAGCATATTCGCGTTAGTAAATGTCAAATATTTACAGTAAATACATAGTTAAAATCTTTATTAAATATGAATATTGCATAAATATGTTTTATCATGTTTTATCTGCTTAATGGCAAAAGGCTATAATGCACTTTCTTTTCTAACACCCGAGATCTCCTATCTTTGAGCCCTTGTAACTTCTTTGTGCAATATTTGTTTTAAATATTTTTTTATTACACAGTGTTAATATGAGTGCAACTGTACTTTGTAATGTATTATTGAAGTGTTTCGTGCAACTTTTTTGTTTCGGAAAACAGTTAACCACAGCTCTGAGATTGTGGAAAGGATTGAAGCGTAAAGGGTGATTGTGTTAACTCAATTAGAATTTCGCACCACTTATATTATCAGAGAAATGAAAATGACTCGCAAAAACATGATTGCGCTAGCACAAAACCGTTTGCGTCTCACTTGTAATCTAGCCCATAGGCTTTTCAGTGGGTGTGTCTCTGGACTGCAAAATAATGCAGATTCCCCTATAGATTTCAATTGAGTGCAAAAAGCAGGGGGGGCTAAAACCCTTAGTCGCGTGCAAACCCAATCACATTTTCGCTTATCTTTGAGCCCTTAGAACTTTTTTGTGAAATATGTTTTAAATCATTTTTATTAGATGGTGCTATTATGAGTGTAAGTGTACTTTGTTATGTACTTTTTATGTGTTATGTGCAACCTTTTATTTTCGCAAAACAGTTAACCAGAGCTCTGAAGTCGTGGTAATCATTCTGGCGTAAATCACGATTCCACTCAAGTGATTGCATTTACTTTCAACTCCTAATACCAGTGGTAAGCCTGACGATCGCAAACAATCGCTATAAACCCCTTGACCGCATTATTTAGTAGACGTGCAAATGTACGTTTATCTCTTTAACTATCTGCTGTTTACAGAGATCCATCTTCTTCTGATATTTTCCTCCTTAATATATTTTGTATTTCTCAAGGGATTAATTATTTGTCTATGTCTAGTCATAGATTGTAACTTGATATAGGGTTTTTAGTTCCCTTTACAGTATCTGATTGTTTATCCAATGATTCTATAAATAAATAACTGTCATATATTAGTCTAATATATTAGACTGAGGATCTCAGCAGGCTGCTAGATTTCCCTACTTGGAATTATAATTTTCTAGCTATTAATAATGCTAACACCACTGAATTGTATTTTTTGTTTAAAGGGATAGGAAAGTTAAAAATAAACTTGCATGATTCAGATAGAGCATGCAATTTTAAGAACCTTTTAAATTCACTTCTATTTTCAAATGTGCTTTGTTCTCTTGATATCCCTTGTTGAAAAAGAATACGCACATATCCTACACTAGCAGGAGCTACCTGCTGATTGGTGCCTGCACACATTTGTCTCTTGTGATTAGATAACTAGATGTGTTCTGCTAGCTGCCAGTAGTGCAATGATGTTCCTTCAGCAAAGGATAACAAGAGAATAAAGCAAATTTGATAATAGAAGTAAATTGGAAAGTTATTTGAAATTATATGTTCTATATTTTTCCTGTCCCTTTAAAAGGAGATTCAACACAAAATCAATGTTAGATAGAATGAATCATTCAAAGAAAAGATTAGTCTGAGAATAACATGCAGATGTATTTTTTTAAGTTTCATTATCTGTTTAAATATTGACAAAATAAGTGTAAAGTTTTAGTGTCCATAAAACAATAGGAGCTGCCATGTTGTAACTTAGGTTACCTTCTCTGCTGTGGCCAATTAGGAACAGTTATAAATAGGTCACTAGAATGTAGCCAATGGCTGTGTGGGATATAACAGTGTTCTGTACTTCCATTTCTAACAGGAACTGAAATGCTCACAATTTCAGAATGGAATTACATGAAAAGGGGGCAAAATAAATAATGAATGTATATTGTAGATATATATATATATATATATATATATACAGTATATATGTTTTACCATTTTATATTACTATCTTAAAGTGTTTAAATCTAAAAAAAAGTATTTGAGAAATATTAAAGTCTAATTTTAACATACACGCTTTATTTAGCCAGAATATTACTTTGTTCCAGAACACTTTGTTTTGCCAATTTAGGACAGGTCCAAAGACAGTGAGCAATATCTAGTATATTAAAATGACCTTTTAAGCATATTTCACATTCTAGAATGGTCTATTTGTAAGCACTATGCAAGGTGTAGCAATTTAATTTGAGATTCTCTCAGGTCTTTTGATATTGTTTATGACATAAAACCTTTTAATGCTGTTTACAAAAATCGATTCTGTTATGGTCACTGATAATATTTTCCCCTTATACATATTTTTTGTTTCTATTTGTGGTGCTGTATTCTTTTCTGTAATTAAATTATACATCAGAGATGGCTTGGATATTTTTTGTTTCCACGCAAGAATTAAATATGCTAACCTTCCCAACATCTTATGTACGGATTTAATTTATTAAAGGGCCATGAAACCCACATTTTTTCTTTCATGATTTAGAAAGAGAATGCACTTTTAAACATCTTTCTAATTTACTTCTATTATCTCATTTGTTTTATTCTCTTGATATTCTTTGCTGAAAAGCATATCTAGATATGCTCAGTAGCTGCTGATTGGTTGCTGTACATAGAAGCCTCGTGTGATTGGCTCACCATGTGCATTGCTTTTTCTTCAACTAAGGATATCTAAAAAATGAAGCAAAATAAATAATAGAAGTAAATTGTAATGTTGTTTAAATTTGTATTCTCTATCTGAATCATGAAATAAATATTTTGGGTTTAGTGGCCCTTTAATATATTGCTTAAACTGAAAAAAAATATTGTTTTCTAAGCAAAACTCTTCTTTTATTGAACGTTTTAATACTGCCATGGTCATCCGATAGTTTTTAATCTGTTTTAGGCATTTTTCTTTCAAAATCTCAAAAACCTTAAAAGTACAGGAGCAAATAACAAAATCCAAACTTATACTGAAATCCAAACTTTTTAATTAATTAAAAAAAAATATATATTGTTGTGTTCTAAAATGCAAATAATAGTCTATATTTATTTAAAACAATAAATATTTCTTTCAGATTACATTACGGTAGTACCTTTCTGATTGTACTATTTGTAGAAAGTATTAAAAAATGTATAAAACTATCATTAGCTTACACGTATGAACTGTATTATGATATGGAAATATTACCTGAATAAAATAAGATATTGTTGTTAACACTGGTTCCTGGTTCCATTTCCTTTCCAAACTTTCCCGTTTAATGATGCAAATATTCCAAAATCCAAAGTATTCCGAAATCCAAATCTTATCCTGTTCCAAGCAGTTTGGATAAAGGGTTTTCTACCTATATACAGTATCCTACAATGAACTTTGGCTTTGTTTGTATTGGAAATGTGATTACTTCTAGTTCTAGATTTCTAAACCTGAGCACATTTTTGTCCAATCAAAGGATTAAGACATAAACGTATTTCTTTAATTTCCTTTGGTTAATGTTTAGATGAGGTAGCGCTTTTAACAAATGTGGTTTTATGATGTTAGCTTCTAGTGTATATCAAATTGAGTGATTTTCTTCCAAACCATTCAAATATGATTTTAGGTAGAGTAACCCAATGCCTAATATTTAACTCTACCTGAAGGCCTTTCCATTTATTTTTTAAATCTCCTTTTTCTCCTATAATATTGCACATATTTAACTTACACCATTTCTTGTGACTTTTATTCCCAGATAGTTAAAATAATGTTTTACATCTGATTTATGATTGATTTTTTAATACTGTAAAAGTCTCTTATACTTCTAATATAACCAGTTCTGATAATATGTTGATTGGTTATTCATTTCTGGCCAGATTACTAGTGGAGCATTATTTATTGCTCCTGCTCGCGCGCTATCTCCGCTAGAAGTAAGCTTTTTGCGCGCGTCGGGTTGAAAGTAAAAAGTTTTTGCTCATGCGCTAACCTGACGCACCTAAAAAGCTGAACTTCGAATATCGCAACCGCTGTAACATATTCCCCCATAGAAGACAATGAAGCAAAATGAAGTGGAAAAAAAACTAACACCCTACTTGCGAGTAAACCCAATCTCATATTCTCAAGTGCGATAACCTGACATGAAAACATGAATATTTCACATTCCAATGTTCTTCACAAAGAAGAATATGATCTATTTATTCATAAATACATATTTCTACATATTTCTGATGGTATTTTGGTTCAATATATATATGTACCTATATATCTATATGATTTTATATATATATATACTGTACATATATATATATATATATATATATAGGAATACCTATTTATAAATACATAGAACATGTTTTGCTTTTTGCAGAACATTGGAATGTGAAATATTTACAGTAGACACATAGTTGAAACCTTTATTAAATATGAATATTACATAAATATGTTTTTTTACATATTTTCATCTACTTGACTGCAAAGGGCTCAAATGCACTTGTATATATATGTCTAATTGTCTATATGCCAATATCGCTTGCGCGTAACTGTTAGCGCACCACTCGTAATCTGGCCCTTTGTAAGGTAATAACGAAGCTGACATTTTTGCTGGCATTTTTTTCTACGTACTACAACGGAACAAATGAACACATAAGCCATTCTTTCATTCGTTCATTTCAATTCTCTGTGTAAAAAATAAATACAACTAAATGAACAAATAGTATATTTACTTGTATTAAAGGGACAGTTTACTCACAAATTTTCTCCCATTTAATTTGCTCCCAATGATCCACTTTACCTGCTGGAGTGTATTAAATTGTTTTACACTTATATTGGCATTTTAAATAGTTGATTTAGCCTGTAGTATACCTACCTATTTCTGGCCTTAGGTCCAAGCTATAAATAAGCTGTGTAAACACAGCCAGCAGAAGAAATTACACTCCCAGTGGGGTATAGAAGAGATAAGGTAATAAAATATTAATTTTCTATAGTTCTCTCCAAGTATTGGTCTTTGACTTGCGGACAGATATAAGATAAAGAAGCATTTATATGTACACAAGGTGATAAAGTAATGAGATATGAGTATACCTACAAGTTCAACCCATTTTATTAGGTTGTGGCTTCAAAGCAGAAAATCAGCCATTTCATATACACAAATAAACCTTAAAAAGCAAATTCTCATAAATGTTATACTCTGCAGTTGGTAAAAAATAATTAGAAACACATTAAGGAAAAACTATTTTACAGTATACTGTCCCTTTAAATTCATCAGAAAACAGAGTGCTAGCAGCTTTTCCAAGAAGTTTTTTAAAATTCAACAGCATTGACCTTGTGGTTTGCTTTGAGTGCAAATCTTAGCTGTTTATTTATTTTTTTATATTAAAGTTTCTGATCACGTTCAGTTTTTTTATATAAATCTATAGTAATCAAACATAGCAAGTTAATGCATAATATTTATTGTAGAGCTATGCAGACTTATGAACATGCCTTTAAACATGTAAAAAAAAATACCTATTACGTGTTACACATTAGTTTCCTCGCGCTTCACCAGAGACATTATACAAACTTAAAATATTATTCAAATCACATTTAAGTAAAACTTGTACTGTCAGAAGAATGTTCACTTTTAATAGAATTTTTTATTTTATTTAAAGGGCTATGATACCCAAATGTTTAAACACTTGAAAGTGATGCAGCATAGCTGTAAAAAGTTGACTAGAAAATATCACCTGAACATCTCTATGTAAAAAAGAAATATATTTTACCTCAAAATGTCCTAAGTATTCAGACCCCATTGCAAAGGACTTTAAGCAGCAAATAAGTATGTCTGTCCCGGGACAGGCAAGGGAGCGAGCCTCATGCATACTCATCTTATTTCCCTATTCAGTTTAAGAAAGTTTACTATGAAATCTCATGAGATCACAGTAAAATTGTTCATGACTTTAGCACTGCTGATGCTGATTGGCTGCTGTTCATTTCTGCCTTCCTTTTTTTTAATTTGACTATACTAAGCCCATAGTAAAATAAGGATTTGAAGTAAAATGTTGTAAAGCAATACTCCATTTTATTTTACATTTTAATGCATGTTTAAACACAGTTGAACTGCATAATCAACAAATGTATAATAGAATGACAATAACACTTACTCTGAACAGTAGATTTTTTCTTACAAATTTTAAAATTGAATTCCATTTCCCCACCCTGTATATCATGTGACAGCCATCAGCAAATCACAGACTCATATATGTATATGTTGTGAACTCTTCCAGATGCTCAGTTGAAGTCGATACCTATGAAGTGTACATATAAAAATATTGTGCACAAATTGAAAATCTGAATCATGAAAGTTATTATTTTCTTTCTTTTTAATCTGCTGTCAAGTGCTTTTTTTTTTAACTTTTTGTGACTGTATCTGCCAAAGGTCTGTAACCCATTTCTTCCCAGATATAGACAAAGCTCTCCAGTCTTTGAAAAGATAAACAGAGAATGAATAAATATATACAATGGGATGGAGTATTGAGACATGTCCTACAAATGCTGAGTGTCTATACATTACTGATAACAATATGGTGTCATATACAGACCATTATTTTTATTGCTTAGAAATTGCACTTTTTATCTGGAGGTGGATTCCTTTCCCTGCCTCCTGTGGATAGACCAGGAAGTCAGCTTTACAAGTCAAGACAGTGACCATCCTCCTCAAGAGCTCTTCAGACAAGAGATGGAAATAGATTCCTACAATAGAGTGTGGTCTTTTTACCAGCCCATTGAAAGAAAGTCTTTAGCAATTATGGGCACTTAGGGAGAGGAATAGAGGGAATGTGCAGACAAACTATCCCAGCTGCAGACAGAGACCTAGTGTATGCTGGGACTTTGCAGTGTAAGAATATTTTAGCCAACAACATAAATACTAGAAGGACATATAGCACAAAAAGTAATCCCCAAAGGCTCGTTATATTCATAGGGATATATTACAGTTCTAACAAGTGTGGTACATGTGTGAGAAAACATTACATACACTGTTCCAGAAAATGTTTCACAATGTATTATAGAGCTTTGGTTTTGAAAAAAATGCATGTTCCTGTACTGAATAAACTGTATTTTGCTGTGGGGTCTCTAGGGGGTAAATTTATTAAGCAACTGATGCTGCTTTCTACCCGCGAAGTTTCAGGTCTGCCTAAAACCGAAGTCAAGAAGCAGCGGTCGTAAGACAGCAATCATCCTGATCCGATCAGGATGATTGACAGCCTCTGCTAGCCGCCAATTGTCGTGAATATGCAGGGGGTGGCATTGCACAAGCATTTAACAAGAAATGCTTGGGCAATGTTAAATGCCGACAGCGTATGCCTTCGGCATTTAGTGATGTCGGCGAATCATGTCCACCCGGCATTTAATAAATCTACACCATAGTGCAGATTATGACCACATCTAGTCATTCGCACTTAAGGGGTTAATTTATTAATGTATGGGGAAATCAGTTTGGAGTTTATTGACCTTTTAAGGGATAGGAACTGCGCTTAAAGGACCACTAAATATAGCAGAATTGCATAATCAACAAATGCATAATAAAAAGACAATGCAAAAGCACTTAGTCTGAATTTTTAATACGTTGTAGATTTTTTTTGGAAATATTTCAAAGTTAGTTACATTTTCTATACCCCCTCATCATGTGACAGCCATCAGCCATTCACAGAATGCATATACGCATATATTGTGAGCTCTTGCACATGCTCAGTAGAAGCTGGTGCCTTGGAAAGTGTGCGTATAAAATGGATGTGCACAATTTGATAATGGAAGTGAATTGGAAAGTTTGTTTAATAGTGTGTGCTCTGTCTGAATCATGATAGTTTAATTTTGACTTTAGTGTCCCTTTAAAGGGACACTAATCCTCCAACATTTTTATGTTTTAACTCATTTACAATAACCTCTTACTGACTCAGCAGGAGAGATCAGATAAGAACAGGCTTTTTTTAATGTGGGACAGCAGGTTAGTGACCTTGTAAGTCTATGGCCCTGACTCTCAAAAACTCACCGGCATAGAGAGAAATCCACAGCTTGTTTTACTGAGCATTATAATGAAAGTCAGTGGGGCCGAATTATCAAGCTCCGAATAGAGCGTGATGTCCCTGGTTCCGCGCGAGCCTTCTGGCTCACCAGAAACAGCAGTTATTAAGCCGCTGCTTCATAACTGGTCCGCCTGCTCTGAGGCTACGGACATCAATCCGCCTGCTCTGAGGCTACGGACATCAATCCGCCTGCTCTGAGGCTACGGACATCAATCCGCCTGCTCTGAGGCTACGGACATAAATCCGCCTGCTCTGAGGCTACGGACATCAATCCGCCTGCTCTGAAGCTACGGACATCAATCCGCCTGATCTGAGGCTACGGACATCAATCCACTTGATCCTATATGATCGGGGCTGATTGACACCCACTGCTAGCGGCTTTGCACAAGCAGTTCACAAGAACTGCATGTGCAATGATAAATGCCGACAGTGTATGCTGAGCGGATCATGTTGGACAGGCCGATGATAAATCAGCCCCAGTGTCTCTCCTTGAGATAAAGTTTATTAGTGAACTCTCCTTAAAGAGATATCAAGGTAAAAATTGCCCTTAAAGTGATGGTAGATTTTAATATATCGCTAACATGCTTTCAAAAGAGCATTTAAACAAATGTAACCTTCATTCATCTATGTCTTGTTTTTATGGCTATAAAAGTTTTTATGCATTTTTTTTTCTTACATTTTTTTTTCATTGTCGTATCAAAACGCTTGCCGAAGGCCATGTTTACCAAAAGAAAAAGACTGAACAATATTTGCATGCGCCTAATATGTCACTGATCCACTGTTAAGAGAATTCCCAGCAAACGGCATCACTGACTGATTTGCACCGAGACAAGCAGGTAACTGCAGCGGTACCTACCAAACTATCCACAGCTCTTGGTTCACAAGGTAAACACTGAATCTTGTTATTAATTGTTTACACTGGAGCAGATCGCGGAGGTTTGCGCATGCTTATATTGCCCTAGCTCAGGAGTGCGCATTGATGGGGTCCCACCCACTCTCTACGTCACACAAAGCAGAAACCAGGAAATAAAAGGGGGAAGGACCAGTAAATATAAATAAATAAATTATACATTTTAAAAAGTTTGGGATATATTTCTCAAAAAGTATCTCAGCGACTTCGATATATAGACAATATTTAATCTAATAACATATTTGAGAAACCTTATATTTACCATCACTTTACTTAACAATCCCTGAGGGAGCTTATGGAATCTGACCAAACCAATGAGCTTTAGAGAATATGGTCCTATGTGTTTTCCACAGTACTTTTTTGTGAGGTTTAATCACATAGACTTGCAGGGTTGATAGTGATAAAATGCCTGTGTATGTCAACTGCGCAACGTGTTTCAAATAATCTTTTTTTTCGTATATATTGTGAGCTCTTGCACAGGCTCAGCAGAAGCTGGTGCCTTGGAAAGTGCGTATAAAATGGATGTGCACAATTTGATAATGGAAGTGAATTGGAAAGTTTGTTTAATAGTGTGTGCTCTGTCTGAATCATGATAGTTTAATTTTGACTTTAGTGTCCCTTTAAAGGGACACTAATCCTCCAACATTTTTATGTTTTAACTCATTTACAATAACCTCTTACTGACTCAGCAGGAGAGATCAGATAAGAACAGGCTTTTTTTAATGTGGGATAGCAGGTTAGTGACCTTGTAAGTCTATGGCCCTGACTCTCAAAAACTCGCCGGCATAGAGAGAAATCCACAGCTTGTTTTACTGAGCATTATAATGAAAGTCAGTGGGGCCGAATTATCAAGCTCCGAATAGAGCGTGATGTCCCTGGTTCTGCGCGAGCCTTCTGGCTCACCAGAAACAGCCGTTATTAAGCCGCTGCTTCATAACTGGTCCGCCTGCTCTGAGGCTACGGACATCAATCCGCCTGCTCTGAGGCTACGGATATCAATCCGCCTGCGCTGAGGCTACGGACATCAATCCGCCTGCTCTGAGGCTACGGACATCAATCCGCCTGCTCTGAGGCTACGGACATCAATCCGCCTGCTCTGAGGCTACGGACATCAATCCACTTGATCCTATATGATCAGGGCTGATTGACACCCACTGCTAGCAGCTTTGCACAAGCAGTTCACAAGAACTGCTTGTGCAATGATAAATGCCGACAGTGTATGCTGTTGGCATTCATCAATGTCTGTCGGGCATGATCCGCTGAGCGGATCATGTTGGACAGACCGATGATAAATCAGCCCCAGTGTCTCTCCTTGAGATAAAGTTTATTAGTGAACTCTCCTTAAAGAGATATCAAGATAAAAATTGCCCTTAAAGTGATGGTAGATTTTAATATATTGCTAGCATGCTTTCAAAAGAGCATTTAAACAAATGTAACCTTCATTCATCTATGTCTTGTTTTTATGGCTATACAAGTTTTAATGCATTTTTTTTTTCTTACATTTTTTTTCATTGTCGTATCAAAATGCTTGCCGAAGGCCATGTTTACCAAAAGAAAAAGACTGAACAATATTCGCATGCGCCTAATATGTCACTGATCCACTGTTAAGAGAATTCCCAGCAAACAGAATATGGTCCTATGTGTTTTCCACAGTACTTTTTTGTGAGGTTTAATCACATAGACTTGCAGGGTTGATAGTGATAAAATGCCTGTGTATGTCAACTGCGCAACGTGTTTCAAATAATCTTTTTTTTCGTATATATTGTGAGCTCTTGCACATGCTCAGTAGAAGCTGGTGCCTTGGAAAGTGTGCGTATAAAATGGATGTACACAATTTGATAATGGAAGTGAATTGGAAAGTTTGTTTAATAGTGTGTGCTCTGTCTGAATCATGATAGTTTAATTTTGACTTTAGTGTCCCTTTAAAGGGACACTAATCCACCAACATTTTTATGTTTTAACTCATTTACAATAACCTCTCATTGACTCAGCAGGAGAGATCAGATAAGAACAGGCTCTTTTAATGTGGGATAGCAGGTTAGTGACCTTGTAAGTCTATGGCCCTGGCTCTCAAAAACTCGCCGGCATGGAGAGAAATCCTCAGCTTGTTTTACTGAGCATTATAATGAAAGTCAGTGGGGCCGAATTATCAAGCTCTGAATAGAGCGTGAAGTACCTGGTTCCGCGCGAGCCTTCTGGCTCACCAGAAACAGCAGTTATTAAGCCGCTGCTCATAACTGGTCCGCCTGCTCTGAGGCTGCAGACATCAATCCACCCGATCCCCTGCCAGCGGCACTGCACAAGCAGTTCACAAGAACTGCTTGTGCAATGATAAATGCTGACAGTGTATGCTGTCGGCATTCATCAATGTCTGTCGGACATGATCCGCTGAGCGGATCATGTCAGACAGACCGATGATAAATCGGCTCCAGTGTCTCTCCTTGAGATAAAGTTTATTAGTGAACTCTCCTCTACGTCACACAAAGCAGAAACCAGGAAATAGAAGGGGCGGAGGAAGGACCAGTAAATATAAATAAATAATTTATACATTTTAAAAAGTTTGGGTTATATTTCTCAAAAAGTAGCGACTTCGATATATAGACTATATTTAATCTAATAACGTATTTGAGTAACCTTATATTTACCATCACTTTACTTAACAATCCCTGAGGGAGCTTATGGAATCTGACCAAACCAATGAGCTTTAGAGAATATGGTCCTATGTGTTTTCCACAGTACTTTTTGTGAGGTTTAATCACATAGACTTGCAGGGTTGATAATGATAAACGCATTGCTCAGTTGACATACACAGGCTTCCGTAGGGGAGCTGAGCTGTGTCCATTAACTGTTGACTCTAACGACCAGGAAATAACTGCTTATGGACTGACCTCAACTACTCTTTATGCGAGCCCTAGCTGACTGTGGACGGTGGTGAGGACCTAGAGTTCTCTGCGGAAAAGCGGCTTACAGGTCGACTCTAATCCCTGGTCGAAAGATCCCTTTTCTATCTGAGCAAGATTTCAATAAGCAGAGATTACCAAGACCTGTCTGCATCGCACGGGATCTTTTGCTCAGAACTTTCTGCTGCAACATTGTTGTTGCCACCATATGTGTCTTTGTTATTTTTAAACTGTGTCGTGTTTTTGTTGGTTTGATGATTTGATGTGCACATTGCTTATTAACTTTTATGATGTGTTTTTTCATGTGATTTTATGTCTAGTATATATATTTTATCTAAGTATTTACCATTTTCAAAATTTTAAGGTACACATCACATTAGCAGATTTTGGTTTTCTTTCCCAGGCACTTCAGCATTTAGTTGTGCAATTAAGTATAATTGCTTTTGACTTATGCTTTGGTCCTTGATCATCCGTTTGTCTGGCATATTTGACTACCATAATTGCATGTCCTGACAATTGACTGCATTCAACTACCCTTGCGGATTCTCCTTTGTACTAGACACTGAGTGATCGCTGCCAGATCTTTGCTTGAACCTAGGGTTGCCACTTCGGCCATGTTTTCATGGACACTTATTAGTTACACATGCTGCAGGGTGTGCAGAGGGGAACATGCATTGCACACCTAAACAGCACATGAATAGTGACCCTGGATAGCACTATTCACGTTCCTTCCTGCACAACCTGCAGCATGTGTAACTCATTAGTGTCCAGGAAAACATGGCCGAGGTGGCAACCCTACTTGAACCTGACTAACTGTACACGATTATTGTTGATTCTACCTGCTGATTAAGCCACCATCTCAGGAGTACCTTCCTCTTAAGTGGGTCACATCCAACAAGTTGGAGTAATGCGTTATCTTTTCCACTACTCAGCCACTTCTAACCACCCTGGAAAGACATTGGCTACTGAACTTGACAAGAGGCATCTCCAGAAATCCTATATGTCAAAAGTAGAGGGGCTACTATTAACTTGCAATGCCAAAAACCTACAAAATAAATACTGAGTTATTATGTGTGTACACATATAGGGGTAGATAACAAGTGGCGCGCTACTTAGCGCTTTCGCTTTAGTGTAAACTTTGCTAGTAGTAAGCTTTTTGCGTGCATCGAGTAGTGTGCGTATTACAAGTTGGAAGTAAGAAGTTTGCACTGGACCCAATGGCCTCTATTTATCAAAAGTCTGGCGGACCTGATCCGACAGTGCGGATCAGGTCCGCCAGACCTCGCTGAATACGGAGAGCAATACGCTCTCCTTATTCATCATTGCACCAGCAGCTCACAAGAGCTGCTGGTGCAACGCCGCCCCCTGCAGAATCGCGGCCAATCGGCCACCAGCAGGGGGGTGTCAATCAATCCGATCGTACTCGATCGGGTTGAATTGCAGCGGTCTGTCCGCCTGCTCAGAGCAGGCGGACAGGTTATGGAGACTCGTTAGAAACACGGGCCTTGATAGATAGGCCCCAATATGCGCTAACCAAATATTGCATCAGCGTTAACGTATTCTCCCCATAGAAGTCAATGAAGCACAGAAGAAAAAAAAAATGGCATCTATCAATCGCGTGCTAACCCGACAGGAGTTATGAACAGTTCACATTCCAATGTTCTTCACTTATAGAACAATTTTTATTGTAAATATATATTCCTATAGATATATAGGTATAGATATCTATTTTACATTAACATTATCATATATATATATATATACATAGAAATATATATTTAATATTAAAATGAAATTTATTTCTATGCGAAGAACATAGGAATGTAAAATATGCATAGCGCGATTCAGGTTTTGCGATTTAGGTCTAACGCAGTGTCGGGTTAGCGCACATAAAGCATTATTAACCTCAATGCATGTTATTGAAATATTACATATAAAATATAACATATTAATAAAAATTATTAAAAATTATTATACATATTGTCTGTATAATAATTTTAATACAATTTTATTAATATTTTTTATTATTTTATATGTAATATTTCAATAACACGCATTGAGGTTAGCAGTTCTTCATATGCGCTCAACACCACATTAGACTTAAGTCGGGTTAGCACACATGAAGAATTACTAATCTTACTTTGCGTTCTTGAAATATTAATTATAAAATATTTCAAAAAATTAAATAATTAAAAATTATTACACTGTATAAAATATATATTCTATGGATTATTTAGCATTTTTTACAGTATGTTTAATAATTTTTAATAATTATTATTAAAAAAAAGTATATTTAATATTTTAATAACACAATGTAAGATTTGGAATTCTTTATGTTCTCTAACCTAAAATCTAGTTAGACCTAAAATGCAAACCCTGATACTCGTTCCTATGTTCTTCACATAAAAAAAAAATATTTTTCATTATTAAATATTTAGACATGTATATGTATATATACATTATATCCCTATACCATACACATTTAGACCCTTATAAAAATAATAATATTTATATGACTAATTTTTATCAGCTAGTGTTTATACGAGTGCAACTGTAATTTTGAATATATTGATTTAGTGCAACTTTTTTTTAACGCACTACCCTTCCCACAAGGGTTTCAGTCATGCAAACCGACATGAGTAAAATGCGATTGTGCTCTTGCGATCACGTTTACTTTAAACTTGTAATATGCGCACTATTTCCAACACACACAAAAAATCCAATATCGCTCACGTGCAACAGAGAGTGCACCACTTGTAATCTAGACCATATTAGTGTTGCCAACATAATTTGAATAAAATAAGGGAGACTAAGAAATCAACACATTTCACACAGGAAATCGACAAATTATACAGTTATAACGTTTGGCACAAGAAAATTCTTCATACAAATCATCTTGTTTTACACAGTCTACAACTTTCTGCAGTCTGTGAATTGTATTTCTCATGTCATGCAGTAAAGACGTCAGATACAGCAAAATGATGAACTACATGAGAGTACAAGAGGACAATAATAAATGTCTGAAATTAAGATTTGACTTGTAAAAAATAAGAGAGAAAATGTTCTACGAGCAGATAAACAAGCCTGGGAGGCTATATAAAAAGGTTTGGGCAAATAAGCGAGATCTCTGGAAATAAGGGAGGGTTGGCAAGTCTAATATTTAAAGGGACACTAAGCCCACGTTTTTTTCTTTCATGATTCAGATAGAGCAAACAATTTTAAGCAAATTTTTAATTTACTCCTATTATCAATTTTACTTTGTTCTCGTGTTATCTTTAATTTAAAAAGCTGGAATGTAAGCTTAGGAGACGGCCCATTTTTGGTTCAGAGGCTGGGTAGCACTTGCTGATAAGTGACTACATTTAGACACCAATCAGCAAGCGCTATTTACTGTAGGCGCTGAACCAAAAATGGGCCGGATCCTAAGCTTACATTCTTGCTTTTTCAAATAAAGATACCAAGAGAACAAATAACATTTGATAACAGAAATAAATTAGAAAATTGCTTAACATTGCTGCTCTATCTGAATCAAGAAAGTTTAATTTTGACTAAACTATCCCTTTAACATTGAAAATGAATTGTCAAACCTAAATTTAACACTACTGCACTAATTTCCATGACATTTCCAAAGCAGAGAAATATCATTGTATTGTCTAGTAACGTAAGTGCTTTTTTCTTTGGTTAAAAAACAACAAGCAGTGATTGGCCAGATATAAAGCTGTAAAGTTTTCGTTTTTACATTACCATGTCCGTTTAATAGTGTTTTATGTTTTAAAATCAGCTTGATTATCAGAATATGTGATTATCAAATTGTGTGTCCTTTCATGAGTTAAAAAATTTGTGTTATTAGAATACATTTCATTATTGATATTGAACTTGATTCTACGTGAGCATTTCAAAGTGATAGCTCACAATATCTCCCTTTGGTCAATTAACACTTTAGTTGCCAGTAAGGGCCTCAAATAATTTCTAGAGTTATATGGCAACAAAGGAGTTAAACAAAAAATTCTACAAACTCAAAAAGCCATTCTTTAACATGGAAGTTGCTTACATACTTTCTGCTAATCATAAATTTCCTTTTACAGTTCTGTTCTTAATATTTATCATTTGCAGGAATTTTGTGTACAAGAAGATGTCTGGAACACAGAATCTCGAAAGGTTTTGCCTGAAAGGGGTTAATGACCTCTCTTGCCCTGCGTGACTCATTACTGTATAAGGAGGCTGGTGCCTGCTCTATGTCATCTCAGCAGATACTAACTCAAAAGAACATGTTTATTTATAAAAAGATTATACATAGTTACACGCTACTCTCTCTCTCTGTCCCCAGAGACTGGAAATCAGCGCAGGTTCTGTTAGGAACATGTGGCGCACAATTACTTTGACTTTTAGCGTAATCAAATATATTAAATACAGAATTTTTATGCATGTAGTTATCTATAGAAACAGAAGTGAACCCTCAATGATTTGGGGTCAATTTCTCTGATTTTTACATCAGCAGCTGAAATGTCACAGATATAAAAAAAAAACACATAAAAGAACAACAGTTTTGGACATTAAAGCCTTTAATCAAATTTAAACAAAAAATTATATCCACAAATCCTTTCCATAACAAGGATCGGTCAATTCTTCCAGATTATAAACCAAGCTTTGATTCTGAGAGTTCTGGAAATAAAACATTGCATTTAATTTTAACTCCGTTTTCCAAGTTATCCCATAAAGCGCTAGATTACAAGTGAAGAGCTAATTTATTGCGCCCCCGCAAACAGGCAAATTTAAATTTGCTGCCCATAGCTGCGCAATTGACCCCCTTTGCAGTGCTACTTCTTATGCCGTTTCTCTATTGATAATAGAAGTAAATTAGAAAGTTGTTTAAAATTGTATGTTCTATCTGAATCACAAAAAAGAAAAATTGTGTGTGTTATGTCCCAGTAAGACTGCACGCCCAGTCCGAAGAATTTCATGTCCCTTTAAATAGCCATCAAATTCTGTAATCTCAGTCTTCAATATGCTGCAAATGACCTAAACCAGCTATTTCATTTGCAGCATTTTGAAAACTTAGGTTACAGAATTTGCTTTTTGTCCTCTCTAGTGGTCTGATGATCTAAAAACTCTATAGCATAGAGCGAAATCTCGCAAAATCTTGATTTTGGTTGTTGTTGTTATGTATAAACCTCTTCATCCAAAGCCAAGCAAAGCTCTTAAGCTGAAATATGACTCTCTAAAAATGTTTTGTGGATCGTCTCAGCACTGATGAGAGTCCTTCATCATTTCACAAGAGCAGAGAGCTTTAGAAAATCAGGTCCTAAGGAACAAGCACAATTATTTACACACATGCAAGACTAACTTTTCTAACTTATTTACTAAATTCTTCTGTTATATCATATACACAATCTACTATATCAAATGGTAGCTGTTCTAATGCATTGGAATGGCTTAGAAAAAGAAGCATAAATCTCGCCTAGGCT
The DNA here is from genome assembly GCF_027579735.1 of Bombina bombina. NCBI lineage: Eukaryota > Metazoa > Chordata > Amphibia > Anura > Bombinatoridae > Bombina > Bombina bombina. The sequence continues at coordinate 46,732,319 of NC_069501.1, forward strand.
TGTGTACAATGTATGAAATACGGCTTTCAAATGTCCTACATAAAGGGGTCGATTTATCAAAGGCTTCGCCTCCCTACGACTGCAGGTTCTTACAAGAGAACCTGCTGTCCGTATTTATCAAACAGCGGTCATCAGACCGCTGCTTCCCTAACCTCTTCTCCACCTCGTCTGGCCGGGAAGATTGACAACTCCTGCCCGCACGTGATTGGCTGTGCGCAGGCAGGGGGCGGCATTGCTCAAGAAGGCAAAATAATGCTCTTGTGCAATGCTGAATTCCGGCAGCAGAATTCAGTCCACCAGAGGCGAGCTGCGACGGACAGGTGCGCATATGTACACCCCTGTCCATGGAGCTTAAAAATCAACCCCAAAATACTGAGTGAAAACTGGTCATTTGGGGAAAAGGTAATAAGCTCTAGCTAAGACCACAGATTCTGACATCCATATGCATTGATGAGTCCCCAGATTTCATTGCCTGCAGCCCCTGTCAGTTTCCACAATCCACCGTACAGTAGATCCATGGCGTTGGTATAGAGTCATTTAAACTCTTTTGTAAAACTAATATCTTGCTGGAGGGAAAAAAAACTCGCTATATTTTTGAGAAATTCATAAAGATTTTTACACGCCCTCATCAGAGCAACATGTGGCAAACACAGCTCAATTGTAATTAAAGTAGTCGTTTCTATCTTGCAATCGTTAGCTTATATAGATCAAGTTCCACTTTCAAGGATATCGGCATCAAAAAACGCAATCAAAAACCTTACAAAACAAACATATTACAATGAAAAAAAACAACTTTATAAAACAGAGCACTCTAGCATATGCACTAAATAAAACTTTAAAAAGTTCTAGAAACATTTTTTTTAAAAATTGACAACCTCATCGGCTTTCAAATAGTGAGACAGGAAACTTTACAAGGACAATTGTCTCGTTTAAAATTCTATATGCTAAGTTGAAGTTAAAGGGACATGAAATCCCAAACATTTTCTTTCATGATTCAGATATAACATACAAAAAAAATGTACTTGAATTATATTTGCTTTGTTTTCATAGTATCCTTTTGTTGAAGGAGCAGCAATGCACCACTGATAATAGAAGTAAATTAGAAAGTTTTTTTTTTTTTAACTGCATGCTCTATCTGAATCAGGAAAGTTTAATTTTGACTTTTAGGAGAAAACTTAGGACCACACCTGATGAACCCCTCTGAACATGCACAATAAGCCCCATGTTGTGAGATTTCTAAACTAGGTCTGTCCAGCAAGACAACTCTAATAAAACAGGCATGTGAGCATATTACAGTTATAGACAATTACATAAACCCTTTTGATGCATAAATATTGTGGTACTAATATATTGCTTTTGGTGCTGCTAGCGGACATTATTCACTATGCGAGATATCCTGTATTGGAACGCCCAGTAACAAAACGCTAGAAAAGATAGGTGCAGTGCGGATCAGGTAATTGTATTACTAGTTTAAAAATATATAATAGGATTACAGAGCAAATACTATTACAAAGGTATCACAAGAAATAAACACACAGTATATACACATACACATCACACAGTATATACACATACAACACATCACACAGTATATACACATAGACATCACACAGTATATACACATGCACATCACACAGTATATACACATACACATCACACAGTATATACACATAGACATCACACAGTATATACACATACACATCACACAGTATATGCACATGCACATCACACAGTATATACACATACACATCATGTATCTCAAACATCCAGCATGAATCAAAGATTGTGTCTTTATAAGTAGTTGTTCACCCTGCAAGAAGAAATTCTGGAATGAAGACCCAAGTATCCAGTTCTTCAGTTATTCTTTGACCTTCAGTTAAACAATTCTCACTCAATAGTAGAGCTTAATACTTGAAGGACCACTGAATGCAATACAATTGCATAATTAACAAGTGCATAATAAAAAGGCAATACAATAATGCATACTCTGAATTTCAAATAAGCAGTGGATTAAATTTATTTTTTCTCCCATGTTCCCCTGTATCATGTGACAGACATCAGCCAATCACAGACTAGTATACTTATACCCCGTGAGCTTGTGCACATGCGCAGTAGGATCTTGTTCCTCAGAAAGTGTGAATATAAAAAGACTGTGCAAAATGTAATAATGGAAGTAAATTGGAAAGTGTCTTAAAACTGCTGCTCTATCTGAATCATAAAGTTTATTTTGACTTTAGTGTCCCTTTAAAGGGACAGTCCAGTCAAAATTGGAATCCACATGGATGCATTTCAGTTTTGAATAGAAGCATTTTTGTAATATAAATGTGTTAGCATTAATGCTTCTAATAAAAGCTATGGGGGTTTCTAAAGTGTACTTAAGTATGCACCGTGCACCAGCATTTAACACAGCACTTGCTCAGAAAGCCTAAGGTGCTTATACCATCTGGTAATGTCTGAATTTGTTAATCGCTGACATGATACAAGCCCCACTGGCTCTCTCAGCATCTGCAGTATTTAAAATGCTGGTGCACTGAGAATATTTAGCTACACTTCACATGCACATGCAGAGAAAAGTGTTGTCACTAAAAAGGTTATAACTTTAATTAGAAGTATTTTTGCCACTATATTTATATTGCAAATATGTTTCTTTTTAAAGACGTAATTCATCTATCTGCATTTAATTTTGAATGGACTGTCCCTTTAAAAGAATCTTATCAGAATAAAGAAATAACTCTCAGCTAGATTACGAGTTTGGCGTTATGAGTGAAAAAGCAGCGTTATGGCCCATAACACTTCATTTTCCCTAACGTTGCTATTACAAGTCGTGTAGGTATAGGTGTACCGCACATCTATTAGCCTGTCACGCAACGTCAGTACCGCACTTTTAAAAAAGTCCTTTTTCAGTAGGACTCCCATAGCGCCGGTATTACGAGTTTGCCTGGGAGGCCAAAAAGTGTGCGGTACATCCTATAACCACAAGATCCGTATCTAAAGTCAGTAGTTATAAGTTTTACGTTACAAAGCTGTACCATAAAACTCATAACTAAAGTGTTAAAAAGTACACTAACACCCATAAACTACCTATTAACCCCTAAACCGAGGCCCTCCCACATCGCAAAAACTATAATAAAGTTATTAACCCCTAATCTGCCGCTCCAGACATCCCCGCCACTATTTAAATGTATTAACCCCAATTCCGCCACTCCCCGACATCGTCGCAACAATAATAAACATATTAACCCCTAAACCGCAAGCCCCCCACAATGAAATATACTTAAATAAACTATTAAGCCCTAAACCGAAAGCCCCCACAACAAAATATACTAAAATAAACTATTAACCCCTAAAACTAACGCCCCCTAACTTTATATTAAAATTACAATTTCCCTATCTTAAATTAAATTAAAACTTACCTGTCAAATTAAATAAATTAACAATTAAACTAAGATAATGATTAAACTACAATTAAACTAAATACCTATTAAATTAAACTAAACTACACATTAAAAAAATCCTAACACTACTCTAAAAATTACAAAAAGTATCTAATTACAAAAAATAACTAAATTACAAAAACAAACAAACACTAAATTATGAAAAAAGAAACAAATTATCAAAAATAAAAAAGAATTACACCTAATCTAATAGCCCTATCAAAATAAAAAAAAACTATCCTACAATACACTACCAATGGCCCTTAAAAGGGCCTCTTGTGGGGCATTGCCCCAAAGATAACAGCTCTTTTACCTGTAAAAAAAAAATTCAAACACCCCCCCAACAGTAAAACCCACCACCCCCACAACCAACCCCCCCAAATAAAATAACTATCTAAAAAAATAAGCTCCCCATTGCCCTGAAAAGGACATTTGTATGGACATTGCCCTTAAAAGGGCATTTATCTCTTTTACATGCCCAGACCCTAAACTAAAAATAAAACCCACACATAAAAACCTAACACTAACCCCCGACGATCCACTTACAGTTCTTGAAGTCCCGCTTGAAGGATCTATCCAGCCGGCCAAGTCATCATCCATGCAGCAAGAAGTCTTCATCCAGACGGCGAAGTCCTCATCCAGGCGGCAAGAAGACTTCATCCAGACGGCACCTTCTATCTTTATCCATCCATCCAGCGTGGAGCGGGTGCATCCTGAAGACATCCGGCACGTAGCATCCTCTTCATACGGTCTCCGCCGTACACTGGAACTTTAATGCAAGTGACGTCATCCAAGATGACATCCCTTGCATTCCTATTGACTGAAAGATTTCAATCAGCCAATAGGATTGAGCTCTCATCCTATTGGCTGATTTGAACAGCCAATAGGATTTTAGCAGCTCTAATTTCAATCAGCCAATAGGAATGCAAGGGATGCCATCTTGGATGACATCACTTGCATTGAAGTTCCAGTTTATGGCGGCGACCGTATGAAGAGGAGCTCCGTGCAGGATGTCTTTAAGATGGACCCGCTCCGCGCCGGATGGATGAAGATAGAAGATGCCATGAATGAAGACTTCTTGCCGCCTGGATGAGGACTTTGCCGGTTGGATGAAGATGGAGGAGGCTGCATGGATGATGACTTCACCGGCTGGATGGATCCTTCAAGCAGGACTTTAAGAACTGTGAGTGGATTGTCGGTGTTAGTGTTAGGTTTTATTAAGGGTTTTTTGGGTGGGTTTTATTTTATTTTTAGTTTAGGGTCTGGGCATGTAAAAGAGCTAAATGCCCTTTTAGTTTTTTTTAGATAGTTATTTTATTTGGGGGGGTTGGTTGTGGGGGTGGTGTGGTTTTACTGTTGGGGGGGGGGTGTTTGTATTTTTTTTTTACAGGTAAAAGAGCTGTTATCTTTGGGGCAATGCCCCACAAGAGGCCCTTTTAAGGGCCATTGGTAGTTTATTGTAGGCTAGGGTTTTTTTTTATTTTCAGGAGACTTTTTTATTTTCATAGGGCTATTACATTAGGTGTAATTCTTTTTTATTTTTGATAATTTGTTTCTTATTTTTTGTAATTTAGTGTTTTTTATATGTAATTTAGTTATTTTTATTTTTAGTAATTTTAGTGCTTATTTTTTTTTGTAATGTTAGGTTTTAGTGTAAGGCAGGTTAGGTTTTATTTCACAGGTAAGTTTGTATTTATTTTAACTAGGTAGTTAGTAAATAGTTAATAACTATTTACTAACTAGTCTACCTAGTTAAAATAAATACAAACTTACCTGTAAAATAAAAATAAAGCCTAAGCTACCTACAATATAACTATTAGTTATTTCACAGGTAAGTTTGTATTTAGTTTAAAATAGTTATTATTTAGTTAATAATTGTAACTTTAGTTTAGCTCTATTTTAATTATGTTAAAGTTAGGGGGTGTTAGGCTTAGGGTTACGTTAGGGTTAGGTTTAGGAGTTAATGGATTTATTTAGTGGTAGTGATGTGGGAGGCCAGAGGTTTAGGGGTTAATAACTTTAGTATAGTGGCGGCGACATCGGGAGCGACAGATTAGGGGTTAATAGTTTTATGTAGGTGGCGGCGATATCGGGGGCAGCAGATTAGGGGTTAATAACTGTATGTAGGTGGCGGCGATATCGGGGGGCAGCAGATTTGGGGTTAATAACTGTATGTAGGTGGCGGCAATGTCAGAGGCAGCAGATTAGGGGTGTTTAGACTCAGGGTTTATGTTAGGGTGTTAGGTTTAAACGTAACTTTCTATTTCCCCATATACATCAATGGGGCTGCGTTACGGAGCTTTTCATTCCGCGATTGCAGGTGTTAGGCTTTTTTTTTTGCCACCTCTCCCCATTGATGTCTATGGGGAAATCATGCACGAGCAAATACCAATACGCCCGCCTAAGCTCGCCTCACATCGCCGCCGCGGACCTGCAAAAATTCGCCTAAGTTATCAAAAAAGCTGTCAAAAAGCCGCGCACCAAGTACGGGGCGATGAGCAGCGGACTGTGAGAGTTATCACTCATCCGATCTCGCTGCTCTTCGGCTTTTTCACAGCTTTATTGCTAGCCTGTCACTAAACACCCACACTAACTACACTGTTCTACCCCCTATACCGGCGCCCCCGGAGCCCCCGCAACTAAATAAAGTTACTAACCCCTAAACCGCCACTCCTAGACCCCGCCGCAACTCTTATAAATGTATTAACCCCTAAACCGGCGCTCCCGGACACCGCTGCCACCTACATTATACCTAGTAACCCCTATCCTGCCCCCCCTATACCGTCGCCCTATATAATAAAGTTATTAACCCCTATCCTGCTGATCCCGCACCTCGTCGCAACGAAATAAATAGTTTAACCCCTAAACCGCCGCTCCCTGACCCCGCCGCAACCTGTGTTAAATTTATTAACCCCTATCCTGCCCCCCCCTACACCGTCGCCAACTATAATAAATTTATTAACCCCTATCCTGCCCCCCACTACACCGCCGCCACTGTAATAAAATTATTAACCCCTAAACCTAAGTCTAACACTAACCCTAACACCCCCCTAACTTAAATATTAATTAAATAAATCTAAATAATATTTCTATTATGAACTAAATTAATCCTATTTAAAACTAAATACTTACCTTTAAAATAAACCCTAATATAGCTACAATATAAATAATAATTATATTGTAGCTATCTTAGGATTTATTTTTATTTTACAGGCAAATTTCAATTTATTTTAACTAGGTACAATAGCTATTAAATAGTTATTAACTATTTAATAGCTTACCTAGCTAAAATAAAGAGAAATTTACCTGTAAAATAAAAAATAACCTAAGTTACAATTACACCTAACACTACACTATACTTAAATAAATTATTCCTATTTAAAACTAAATACTTACCTGTAAAATAAACCCTAAGATAGCTACAATATAATTAATAATTACATTGTAGCTATTTTAGGATTTATATTTATTTTACAGGTAACTTTGTATTTATTTTAGCTAGTTAGAATAGTTATTAAATAGTTATTAACTATTTAATAACTACCTAGCTAAAAGAAATACAAAATTACCTGTAAAATAAATCCTAGCCTAAGTTACAATTAAACCTAACACTACACTATCATTAAATTAATTAAATAAATTACCTACAAATAACTACAATTAAATACAATTACATAAACTAACTAAAGTGCAAAAAATAAAAAAAGCTGTTACAAAAAATAAAAAAAATAAGTTACAAACATTTTAAAAATATTACAACAATTTTAAGCTACTTACACCTAATCTAAGCCCCCTAATAAAATAACAACCCCCCCCCCCAAAAAAAATAAAAAAATGCCCTACCCTATTCTAAATTAAAAAAGTTCAAAGCTCTTTTACCTTACCAGCCCTTAAAAGGGCCATTTGTGGGGCATGCCCCAAAGAATTCAGCTCTTTTGCCTGTAAAAGAAAAATACAACCCCCCCAACATTAAAACCCACCACCCACATACCCCTAATCTAACCCAAACCCCCCTTAAAATAAAATAACACTAATCCCCTGAAGATCATCCTACCTTGAGTCGTCTTCACTCAGCCGAGCAGTGATGGAAACGAAGAGGAGACCCGGAGCGGCAGAAGTTATCCTCCAAGCGGCGCTGAAGAAATCTTCCATCCAATGAAGTGATCCTCCAAGCGGCGCTGAAGAAGTCTTCCATCCGGGCGATGTCATCTTCCAAGAGGCGATGAAGAAGTCTTTTATCCGGGCGATGTCATCTTCCAAGCGGGGTCTTCAATCTTCATCCCGCCGACGCAGAACATCCTTCTTTCCCGACGGACTACCGATGAATGAAGGCTCCTTTAAGGGACGTCATCCAAGATGGCGTCCCTTTAATTCCGATTGGCTGATAGGATTCTATCAGCCAATCGGAATTAAGGTAGGAAAAATCTGATTGGCTGATTGAATCAGCCAATCAGATTCAAGTTCAATCCAATTGGCTGATCCAATCAGCCAATCAGATTGAGCTCGCATTCTATTGGCTGTTCCGATCAGCCAATAGAATGCAAGCTCAATCTGATTTGCTGATTGGATCAGCCAATCGGATTGAACTTGAATCTGATTGGCTGATTCAATCAGCCAATCAGATTTTTCCTACCTTAATTCCGATTGGCTGATAGAATCCTATCAGCCAATCGGAATTGAAGGGACGCCATCTTGGATGACGTCCCTTAAAGGAGCCTTCATTCGTCAGTAGTCCGTCAGGAAAGAAGGATGATGAAGATTGAAGACCCCGCTTGGAAGATGACATCGCCCGGATAGAAGACTTCTTCAGCGCCTCTTGGAAGATGACATCGCCCGGATGGAAGACTTCTTCAGCGCCGCTTGGAGGATAACTTCATCGGATGGAAGATTTCTTCAGCGCCGCTTGGAGGATAACTTCTGCCGCTCCGGGTCTCCTCTTCGGTTCCATCGCTGCTCGGCTGAGTGAAGACGACTCAAGGTAGGATGATCTTCAGGGGATTAGTGTTAGGTTATTTTAAGGGGGGTTTGGGTTAGATTAGGGGTATGTGGTGGTGGGTTTTAATTTTGGGGGGGTTGTATTTTTCTTTTACAGGCAAAAGAGCTGAATTCTTTGGGGCATGCCCCACAAATGGCCCTTTTAAGGGCTGGTAAGGTAAAAGAGCTTTGAACTTTTTTAATTTAGAATAGGGTAGGGCATTTTTTTATTTTGGGGGGGTTGTTATTTTATTAGGGGGCTTAGATTAGGTGTAAGTAGCTTAAAATTGTTGTAATATTTTTTTAAATGTTTGTAACCTATTTTTTTATTTTTTTGTAACTTAGCTTTTTTTTTGTACTTTAGTTAGTTTATGTAATTGTATTTAATTGTAGTTATTTGTAGTTAATTTATTTAATTTATTTAATGATAGTGTAGTGTTAGGTTTAATTGTAACTTAGGTTAGGATTTATTTTACAGGTAATTTTGTATTTCTTTTAGCTAGGTAGTTATTAATTAGTTAATAACTATTTAATAACTATTCTAACTAGCTAAAATAAATACCAAGTTACCTGTAAAATAAATATAAATCCTAAAATAGCTACAATGTAATTATTAATTACATTGTAGCTATCTTAGGGTTTATTTTGCAGGTAAGTATTTAGTTTTAAATAGGAATAATTTATTAAAGTATAGTGTAGTGTTAGGTGTAATTGTAACTTAGGTTAGTTTTTATTTTACAGGTAAATTTCTCTTTATTTTAGCTAGGTAAGCTATTAAATAGTTAATAACTATTTAATAGCTATTGTACCTAGTTAAAATAAATTGAAAGATGCCTGTAAAATAAAAATAAATCCTAAAATAGCTACAATATAATTATTATTTATATTGTAGCTATATTAGGGTTTATTTTACAGGTAAGTATTTAGTTTTAAATAGGATTAATTTAGTTCATAATAGAAATATTATTTAGATTTATTTAATTAATATTTAAGTTAGGGGGGTGTTAGGGTTAGTGTTAGACTTAGGTTTAGGGGTTAATAAATGTATTACAGTGGCGGCGGTGTAGTGGGGGCAGGATAGGGGTTAATAAATGTATTATAGGTGGCGACGGTGTAGGGGGGGCAGATTAGGGGTTAATAAATTTAATATAGGTTGCGGCAGGGTCCGGGAGCGACGGTTTAGGGGTTAATACATATATTATAGTTGCGGTGGGCTCCGGGAGCGGCGGTTTAGGGGTTAATACATATATTATAGTTGCGGTGGGCTCCGGTTGCGGCGGTTTAGGGGTTAATATGTATAGAGTAGCTTGCGGTGGGTTCCGGGAGCGGCGGTTTAGGGGGTAATAACTTTTTTTAGTTGCGGCGGGGTCAGGGAGCAGCGGTTTAGGGGTTAACATATTTATTATAGTGGTGGTTGGCTCCGGGAGCGGCGGTTTAGGGGTTAATAAGTTTATTATAGTTGCGGCGGGGTCAGGGAGCAGCGGTTTAGGGGTTAACATATTTATTATAGTGGCGGTGGGCTCCGGGAGAGGCGGTTTAGGGGGTAATACATTTATTTAGTTGCGGCGGTGTAGGGGGGGCAGATTAGGGGTGTTTAGACTCGGGGTACATGTTAAGGTGTTAGGTGCAGACATCTCCCATAGGAATCAATGGGATATCTGGCAGCAGCGAACTTGTACTTTCGCTATGGTCAGACTCCCATTGATTCCTATGGGATCCGCCGCCTCCAGGGTGGCGGTTTGAAAACCAGGTACCCTGGGCCGGAAAAGTGCAGAGCGTACCTGCTAGTTTTTTGATAACTAGCAAAAGTAGTGAGAATGTGCCGCACTTGTGTGCTGAACATCTTGAGTGACGTAAGAATCGATCTGTGTCGGACTGAGTCCGGCGGATCGAAGTTTACGTCACAAAATTCTACTTTTGCCGGTCTCTAGCCTTTGATAACTAAGGCGAATCAGCCTCACCACAAATACGCTGCGGAATTCCAGCGTATTTGAGGTTGATGGCTTGATAACTAGGCCCCCATACCTAAAGGGACAGTAAAGCCAAAATTAAACTATCATGATTTAGATAGAGCAGGGCATTTTAAACAACTTTCCAGTTCACTTCTGTTATCAAATTAGTTTCCTTCTCTTGCTATCTTTTATTGAAGAGCAAAACTAGGTAGGCTGATACTAGCTAATTCCATTTATCATTGCAAAAATGCTTTTGTGCCATGAGTTATACTTCATATACTAACTTCAAAAAGTGTAATATAAGGAATATTTATATATTTAGATCATAAAAACCACTGATTTGTAAAAGCTTTTACCAAAATTAGCTGGTGCACAGAATAATATTTATTAGAGATTCAGACCCTTCTTTAGGAACTACTGAGCAAATCCAGTGTGTTAAATCCGGTTCCAAAAGGACCCAAATGCCACAAGCGGCCTCCTAGTTCTGCCCTCGGATTCTAACGAAGGCTCCACTTCCTGTCCACGGATTCTAATGAAGGCTCCACGTCCTGCCCACGGATTCTAACGAAGGCTCCACGTCCTGCCCACGGATTCTAACAAAGGCTGCATGTATATAGCCTCTTTCAGAAGGCTATGGGTATATGGATATTTAAAGAGACACTGAAGTCAAAATTGAACTTTCATAAATTCAGAGCATGTCATTTAAAAAAAACTTCCCAATTTACTTCCATTATCTAAATGTGTACACACATTTTTTTTATATGCACACTTTATGAGGTACCAGGTCTTAAAGAGCATGTGCAAGAGATCACAGTATGCAATTGTGATTGGCCGATGGCTGTCACATGTCACAGGATGGGAAAATGGAAATAACTTTAATAATTGTCAGAAAAAAAATCTACTACTCATTTGAAATTTAAAGCAAGTGCTAATGTGCTATTGCATTGTCTTTCTATTATGCGTTTGCTGATTATGCTATTCTACTGTATTTAATAGACTTTTAACAATTAAAGGGACAGTAAACACATTGTAATGACAAGACATCTCTTTTGTGTTGCTATAGAATAACATCTCATCAAAGTCTTAACATTTTAAAAACCAATTAAAGGGACAGTTTACCCAGAACAAGAATACATTTTAAACTAATTTGCAGACATAGTAATATATGTTGGTATTGGGCAATAAGTATATAATGCTTCCTATGTTTATAAATATTTTTTTAAATACTCATCTTTTCTACAATATTTTCTAGCCGTACGGCCGCTCGGTCTGTCTCCCTTCAGCTCATTACGCATGCGCCGGCCCCTACAATGACGTCACTGCTATTCAGCGCAGTGAATAGTTTTATCCTGGATCTCACTCCTGCTGCTGCTGTACCTAATCGTGTGCACCAGCGTCATCGCACTCGGACCAATGGAGAATAGGGCGCGCGTGTGAGAAAATCCTTCGGTTATTCACATAAAATTGAATAAGCACTTCTGATTGGCCATGGGGCGGGTTAAAAACTTTTGTCTGGGCGGTCCAGGGTGTCGTGCGGAGTGGGAGAGGGAGCAGTGAAAAAAGGTAACAAAATAAAACAATCATCATTATAATTATTATGCTTCTTATTTTATTTTGTTTTTATTAAGGAGTTATCGCTGCTTATCAACCCAGTTAGCCATGAGTAAACGGGTCCTTTAACATCCTTTTTACTGCAATTAGTTTTCAATAGCCAAACTCCAACCACCATTTGGAGGTACCAATCTGGGCTTTAGTCCACAAACAACAAGGCTAGTCACTGTCATAAAGTTAGTATAAAATGCATTGTTGTTATCTGATAAGCCCATTAAGATATGTTGCAGAGTCAGCCTTGAGAAGTCAGCAGGTGCATTTTAAGTTCTGAGAATTAGAAATTGCTCAGTTCGCAGAGCTAAATCACATGAAAAGGGGACAAAATAAAATAAACATTTATTGCAAAGTTGTTTTATTATGCATAACTAAACATTTTATGTAGCAATCGTAGGTGTTTACTGTCTCTTTAATATAATATTAATATAATAAGTAAAATGATTATAGACTAGGTATATTATCACACCAAAGTATTTCATCACTATATAGTGTTCACATAAATGTCTAAACTCACAGAAAATTCCATATCACCATCTTTATCCTTTAATTCAGATTCTAGGACCTTAGATTAAGTGATTGTTTAATGAAGGTGGGTTAGAGGGAGATAACATGTTTGTATATACAGATCACAGCTCCCATATATACTGTATGTAGCAACTGTTTTCCCTAATGGATAATCACATTTGATATAATAATGTGCAATTTATATATCAACAATTAGGCACTAGACTGCAAAACATCCACACACAAAATAAAGGTTTTAAAAAAAGTCATTTTGTTAGCACTTCAAACTCAATTTGAGCACAATTATCTTATGTCCTTTGCTATGGCCAGTTAGGGGCAAATATATATGAGCTCCTGCATTGCTCAAGCAAGCAATGTGTAGCATGTTGCAGGGTCACTTTCTCAATTGTGTAGGATGCACTGCAACCTGTTAAGGGAACTGGAAGAAACACAATTTTCTGGATTTAATTACAGGGAAATAAAGCATGAAAGGTAATTACAAAATATGTTTCATTATAAGAAACTAGATTCAATTTAAGTTTTATGTTTCTTTAATTATGAATTTAATCTTCCTACAAACTGGATTTGGAACGTTGCATAAAGCTTACAAGTATCCAGTGATCACCGGCCAGAGGACCACACAGCATCCTGACTGAGGCAGCAGCGAGCAGATTGTTTAACTGTTGTTTAAATAACTTTATGATGAATGTTTAAACCTCAGTGTAAACTCCTCAGTCTGCGATACCCCACAATCCAGGGGTTTGTTATTCTGCTTAGGAGAAAGTCTTGTTCTTTTGTGCGATGACAATGAGTGAGAGGAGAACTGTCAAGTGGTACTAAAAAAAGGGCAAGCGAAAATCAGATATCCTGAGAACATGCTAGAACAAGAGGTCATGTTACGATGTGGGAGATGTGAAACAATTTTTTAACCACATAAAAAAAAAATCACAGCAGATAAAATTAGAGGAAACTCTACATGTAGGGTCTTAAAGGGACAGTCTACAATATAATTTGTATTGTTTAAAAAGACAGATAATATCTTTATTAACCATTCCCCAGTTTTGCACAACCAACACTGTTATATTAATACACTATTTACCTCTTTCATTACCTTGTATCTAAGCCTCTTCTGACAGCAACATAATATAAAATACATGTGGCACTTAAAGGGACAGTCAAGTCCAAAAAAACTTTCATGATTTAAATAGGGCATGCAATTTTAAACAACTTCCCAATTTACTTTTATCACCAATTTTGCTTTGTTCTCTTGGTATTCTTAGTTGAAATCTAAACCTAGGAGGTTCATATGCTAATTTCTTAGACCTTGAAGACTGCCTCTAATCTGAATACATTTTGACCACTAGAGGGCATTAGTTCACATGTTTCATATAGATAACATTGAGCTCATGCACGTAAAGTGACCTAGGAGTGAGCACTGATTGGCTAAACTGCATGCCTGTCAAAAGAACTGAAATAAGGGGGTAGTCAGCAGAGGCTTAGATACAAGATAATTACAGAGGTAAAACGTGTATTATTATAACTGTGTTGGATATGCAAAACTGGGGAATGGGTAATAAAGGGATTATCTTTCTTTTTAAACAACAAAAATTCTGGTGTTGACTGTCCCTTTAATAGTCACTCAGGTATAAGAGCGAACATTGGCAGCAAGCTCTTAAAGAACCAAATGTCAAGATTGTAAACACATCCACATTTAGGGGTATATTTACCAAGCAGCGGACCCTGCTTATTTCACGCGAACCTTCCGGCTTGCCGGAAACAGGAGTTTAGCGATGCAGGGCGGACATGATTCGCTATATCGAATCATGTCCGCCTGGAGTTTGATAAATATACCCCATAGTGTGTGTCTGTTACAATGTATCACTTAGACCTTGATCAAAACACTATTTTGTATTGTCACTTTTTGTTTATGTCACTAAACATTGGGCTAGATTACGAGTGTCATGCTAACTGTTGCGCGCAAGCGATACGCGGTTTATCGTGGGTGTTTGTGCGCGTCTGAAGTAGCGAGTGTACTACAAGTTGAAAGTAAACGGGTTCTCTCCGGTGCAATTGAATTTAAAATGGTTCAGGTTAGCGTGGCTTCAGAGTTCTGATTCACTGTTACACTCAAATAAAAAGTTGCACAAAACACATCAAAAATACTTTTTAAAGTTACACTCATAATAACACCATCTAATTATTAACCCCTTAATGACCAAGGACGTACGCCACACGTCCTCAAAAAAAATACAGTTAATGACCGAGGACATGTGGCGTACGTCCTTGGTCTGGAAAGCAGCTGGAAGCGATCCTGCTCGCTTCCAGCTGCTTTCCGGTTATTGCAGTGATGCCTCGATATGGAGGCATCCTGCAATAACCCCCCTTGGCCATCCGATGCAGAGAGAGCCACTCTGTGGCCCTCTCTGCACCGGACATCGGTGGCCGGTATCGTTGGAGGGTGGGAGCAAGTCTGGGAGGCGTGTGGGCGGCCATCGATGTGCTGAGTGGAGGGAAGGGGGGCGGGATCGGGGGCGGAACCGCCGGGAGCGCGCACGGGAGCGCACGCGTGCACGGGGGCGGCGGGCAGGCGCGTGCACGGGGCGGGAGCGGGAGGGAACTGCTACACTACAGAAAAATAAAGCTGGTAAAAGCTAAAAAAAAAAGATTTTAAAGTTATAAATAACAGCTAAGGGATCTGGAAGGGGTGGGGGGTTGGTCTTGGGGGGGGGGGGGAAGCTACACTACAGAAAAGGGCATTTTTTTTTAAAAAAAAAGGCACATTTGTTACTAAACTGGGTACTGGCAGACAGCTGCCAGTACCCAAGATGGCACCCATTAAGGCAGAGGGGGAGGGTTAGAGAGCTGTTTGGTGGGGGATCAGTGAGGCTGGGGACTAAGGGGGGATCCTACACAGCAGCATATGTAAATATGCCAAAAAACAAACAAAAAAAAGCCCAAGTATAGCTTTTATTTTAGTACTGGCAGAGTTTCTGCCAGTACTTAAGATGGCGGGGACAATTGTGGGGTGGGGGAGGGAAGAGAGCTGTTTGGGAAGGATCAGGGGGTCTCATGTTTCAGGTGGGAGGCTGAGCTCTACACTAAAGCTACAATTAACCCTGCAAGCTACATAATTAACCCCTTCACTGCTAGCCATAATACACGTGTGAAATGCAGCGGCATTTGGCGACCTTCTAATTACCAAAAAGCAACGCCAAAGCCATATATGTCTGCTATTTCTGAACAAAGGGGATCCCAGAGAAGCATTTACAACCATTTGTGCCATAATTGCACAAGCTGTTTGTAAATGATTTCAGTGAGAAACCTAAAATTGTGAAAAATTTAACGTTTTTTTTAATTTGATCGCATTTGGCAGTGAAATGGTGGCATGAAATATACCAAAATTGGCCTAGATCAATACTTGGGGTTGTCTACTACACTACACTACACTAAAGCTAAAAGTATCCCTAAAAGCTCCCTACATGCTCCATAATTAACCCCTTCACTGCTGGGCATAATACACATGTAGTGCGCAGTGGCATTTAGCAGCCTTCTAATTACTAAAAAGCAACGCCAAAGCCATATATGTCTGCTATTTCTGAACAAAGGGGATCCCAGAGAAGCATTTACAACCATTTAAGCCATAATTGCACAAGCTGTTTGTAAATAATTTCATTGAGAAACCAAAAGTTTGTGAAAAAATTAGTAAAAAAGTGAACGATTTTTTGTATTTAATCGCATTTGGCGGTGAAATGGTGGCATGAAATATACCAAAATGGGCCTAGATGAATACTTTGGGATGTCTACTAAAAAAAAATATGTACATGTCAATGGATATTCAGAGATTCCTGAAAGATATTAGTGTTCTAATGTAACTAGCGCTAATTTTGAAAAATAATGGTTTGGAAATAGCAAAGTGCTACTTGTATTTATGGCCCTATAACTTACAAAAAAAGCAAAGAACATGTAAACATTGGGTATTTCTAAACTCAGGACAAAATTTAGAAACTATTTAGCATGGGTGTTTTTTGGTGGTTGTAGATGTGTAACAGATTTTGGGGGTCAAAGTTAGAAAAAGTGTGTTTTTTTCATTTTTTTCCTCATATTTTATATTTTTTTTTATAGTAAATTATAAGATATGATGAAAATAATGGTATCTTTAGAAAGTCCATTTAATGGCGAGAAAAACGGTATATAATATGTGTGGGTACAGTAAATGAGTAAGAGGAAAATTACAGCTAAACACAAACACCGCAGAAATGTAAAAATAGCCTTGGTCCCAAACGGACAGAAAATGGAAAAGTGCTGTGGTCATTAAGGGGTTAAAGAATATTGCAATCAAACGTTATAAGGGCTCAAAGATATGAGATCTCAAAAAGGCTGCAAAGGGCTTTACCATTGAGATACATACATATACATGTCTAAATATGTATATATATATATATATGTGTATGTCTAAATATGTATATATATATGTGTATGTCTAAATATGTATATATATGTATGTCTAAATATGTATATATATATATATATATATATATATATATATATGTGTATGTCTAAATATGTATATATATATGTGTATGTCTAAATATGTATATATTTGTGTATGTCTAAATATGTATATATATATATATGTGTATGTCTAAATATGTATATATATATATATATATATATATATGTGTATGTCTAAATATGTATATATATATATATATGTGTATGTCTAAATATGTATATATATATATGTGTATGTCTAAATATGTATATATATATATATATATGTATGTCTAAATATGTATATATATATATGTGTATGTCTAAATATGTATATATATATGTGTATGTCTAAATATGTATATATATATGTGTATGTCTAAATATGTATATATATATGTGTATGTCTAAATATGTATATATATATGTGTATGTCTAAATATGTATATATATATATGTATGTCTAAATATGTATATATATATATGTATGTCTAAATATGTATATATATATGTATGTCTAAATATGTATATATATATATGTGTATGTCTAAATATGATTGCTACCTCGTTACCCTTGACGTCAACAGCCTCTACACCATCATCCCACACGATCTTGGTGTGGAGGCTGTGAGACAGTCATTGATGAAATCTGATGAATACCTAGGTCCTCCTGTCGAAATCCTACTGGACTGGCTGACGATGTGCTTGACACACAACTATTTCCGATTTGAGGAATACTTCTACCTCCAGATGGTAGGGACGGCCATGAGGTCCAGTCTAGCCCCGTCCTACGCGAACCTGTTTATGGCATGGTTCGAAGATGAATACGTGTTCAGCCAAAACAATCCAAATTTATTACTATACCGCAGGTGAGAACTGGAGACGTGGATTAAAACCCTTAATGATTCTCTGATCCTGGTCAAGTTTAAGCATGAGATAAGCAGTGAGACGATACACTTTCTAGACCTATGCATTTTCAAATCTGAGGTAGCTGGGGGATGTAAACTGAATACGACTTTGTATTCTAAGCCCACAGATAGAAATACATTATTACAATTTACCAGTTACCACCCACCTCAACTCAAAAAGGGTATCGTTAAGTCCCAACTGATGCGTGTCATGCGTAACAATTCTGACCAAGAGATGATGCTGCTCCAACTTGAGGAAATGAAAACAAAATTCCTCAACAGAGGCTATAATCCGATGATGGTGCAAAAAACACTAGAAGAGGTGAAGCAACAAGAGCGAAGTTGTCTAGTGGCTAGAGGATTGGGTAGAGACCCCACTACCAGTGAACCGACTCTGAACTTGGTAACTAGGTTCACCCCAGCTACAGGTGCATTACGAAAGTGATCCATAGGAATTGGCCGCTTATAAGTGGAGACAAATCACTACCATTTAAAGAAAACCCCCCTCATAGGGTGGTACATAAAAGTGGACGAAGCCTCAAGTCATATCTGATGAAAACTGACCCCTGGAAGAAAGAAAAAACTTGGCTAAAACCCCTTAAGAATGGATGTTACAAATGTGGGAGCTGCGTGACCTGCAGCTCTCTCATTACTGGTGAAAAGTTCCACCATCCAACCACCAATAAGAGCTTTGTGATAAGGCACAGACTGACTTGTACATCTGATTTCGTGGTTTATCTACTGTCTTGCCCATGTGGACTGTTCTATGTGGGCAAAACCATCACCCCGTTCCGGGAGAGATTAGCTAATCATAAGAGCGCCATTAGAGCAGCCCTGAAAGATGGCCACTCGGACCAGCCTGTGGCAAGACATTTCCTGGAGCAACGACATGCAGTATCTACCCTTAGGGCTATGCTCATTGATAGGGTTGCCCCCTTGAAACGGGGGGGGCGACAGGAATTCAGAACTCCTCAGGAACGAAGCCAGATGGATCCACAGACTGAACACACTTGCTCCAAATGGCTTAAATGCTAGCATTGACGATGCTTTATTTTTCTGATGATCTAATTGTAATTGTTATCTATTTATTGTCCATCTGCTATGTCTGGTTGTCTTAACATTTCTAGCTCTGTATTGGCACCTGTTCACTTACTGCTTGCCTTCTTGTTGGAAATCACTTCTCTTGTTAGACACGCACAACGTGGGTGGTGGGCCTCAGTGGTGTCCCTCTACTCTAAGGTTTTTGCTCTGGGTGTAGGTATATGATCTACACTTCTATGACTGACGGGCCTGTTGATCTGATTAGTAGCTTTTTGATGGACATATATCTATGTCATAGGCACTCTAGGGCACAACTTTGCCCACATATATGGTCTCATATATGGTCGACCTCCTGGATTCCTCTGGTCCTTAGTTAGGGGGTTCAACACCAACATCGGGTATGGGTGGTTGCCACTAGCAGGTGCTTTTCACCACCACTTAACCCATGTGACTATATGATTAGATGGCCTTGCTTTTTGAAATTGGTTCCATTCTTGCAGGCACCCACATTGTGTCATTGTACACTAGTGTAACAAGTCTGACATGGTATGTCAAACATATGGCCGGGGTAAGTTTACTATCCTGCTAACACAGTTACTTCGGTTATTTTAATTACTTTTGAAATATGGTTTTGGGCTTCTCTCTTTTTTATTTGGACTCCCGTGGTGTGTATGAAACCTGGCCCCTCTGATTGGAACAGTCAGGGGATGACTTCTTTTTATGAATAGTGTTCTGATTTGAGGTATGTGCCTGCATTTACTTAGCTTCCCTTTTACACTGCGTTTGTGGGACCGATACCAGGGGCAGTGATTTGAGCAGGGCTACACACTTGTTCCATATAGTTACAAACGTAGGGAGTACTACTATGAATTGGTAACCGATACGCGACCAGCTGAGGTGTGTCAGCGGCGTGTGATCTGATTGGCTTTTGCTGGGGGCGGGCTTGTCCTTTTTAAAGGCTGTCTTCGCGGCTATTTTTCGCGTATGATTTTTTCATTCTGGGAGTACAACGCGGACGTTGCGTTCCGTATGAGTTAAGGTAAGAAGGGCTATGGCTCATGTTGTGGCTCTTTAACCCCAGACGCTGACTGCGGCTGTTATCGTGTGAGCTTACAGTTATGGCTAGTTGTTTTACTGACACGCTGTTATTTATGTTAATGATAGGACGCACAGTAACCGGGGGTGTTGCACTGATAACTATAATGTTTTTTGTGAGGCTTGTTATTTTAGCTAGTATGGTTTACTGCCGTTACTATGTAACGGATCATAGTCTGCTTCTGAAGCACCGCTTCAGTTGTTTTCCCTAAGAGACGCGTGATATTAGTTTGGGTGGCCCCTGGATGGCGCCCACTGTGTTACCTACTGGTTGTCCTTACCTTATCCCCCATATGAGTATGGGCTTAGGACTATACTTATACTGTGGATATAGACAAATTCTTGCTCTGTCTTGTTGGTATGTTTATAGTTGAATTTGCTCTCGTGTGGATGTGATACAACGTATATCTTTCAACATAAATTGATTCCATGAGGATTATGGATGTTATTACTTTATTGCTTGCTCTGTGGATGGTGTATAGTCGCAGGAATGTGGGTCTGATCGTATAATCTGGGGTCTTGGCGTTTTTTTTAGTCCAGATGCTATCGAGTCTATCAATTGAATTATTACTATGGTTTTAACTTTTAGTTAAGGTTTTGATGATATGGGCCCGCCATAAGGTGCTTTACAGCATATAACTGATAAGGGAGTCTTTTGTCCCATGTGGACTACGGCAGTTCCAGCAGTGGTTCATTTTGTCACATTTTCATCCATACTCACCCTCTCTTCTTTTTTCCTGTTCCCTGCTTCCTTTGGCTCTCTTGCCTTTTCTTACTTCTCCCATGGCAGCTGTATGTTATGGCTTCTTTATCTCACTTGAAGTCTTTTTAAGTCTCACTTGGGCTATGATGATCTCCTCTGGTGGAGGGTCACACTTTGGTGTATACTTGGACATTGCATTTTGGTAATGTTTTTTATCATATTCTTTTTGTTTATGTTTTTAGACTATGAAATTTGTCTTGAAGAAGGCCTAAGAAAAGGCCGAAACGTCGACACTGTATTTATGTTACTACTACAATAAAAGTTATCTTATGTATGAAGTCCTGTGAGTGCCCTCCATCTCCACTAATATCCTATGCATATCGTTTGAGGATTGCACCCAGGCACTGGAAACATTGATGTGGAAGGAGTGCTGGGCCACCGGCTACCACGCATATGTTTAAATATGTATATATATATGTGTATGTCTAAATATGTATATATATGTGTATGTCTAAATATGTATATATATATATATGTGTATGTCTAAATATGTATATATATATATGTATGTCTAAATATGTATATATATGTGTATGTCTAAATATGTATATATATATATGTGTGTATGTCTAAATATGTATATATATATATATATATATATATATATATATATATGTGTATGTCTAAATATGTATATATATTTGTGTATGTCTAAATATGTATATATATATATATGTGTATGTCTAAATATGTATATATATGTGTATGTCTAAATATGTATATATATATGTATGTGTATGTCTAAATATGTATATATATATATATATATATATATGTATGTGTATGTCTAAATATGTATATATATGTGTATGTCTAAATATGTATATATATGTGTCTTAATATGTATATATGTGTGTATGTCTAAATATGTATATATATATATATATATATATGTATGTCTAAATATGTATATATATATGTATGTGTATGTCTAAATATGTATATATATGTATGTGTATGTCTAAATATGTATATATATGTATGTGTATGTCTAAATATGTATATATATATGTATGTGTATGTCTAAATATGTATATATATATGTATGTGTATGTCTAAATATGTATATATATATGTATGTGTATGTCTAAATATGTATATATATATGTATGTGTATGTCTAAATATGTATATATGTGTGTATGTCTAAATATGTATATATATATATATATATGTGTATGTCTAAATATGTATATATATATGTATGTGTATGTCTAAATATGTATATATATATATATATATATATATATATATATATATATATATATGTATGTGTATGTCTAAATATGTATATATATATATATATGTATGTGTATGTATATATATATATATATATATATATATATATATATATATATGTATAGATGTGTGTGCATATGTATTTATGTGTTTTACTATATATGTACTGTGCATATATTTCACATTCCAATGTTCTTCACATACAGGATAATGTTCTATTTATTCTTAAAACATATTTCCACATATATATACCTATCTATTCCAATAGATATATACTGTAGGTATAGAAATTTATTTTACATGAGCACTATCAGATACACATTAAAACAAAATATGCGTTTACGCATTGTTTCCCAATTTAGATCTTAAAGGGACAGTCTAGGCCAAAATAAACTTTCATGATTCAGATAGAGCATGTCATTTTAAACAATTTTCCAATTTACTTTTATCACCAATTTTGCTTTGTTCTCTTGGTATTCTTAGTTGAAAGCTTAACCTAGGAGGTTCATATGCTAATTTCTTAGACCCTGAAGCTCACCTCTTTTCAGATTGCATTTTAACAGTTTTTCACCACTAGAGGGTGTTAGTTCACGTATTTCATATAGATAACACTGTGCTCGTGCACTTGAAGTTATCTGGGAGCAGGCACTGATTGGCTAGACTGCAAGTCTGTCAAAAGAACTGAAAAAAGGGGCAGTTTGCAGAGGCTTAGATACAAGATAATCACAGAGGTTAAAAGTATATTATTATAACTGTGTTGGTTATGCAAAACTGGGGAATGGGTAATAAAGGGATTATCTATCTTTTAAAACAATAAAAATTCTGGTGTAGACTGTCCCTTTAACACGGTTGGGTTAGAGCACATGAAAATTTAGTATTCTTAAAGGGACATTATACACTCCATTTTTCTTTGCATAAATGTTTTGTAGATGTTCCATTTATATAGCCACAGGTTTGTATGTTTTTTAAAAAAAAATATACACCTAGATTACGAGTTTTGCGTTAGGCTTAAAAAGCAGCGTTGGCCCGCTGGTATTACGAGTCTTGCAGGTACAGGTGTACCGCTCACTTTTTTGGCCAGACTTGGAAATACAGCAAATCCACTTACGTAAATTGCGTATCCTCTTTTTTTCAATGGGACTTGCATAGCGCCGATATTACGAGTCTGCCAAAAAGTGAGCGGTAGACCCTCTCCTGTCTTGACTGGTACCGCATTTTAAAGTCAGTAGTTAAGAGTTTTACACTACAACGCCATAGCATAAGGCAGCAGATTAGGGGTTCATAAGTATAATGTAGGTGGCGGCGGTGTCCGGAGCGGCAGATTAGGGGTTAATAATATACTGCAGGTGTAGGCGATGCCGGGGGCGGCAGATTAGGGGTTAATAAGTGTAAGATTAGGGGTGTTTAGACTCGGGGTTCATGTTAGGGTGTTAGGTGTAGACTTAAATTTTATTTCCCCATAGGAATCAATGGGGCTGCGTTAGGAGCTAAACGCTGTTTTTTTGCAGGTGTTAGACTTTTTTTCAGCCGGCTCTCCCCGTTGATTCCTATGGGGAAATCGTGCACAAGCACGTTACACCAGCTCACTGCTAACTTAAGCAGCGCTGGTATAGGAGTGCGGTAATGGGCAAAATTTTGCTCAACGCTCACTTCTTTTCTTTTAACGACGGGTTTGTAAAAACCCGTAATACCAGCGCTGTCTGTAAGTGAGCGGTGAGCATAAACTGCTCGTTAGCACCGCACAGCCTCTAACGCAAAACTCGTAATCTAGCCGATAGTTTTGCTTATTTTTAAATAACACGCTGATTTTCAGACTCTTAACCAAGCCCCAAAGTTTTAAGAGAATACTGACGTATACCTACTCCAGCTTGCTCCTGTTTTCATATGTAGAGGAAGGGGGAGGGTCTGAATATTCCCAGTTTCCGTGAGTGTTCTAGCTAATCCTTTTAACAGAGCTAAACTGGGACCTTCTAAGTAAGTTTTTAAACAGTTTTATACTGGATTTTTATCAGTATTTGTGCATCTTATTCTTTATAGTAGTGTCTATTACATGCAGTTATATGAAAATTGGTGTATACTGTCCCTTTAAGGCACGTTATTGAAATATTGAATATTAAATATTAAAAATGATTAAACATACTGTAAAATATTTTAAATAATCCATAGAATATATCTATATATTTTACAGTATGTTTTATAATTTGTAATACTTTTTATAAATCATTTTAATAATTTATATGTAATATTTCAATAACGGGCCTTAAAGTGAATGGAAACTTTCATGAATCAGTGCCTGGTTTTTAAACATGGGGCACTTTCATTCATTAAACTTTACATTGCAGCGTTTACTTAAATACCTTTTCTTTAGCTGGGGTCTTTGTGCAGAGCTGTCTCTCAATTTTTAATGAGCTTGTTGATAACAGTTTAAAAATGATATTTAGGATTAGAGGCTATCACCTTATCTAGTTGACAGTCGTGCATACCTTCTGTATTAAGGATTTACTTACCCTAAAATATTTTCTTTGGTTAATTTTAAACTCTGCATTGCAGAAAACATATTTATAAAAGGGCATGGTAAAAATAATACAACTCCCACTTTCGAAGGAGTTTAGCCGCTCCAGTGGCATATTTAGGTTTTGTGCTGCCCTAGGCACTCAAAATTCTGCTGCCCCCCCCCCAGGATTTAGAACGTTTTTAGACATAATATTTATTGCTCATGGCGTAATGTGAATTTAAAAAACAAAAAAAATGTTTCATTTAATTTCCAAAGTAAATGTTCACAAGGGCTTGCAAAACACTTCATACACACATACACACACACACACACCACACACAGTCACAGTCACATACACACACACACCACACACACAGTCACAGTTACATACACACACACACACACCACACACACAGTCACAGTCACATACACACACACACACCACACACACACAGTCACATACACACACACCACACACACAGTCACATACACACACACACACACACACACACCATACACACAGTCACATACACACACACCACACACACAGTCACATACACACACACACCACATACACAGTCACAGTCACATACACACACACAGTCATATACACACACACACCACACACACAGTCACATACACACACACCACACACACAGTCACATACATACACACACACATACCACACACACAGTCACAGTCACATACACACACACACACACACCACACACACAGTCACATACATACACACACACCACACACACAGTCACATACATACACACACAGTCACAGTTACACACACACACACAGTCACAGTCACATACACACAGAGTTATATACAGGTATACCCCGCTCATACAACAGGTTAGGGACCGGAGCCCCGCTGTAAAGTGAAAACCGCCTTAAAGTGAAACCAGGCAGTTTTAGCTTTCTTTTCACTTGCCAGTGTGTTTAAAAACTTGAAAACATGTTTGAACTAACATATATTAGGAGTGCAATAGTGCCACATTTAGTTAAACACTAGCACAGCACAGTATTCAATTAGTATTCAATAAATACGGTACCTGTAAAATAGTGAGAATTATTGTAGTAAAATATGCCAGACTATAACACTGAGATACAAATTGCGCTGTAATGCTGTAAACAGGGTGAACTGCGTATAACAAAATGGTGCCAGTCACTTTTCTCACAATCTCACAATGATTACAGCACTGTTTCAAAATCTTTGGAGGTTGAACTTCTTCTCCACAAAGCGCTGTATTAGCGAAGCGCCGTAAAGTGAAGCGCTGTAAAGTGGGGTATACCTGTACATAAGCAAACATCTGTCTTGCTTTGCACACAAAAAGTAAACAGCACCACTTCTATATTATAGAACAAGATATTTTTCTTTCTACCAAAATAATCAATACCTGAGTGACCATATCACTTGAAAAGTCACTTTTCCATTATGTTTATAAAATATAATACAGTTAGGTAACCACTTTATTAGGAAATTTGTAGCAGTCCTTTCTTGCATTTGGAAAAATATTTCTCACATTCTTAAATAAAACAATTCAAATAGATTATTTCATATTTCTGTTCATATTATGAATATTCTCATTTTGTATGGATAATGTTTAGGATCCTATAGGAATCAGGGGTGGTTAAAAATGTCCTTCATCTATATCTCTCATCCAAGCTGACAATTTGTCTATGACAGTGCTGTCCTATTTAAGCTTGAAATCTATGTTCCAAGGTGTTTGACAGGCGTTTTACAGTCAGACAGTAAACTCATTGGTGTCATTGTGTGACCCTGGGAAAAAGCATTATGTAAGCAAACAGTGATCCACTATCAAAAGTATAATTAAATGAAGTCAAGTTGTCAACAAATAATTTAGAATTGATCATCATCAGACATCATGATCAGAGACCTCCTAAGCTTGCTGCAATATTAAACACCTCAGTCTGCTATATGTAGTGGAGTAGTGGTAGCTAGCTGTACTACGACTGAATAAATCTGTTGAACATCACAGTACTCATACTCAGTGATTGTGATATATAAAATAATGTGTCAGACTCAGTCAGAAGTTGAACTAATTTGACATACATCCTCATCGCCATTCGCCCCGCAGGCAACAGTCAGGACTCAGTGCTAATATTTTTATTTGTGCAGTCAGTGACCCACGGTACCCACCTGAGTGAGTGACTCCACTCCAGACAGTAGTCCGTTTTCACTACCAGTCTGCCACCGATCGATAATCGATTTTGTGCAGACAGCGGGAAGGCAAGCCGGACACGTGACCTCGGCGATAAGCCACCCAGACAAAACCAATTTTTTTTTTTTTAAATCCACACATACAGTCAGTGCAGCGGCCAGGGGCAAGTCCCGCCCCCCCAAATTTGTCGCCCTAGGCACAGGCCTTGTTGGCCTTGGCCTTAATACGCCCCTGAGCCACTCAGGTCACAGATAGATTTATTTCCAGCCTCGGGGATATTCCCATATTATTCCTTCCAATTTAACTGTTTAACTTAAAGTGAATGTAAATTTTGATGCTAAAGTGCCCGGTTTTAAAAAATTTGATTAAAAACAGGGGCACTTTAATTCATCAAAATTTACATTTCACTCCTGTTGTGAAAAAACAACAACTTACCTTTTAATCTTTACAGCAGCTCCAGCTTCCTTCACCCATTGCAAAGCCTCTTCCTGTGTCTAAAATGAGGAATCCAGCTTCCTCCAATCACGGCGTTGAATCAGACACTGATTCCCCCGGGGGGGGGAAGCTGTGATTGGAGGATGACCTTTCCATCATTTCTAACATCAGAAATGGCTTGCAACGACCGGAGGAAGCTGGAGCTGCTGTGAAGATTAAAAGGTAAGGTTTTTTTTTACAACAGGAGTGATATGTAAATTTTGATGAATTAAAGTGCCCCTGTTTTTATCGAATTTTTAAAAACCGGGCAATTAAGCATCAAAATTTACATTCACTTTAAGTGATTTTAACTTAGTATGTGTGTCAGTTTGATAGAAATTAGATATATTATTAAAGTTGAAATGAATGTAGCATGAATGACAACAACACTAACACAGTGATTTAACCAGGGTAAAATAAAAACATTTCTGTGTGGTGCAACCTCCTTTTCTTTTGCAAATCACACAATTGACATTTCTAGATATATCTGACACTGTTCTGGTAAAATATATATCAATAGGAATAGATATGCAGGTATATTCACATATATATATATAGAAATATGTATTTAATGCAAAGGACATTATCCTGTAAGTGAAGAACATTGCAATGTGAAATATTAATATTTTCATGTCAGGTTAGTGCACTTGAGAAAATGCGATCGGGTTTGCGTGTGAGTAGGGTGTTATGTTCTTTTAGCACTCCACTTACGTCTATGGGGAATACTTTAACACAGTGGCGATATTGTAACTTCGCTTTTTGCAAGCACCAGGTAAGTGCATGAGCAAAAACTTTTTACTTTCAACTTGTAATGTGAACGGTATCCACTGAACGCAAAACATCAAGTTAATGATTGAGCGGGAGCGATAAATAGCGATCCACTTGTAATCTGGCCCATATATATATATGTATATATATTCTTTATTAGTTATCATTGGAAAAAAATATATTTTATAATACAATTTGCTAACAAAGCGGGGTTTTTTTTGCAACCAATGCATAATATTATGTTATAATAATAACAAACGCAAATATGAAACCAAATAATTTTTTCAGTAGCAAAATCAACCATTAAAGGGACAGTTTGTTGTGATATTTTTTTCCTC
The DNA here is from genome assembly GCF_027579735.1 of Bombina bombina. Taxonomy (NCBI): domain Eukaryota; kingdom Metazoa; phylum Chordata; class Amphibia; order Anura; family Bombinatoridae; genus Bombina; species Bombina bombina. The sequence continues at coordinate 46,760,596 of NC_069501.1, forward strand.
TTTAATGTGTTCCCAGTGATCCATTTTACCATCTGGTGTGTATTCTTTACCTTTATTTTGCCATTTGAAATATATGTTTTTGTCTGTTGAGATCTCCACCTGTACTGATTTACAAAAATTCAGGATAAGAGGTGACGCCTCCATATAAGAAATCATTTCCATCTTCATTTGAAATTCCTTTTTTCATATTTACATAGCAAGAACAAGAGTTTATTATGAGCTGTTCAGAGCTGTTCACAAAAGACAAAACAATACCCTCTGTCCTTTCTCCCGTCTTCCTTATGTTGTTGTCTGTAGGTGAACAAGTGTGTTTTAGGATTGTTTGCACTGACAAGATGATCAGTAAGCAAACAAACACTCCAGCAGGTGAGGTGTTAATTGGGTGAGCACGTTCCTCTTTTCTCTTGCTATGCTTAGTGCTCACAGTAAGGATCTGGGGAGATAAATCCCTGTTTGCTTTGCTTGTTTCTGATTAGTAGCCTCTTCAAACCAATGCTCTTCCCAGGACTTTATCTCCAGCTATCTGACTGTAATGTGCCCTTTCACTGTAAAGCCCTGAGAAATCCAAAGTAAACACTCCGGACTGGCACAGGGAGAGTTGTGCAAATTTAGGGTAGTGCACTGTGAGTCATAGAAAAAGATGACAGTTAAAGGGACAGAATTATTGTTGCTTAAAAAGATAGATAATCCCTTTATAACCCATTCCCCAGTTCTGCATAACCAACACTGTTGTATTATGTGTTAATATACGTTTTACCTCTGTGATTACCTTGTATTTAAGCCTCTTCTGACAGCCCCCTGATCACATGAGATTTTATTTATTATCTATTGACTTTCATTTTAGCCAATTAGTGCAGTGTCTGCCACAAGCCACGGGCGTGATCACAATGTTATCTATATGGCTCACATGAACTAGCACTCCCCTGTTGTGAAAAGCAAATAAAGCATGTGATAAGAGGCGGCCTTCAAGGGCTTAGAAATTATCATATGAGCCTTCCTAGGTTTAGCTTTCAACTAAGAATACCAAGAGAACAAAGCAAAATTGGTGATAAAAGTAAATTGGAAAATTGTTTAAAATTACATGCCCTATTTGAAACATGAAAGTTTCTTTGGACTTGACCGTCCCTTTAAAGGGAGAGTGTATTGTTTTCTGTTGTTCCCATGTATTCCCAATGATCCACTTTACCTGCTGGAGTGTGTTAAATTCTTTACAAATAGCTCCTTTACTTTTATTTTTGTCATTTGAAATAGCTGATTGGGACTGTTATATCCCTACCTATAACTTCCAAAACTGCAATGGTTATAGAAAAGCTATGTAAACAATAATGTTTAGAAGAAATTATGACATTCCTAGTTGATGGTGAGACAGAGCGAAAATACAATGTTGCCTTATGATGTAAGGTTCTCTGGTCTGGTGAGATGATCTAAGATGTCTTGTACTGTGAGGTTACTCCATTTTTTTTAGAAAGACATATTTTACCCCCAGAGCTGTTTATCTTGCTATGCAGGTTCAGGTTCTGCATGAGAAGTAGAGACACCTTAATCACAATATTATGCTCAAAAAAGTCCCCAATGATTATGGAGTGATTTCTCAATGGGCCATCAAATTTTTGATCTTCAGCCTCTTAGTATTGGCCTCACTGTGTATAGAGATAAAGGATATGGAAGATATTTTTGTAAATATAGAGAAGTAAGCTAATGCATTCTGCTCTCCCTCCAAGCTCAGCCAATTAGATTGTGGTTTCAATTAACAGAAACAACTATCCATCCCAGGGTAACTTCATGCCAGATGCACAGTTAAGTGGAGTGTAGGCAAAGCTGTGAGGGCGTGGACAGATTTGAATGTGGTTAGGTGGTCCTTGGCACTGGCAGACCTTCAGAAGGTCCCTCAAAGCTACAGTAGGGATAGCAGGCAGAGCAGAAAATGATCCTTCAAAATAGGTACAGTGTGCCCTGTTCATGGAAATATGAAAGGAAGAAGATAGTAATGGGAAGGTGTAGGTGATTGGTAGATCAAGGAGTGCAGTTCAGGGAGCATCTACTGATGAGTGTGGAGATTTAATAGTCTATTCAAAGTCACTGGGATTCCTATGTGCAATGCACTTACCTTTATCACCTAACAAAGCAAGAGGAAAAGAGTAATCATTAATTCCCAGTGTTTAAAACCTTAAACGTAAGTGCTACCAGCCTACCAGAGGTGGCAAACTTATGGCATGATGCCCACTTATGCCCAGGATGAAGACAGTAACTTATTTACTAGAACTCATACAGCCTGGTTATTTTGTTTGCAATTGTAGTGCTTAATAGATTAATGTTCATATGGCTCTGCACAGTTCATTTAAATGTTTGTATAATTTCCTTTTAATGTTCCTTAAATTTGTTTTATTTTTTTGTATGCACCATGGGCACTTGAAAAAAGATTGTTACCCACAACAAGGTTTGTCTCCCTCCCCCGTGTATACAAATGTAACTCAAAATTATTATAAAACAAAAGACTTGACAACTTTGATTAAAAAAGTATAAAACTATAAAAGCTCTAGATCGGAGGAATTCTGCAAAAGTTTATTATTTATCATTCAAAAATGCAATTTTGTACTATTCTGAGACTAATATAATAATAGAAATTTCCAGCCATAGTTATATTATTACAAGTGGGAGCAATCACTGTATCATACACTTTCTATTTTTTGAGGGACAATTTGAATATATTTGTTCAATGTTATACATCAAGTGCTCTAAATAATTCTTACAAAACTGGTACCATATTGTGTTCCCGATACATGCACTTTACCTACCCAGATATTCTCTTCAACAAAGGATACCATGAGAACACAGTACATTTAATAATAGAAGTCAATTGGAAACTATTTTAAAATTGTATACTCTATTAAATGTGTTGGGTTTTATGTCCCGTTATTGTTGCCAAATACCTACTAATGAAAAAAAAAACCTAACTTTGTGTTCTATATGTGTATATATATATATATACTGTATATATATATATATATATACTGTATATATATATATATATATATATATATACACACACACACTGGGCGCGATCCGATATACGGCGCAGGTTTCGGCGCAAGCGTGGAAACCTGCGCCACCCATAGTTTCAGCTCGCAACTCGAGCTATCCCATATACGGCGCCGTCAGATGCTAAAGTGCCGTAAGTCTGACAAACTAGCGATGTCCAGAAATCTGCGTACAAATTTCTGGAGTCGCCAGTGACTAACGGCACTTTAGAAACTGCCGCCGCCTACAAAAACTGACTAAATTATAAAATCACCCGTAACTGTCTAACAGGGCCTTTTGCGGAGCATTGCCCCAAAGTAACCAGCTCTATTACCAGCCCTTAAAAGGGCCTTTTGTGGGGCATGGTCCCAAAGTAATCAGCTCTTTTACCTGTAATCTAATCCCCTTACACCGCCGCCACCTATATTAAATATATTAACCCCTAATCTAATCCCCCTACACCGCCGCAACCTATATTAAATATATTAACCCCTAATCTGACCCACCTACACCGCCGCCACCTATATTAACTATATTAACCATAATTATATTAGGGTTAATATAGTTAATATAGTTATTATATTATATATATTAACTATATTAACCCTATCTAACTCTAACACCCCTAACTTAATTATTATTGCAATAAATCTAAATAATATTAATCTTATTAACTAAATTATTCCTATTTAAAACTAAATACTTACCTATAAAATAAACCCTAAGATAGCTACAATATAATTAATAATTACATTGTAGCTATTTTAGGGTTTATATTTATTTTACAGGTAACTTGGTATTTATTTTAACTAGGTACAATAGCTATTAAATAGTTAATAACTATTTAATAGCTACCTAGTTAAAATAATTACCAATTTACCTGTAAAATAAATCCTAACCTAAGTTACAAATACACCTACACTATCAATAAATTAAATAAACTACAATTATCTAAACTAAAATATAATTAAATACTCTAAACTAAATTACAAAAAAAACAAACACTAAAATAAAAAAAGATTACAAGAATTTTAAGCTAATTACACCTAATCTAAGCCCCCTAATAAAATAACAAAGCCCCCCAAAATAAAAAAATGTCCCTACCCTAAACTAAATTACAAAAAGTAATCAGCTCTATTACCAGCCCTTAAAAGGGCCTTTTGTGGGGCATTGCCCCAAAGTAATCAGCTCTTTTACCTGTAAAAAAAAAAGAACCCCCCCCCCCATTACAACCCACACACCCCTACTCTAAAACCCACCCTATCCCCCCTTAAAAAAACCTAAGTCTAACCCCCAAGTGCTCCTCACCTGTCCTGAAGACCGGCGGAGAAGGTCCTGTTCCAGGTGGAGAAGTTTTCTTCCAGGCGGCGACCTCTTCTTCTTCCAGGAACCAGCCGGCGCGGAGCAGAGGAGTTGAAGACCGATGACCGCGGAGCTGAAGACCGTCCTCCCTGGAACTGAAGACCGGCGATGCAGGAACTGAAGATCGGCGACGCTGGAACTGAAGACAGGAGCCATGGAGCGTGGAGGATCCTCTTCATACGATCGCCGCCGTACACTGAATCGGAATTCAAGGTACGAGATTAAAAATGGCGTCCCTTGAATTCCTATTGGCTGATTTGAGCCTTCAAATTCAAATCAGCCAATCGGATGAGAGCTACTTTAATTCTATTGGCTGATTTGATTAGCCAATAGAATAAGAGCTACTGTAATTCTATTGGATATTCTAATCAGCCAATAGAATTACAGTAGCTCTTATTCTATTGGCTATTCAAATCAGCCAATAAAATTAAAGTAGCTTTCATCCGATTGGCTGATTTGAATTTGAAGGCTCAAATCAGCCAATAGGAATTCAAGGGACGCCATTTTTAATCGTGTACCTTGAATTCCGATTCAGTGTACGGCGGCGATCGTATGAAGAGAATCCTCCACGCTCCATGGCTCCGGTCTTCAGTTCTAGTGTCGCCGATCTTCAGTTCCTGCATCGCCGGTCTTCAGTTCCAGAGAGGGCGGTCTTCAGCTCCGCAGTCATCGGTCTTCAACTCCTCCGCTCCACGCCGGCTTGTTCCTGGAAGAAGAAGAGGTCGCCGCCTGGAAGAAGACTTCTCCGCCTGGAACAGGACCTTCTCCGCCGGTCTTCAGGACAGGTAAGGAGCACTTGGGGGTTAGACTTAGGTTTTTTTAAGGGGGGATAGGGTGGGTTTTAGAGTAGGGGTGTGTGGGTGGTGGGTTGTAATGGGGGGGGGTTGTTCTTTTTTTCACAGGTTAAAGAGCTGATTACTTTGGGGCAATGCCCCACAAAAGGCCCTTTTAAGGGCTGGTTATAGAGCTGATTACTTTTTGTAATTTAGTTTAGGGTAGGGAAATTTTTTTTATTTTGGGGGGCTTTGTTATTTTATTAGGGGGCTTAGATTAGGTGTAATTAGCTTAAAATTCTTGTAATCTTTTTTTATTTTTTGTAATTTAGTGTTTGTTTTTTTTGTAATTTAGTTTAGTGTATTTAATTATATTTTAGTTTAGATAATTGTAGTTTATTTAAGTAATTTATTGATAGTGTAGGTGTATTTGTAACTTAGGTTAGGATTTATTTTACAGGTAAATTGGTAATTATTTTAACTAGGTAGCTATTAAATAGTTATTAACTATTTAATAGCTATTGTACCTAGTTAAAATAAATACCAAGTTACCTGTAAAATAAATATAAACCCTAAAATAGCTACAATGTAATTATTAATTATATTGTAGCTATCTTAAGGTTTATTTTATAGGTAAGTATCTAGTTTTAAATAGGAATATTTTAGTTAATAAGATTAATATTATTTAGATTTATTGCAATAATAATTAAGTTAGGGGTGTTAGGGTTAGATAGGGTTAATATAGTTAATATATATAATATAATAACTATATTAATTATTAACTATATTAATAATATATATAATATAATAACTATATTAACTATATTAACCCTAATATAATTAGGGTTAATATAGGTGGCGGCGGTGTAGGGGGGTCAGATTAGGGGTTAATGTATTTAATATAGGTGGCGGCGGTGTAGGGGGATTAGATTAGGGGTTAATATATTTAATATAGGTGGCGGCGGTGTAGGGGGGTCAGATTACAGGTAAAAGAGCTGATTACTTTGTGACAATGCCCCGCAAAAGGCCCTTTTAAGGGCTGGTAATAGAGATGGTTACTTTGGGGCAATGCCCTGCAAAAGGCCCTTTTAAGGGCTGGTAATTTAGTTTAGGGTAGGGACATTTTAGTATTTTAGGGGTAATACATTTATTATAGGTGGCGGCGGTGTAGGGGGATTAGATTAGGGGGTAATACATTTATTATAGGTGGCGGCGGTGTAGGGGGATTAGATTACAGGTAAAAGAGCTGATTACTTTGTGACAATGCCCTGCAAAAGGCCCTTTTAAAGGCTGGTAATAGAGCTGGTTACTTTGGGGCAATACATTTATTATAGGTGGCGGCGATGTAGGGGGATTAGATTAGGGGTTAATACATTTAATATAGGTGGTGGCGGTGTAGGGGGATTAGATTAGGGGTTAATCATTTTAATATAGGTGGCGGCGGTGTAGGGGGATTAGATTAGGGGGTAATATAGTTAAAATAGGTGGCGGCGGGCTAGGGGGCTCACATTAGGGGGTAATAATTTTAATATAGATGGCGGCGGTGTAGGGGGATTACATTAGGGGTTAATAATTTTAATGTAGGTGGCGGCGGTGTAGGGGGATCACATTAGGGGGTTAGACATTTAATGTAGGTGGCGGCGGGGTCCGGGAGCGGCGGTTTAGGGGTTAAACACTTTATTAGGGATGCGGCGGGGGATCGCGGTTGACAGGTAGATAGACATTGCGCATGCGTTAGGTGTTAGGTTTTATTTTGCAGCCAGTTTAGGGAGTTACGGGGCTCCAATACTCAGCGTAAGGCTTACTACGCCTGCATTTTGTGGCGAGGTGAAAATGGAGTAAGATTTCTCCATTTTCGCCACGTAAGTCCTTACGCTGTATATTGGATACCAAACTGCGCTGGTTTGGTATACCTGTCTATGGGCCAAAAAACTACGGCCGAAGGCAGAAATATACGAGCGTAACTTCTAGGTTACGCTGTATATAGGATACCAAACCAGCGCAAAATTTGGCGTCGCTGCATATCGGATCTGGCCCACTGTATGCTCCTCTAAATGAGGTGAATAGTGAGTGGGGTTTGACTATTGATAAATAACTGCAGTTATAAGGATGTTAATTTTTTTTAAAACATTGAGACTTGGCTGATATGTTATTCTATTCTATAGCAGCACAACAGAAATGTCTTGTAATTACAGGGTGTTTATTGTGTCTTTAACCCCTTAAGGACCAACGACGTACAGGGTACGTCCTACAAAAAAAGGCCTTAACGACCAAGGACGTACCCTGTACGTCGTTGGTGTTTGAAAGCGGTGGAAGCGATCCTGATCGCTTCCAGCCGCTTTCATGTTATTGCACCAGTGTAGCGGGTGGGAAGCTACTCTGACACAGTATATGTAGCTATGGGTAAGGTGGGAGGGAGAGGGGGTATCTAAGTGATCGGGGAGGGGGTGGGGGTTGGCTATTGAGGGGGGGCAGCTACACAACAGAAAAAAAATAAAAAAAATAAAAAATAAACATTATTTGTGGCAAACATGGTACTGGCAGACAGCTGCCAGTACCCAAGATGGGCAACTATAAGGTAGCAGGGGAGGTTTAGAGAGCTGTTTGGGGGGGATCAGGGAGGTTGGGGGCTAAGGGGGGATCCTACACAGCAGATTAGATATTTAAAAAAAACAACAAAAAAACTTTTATTTTAGTACTGGCAGACTTTCTGCCAGTACTTAAGATGGCGGGGACAATTGGGGGGGGAGGGAAGAGAGCTGTTTGGGAGGGATCAGGGGGTGGGATGTTTCAGGTGGGAAGCTGATCTCTACACTAAAGCTACAATTAACCCTGCAAGCTTCCTGCAAGATCCCTAATTAACCCCTTCACTGCTGGGCATAATACACGTGTGGTGTGCAGCGGCATTTAGCGGCCTTCCAATTACCAAAAAGCAATGCCAAAGCCATATAAGTCTGCTATTTCTGAACAAAGGGGATCCCAGAGAAGCATTTACAACCATTTGTGCCATAATTGCACAAGCTGTGAAAAATGTAACGTTTTTTTAATAAAATGGTGGCATGAAATATACCAAAATGGGCCTAGATCAATACTTTGGGTTGTCTTCTAAAAAAAATATATACATGTCAAGGGATATTCAGGGATTCCAGACAGATATCAGTGTTCCAATGTAACTATTGCTAATTTTTAAAATAAATGGTTTGGAAATAGCAAAGTGCTACTTGTATTTATTGCCCTATAACTTGCAAAACAAAGTAAAGAACATGTAAACATTGGGTATTTCTAAACTCAGGACAAAATTTAGAAACTATTTAGCATGGGTGTTTTTTGGTGGTTGTAGATGTGTAACAGATTTTGGGGGTCAAAGTTAGAAAAAGTGTTTTTTCCATTTTTTCTTCATATTTTATATATTTTTTATAGTTAATTATAAGATATGATGAAAATAATGGTATCTTTAGAAAGTCCATTTATTGGCTTGAAAAACGGTATATAATATATGTGGGTACAGTAAATGAGTAAGAGGAAAATTACAGCTAAATGCAAACACAGCGAAAATGTAAAAAAAGCCTTGGTCCTAAACGGTCAGTAAATGGAGTGCTGTGGTCCTTAAGGGGTTAAAAAGGGACGTTCCAAACAAAATTGGAATCCACATGGATGCATTTAAATTTTCAATAAAAGCATTTTTTGTAATATACATGTCATGTATTAGCAAAATACTTCTAATAATAGCATATAAAAAAATTGTACGAATAATTTTTTATAAGTTTATATAAGTGTAACAGGATATTTTAATGTATATTTTAATGTATTTATGTTTTATTTAGCGCAACTTTTATTTTATCCCAAACTCTTTAAGTGAGTTCTTCAGTCGCGCTAATCCAACACGCGCTAAATTTGATTGCGCTAGAGAGAACGCATTTACTTTCAACATGTAATGAGCACACAAATTAACAAGCCCGCTTTATTCTTATATCGTTCGCACACAAACATTGTTGCGCCACTTGTAATCTAGCACTTAGTGGGTTTTCAGCCGCAGTGTTCACAGACACACTCATACGTACACACAAAATAATATATTCCAGATGAGGTTGTTATCTAATTATGATTGGGAGGCCTCTATCTATTCTACAGTCTGCATGGCACCTCTATAATTCATCACAAACTCAGTGAGGGCCGCAGGGAAGAATATAAAACACAGGGTGTGTGAGTAAGAGGGGCTCAACTGGACAGGGAGAACTTAGAATCTAGACTTATGGAGATACTGTTTGTTTTTAGGTACGACACAGCATCAATAAGACGGTTAATCCTAATTGTGAAGCTCTGGGTTTACACGAGTGCAGTGAAAGTATTCTGTAGTATGTTGTTTGTATTGTGCAGATGACACATATATACATGTGTCTAACATTAACCTGTTTATATTTACAGGACATTTTGTGTGAAACATTTGCAGAAAATGAATTATAATGAATACTGTACAGTTATCAAATACTTAATTTAAAAACTTAAAGTGACAGTCTAGTCAAACTTTCATGATTTAGATAGGGCATGACATTTTAAACAACTTTCTAATTTACTTTTTTCATCAAATTTGCTTTGTTTTCTTGGTATTCTTTGTAGGTAGGCTCATGTGCCCCACTCCTGTGGAGTTATTTAGGAGCCAGAACTGATTGGCTAAAATACATGTCTGTCAAAAGAACTGAAATAAGATAGCAGTCTGCAGAGGCAAAGGGGACGATTTATCGAAGCGTCAATCTAGGTGCATTTGCTGGAGTCAATACGCTCGCCAGACATTGCTGCCGTGAATCTACAATCAACAATCTTATTTATCAACACGTCTGTCGAATACACGTGCGTCAAGTCTGGCGCGATTAGCATTGGACTGTTGATAAATAAGAGTCATCAATGTCGCAGATATCCTCATCTATCAAATGATCTACCCTGAATGTCCATCAAATAAAGATAGTTTTCTCTTCTTCTTTCAACTTGATTTATACCATTTCATATTTTTCATCTATTAATGTCCTTGAAATAGCTAGATTTATACCTGAACAAACACTAAATATCATAGAAATGTACCTGTGTATATATAATTTTTTGCAAAAAGCTTCTATCTTACTTTTTATACTCAATTTTATATGATTCTTAATGCTCAAATATGTGCCTATGGGGGATATTTATCAAAGGTCTGGCGGACCTGATCCGACAGTGAAGATCAGGTCCAATTCGCTCTCCGTATTCAGCATTGGACCAGTATCTTTTGTGAGCTGCTGGTGCAATGCTGCAATGTCTGTCGCCTGCTCAGTGAAGGCGGACAGGTTATGGAGCAGCGGTCATAACTGCTGTTTCTGGCGAGCCTGCAAAACTGGGGAATGGGTAATAAAGGGATTATCCATTTTTTTTCTAAAACAATAACAATTCTGGAGTAGACTGTCCCATGGTGGATACCCAAATAAAAAAACAGCACAGTGTGAGAAGTTCTGGCAAGATTTAAAAGTAATCCTGATGATTTCTACAGGTGATTTGTCACTTTGGATTTATATTGGATATACCAGTGCTATCCTGAGACAAAAATACAATCCAAATATGGAAGCACCAAAGTTTTCCTCCACTTTGGAAATTTCACATCCAACCAAGTGCTGACAAAGTTATGTTATCCGTGTTTTGGGATGAAGAGCAAATTCTCATGCATAAATTCCTGTAATGTGGAGAGCCCCTAACAGGTTACTACACCAACTTTATAGGAAAATTGTGGGTTTTTGAAAATGCAATCTATATCTACATAAATACAAATAGAGACACATACACACACATATATGCATACACATATGCATAGACACACATATATACATACAAGCATACAAATACACACACATGCATATACACACATACATACACAAATACACACACATACTCATATATGTATACAAACATACAAATGCACACACATGCATAGACACCCATACATACATACAAAAATACACATATGCTTACACACATACAAATACACACACATGCATAGATACACATACATACATACACAAATACACACACATATACACACATATGCATACACACATACAAATACACACACATGCAAAGACAAATACATGTATACACAAATACAAACACACATATGCATACACACATATAAATACACACACATGCACAGACAAATACATCTATACACAAATACACACACATATACACACATACAAATACACACACATATATGCATACAAACATACATAAATACACACACATACATACACATGTAAATACATACACAACATACATGCACACATACATATATACACACTACATTTAGCAACCAATCAGCAAAAGCTACCCAGGTGCTGAACCAAAAATGGGCTAGCTCCTAAGCGTAGATTCCTGCTTTTCAACTACCGATAGCAAGAGAATGTAGAAAATTGATAATAGGAGTACATTAGAAAGTTCCTTAAAATTGCATGCTCTATCTGAATCATGAAAGAAAAAACATTGGGGTTAGTATCCCTTTAACGTCCCCACAGTATTTGTCATCACCACCTCTTGTGGATGTTTATGTCATGAACCAATCACCCTTTCTGTAAAGAAGCTTCTGCAAATTACTCCTGAATATACTGCCCTTCAGCATGAGATCATGACCCCTTGTTCTTAAATATTTATTTTTATAAAAATACTGACAGCCTCAGCTTTACTAAGCCCTTGTATATACTTGAAAGTTTCTATCATATCACCTCTTTCCCTTCTCTCCTCTAAGCTATACATATTTAAGATATTGAGTCTCTCCTGGTACATTTTATTTTTTAGACATTGAGGCCTATTTATCAAGCCGTCATCTGCAAATACGCCGGAATTCTGCAGCGTAATTGTGGCGAGCTTGATTCGACCTATTTATCAAAGCCTACAGACCGTCAAAAGTTGAAATATGTGACGTAACATACAATCCGCCGGTCTCAGTCCGACACAGATCGATGCTTACGTCATTACAGATGTTCCGAATGCAAATTCAGCACTATCTGACAACTTTTGCAAGTTATCAAACTTCTACCAGGCACGCTCACCACTATTCCGACCCAGCGTACCTGGTTTTCAATCCGCCGCCCTGGAGGCGGCGGATTCCATAGGAATCAATGGGAGTCTGATATCCCATTGATTTCTATGGGAGAATAAAAGTTATGTTTACACTTAACACCCTAAAAATATAGAAACAGCACAGAGGTGTCAGGTTAAAAATCCCTTTATTTTAGAACATGGGGATCAAAGAAAACACAACGTTTCGGGGCGGTCCCCTTAATCATGTGATTACACCTAACACCCTAACATAACCCCCGAGTCTAAACACCCCTAATCTGCCGACCCGACATCGTCGCCACCTACATTATACTTATTAACCTCTAATCTGCTGTCCCGCCACCGCCGCCACCTACATTATACTTATTAACCCTTAATCTGCCGCCCCTACATTGCCGCCACCTACATTATACTTATTAACCCCTAATCTGCCGCCCTGACATCGCCGCCACCTACATTATACTTATTAACCCCTAATCTGCCATCCCAACACCGCTGCCACCTACATAATGTTATTAACCCCTATCCCGCCGCTCCTGGAGCCCAGAACAACTAAATAAATGTAGTAACCCCTAAACCCCTGGCCTCCCACATAACTACCACTTACTAAACATATTAACCCCTAAACCTAACAACCCACTAACTTTACATTAAAGGGCCATAATACCCAAATGTTTAAACACTTGAAAGTGATCCAGCATAGCTGTAAAAAGTTGACTAGAAAATATCACCTGAACATCTGTATGTAAAAAAAGAAAGATATTTTACCTCAAAAGTTCCTCAGTAGCCACATCCCATTGTAAAGGATTTCTAAGCAGCATATTAGTATGTCTGTCCTGGGACAGCTGAAGGGATGAGCCTCATGCACTCTCATGTTATTTCCCTATTCAGTTTAAGGAAGTTTACAATGAAATCTCATGAGAGTTAAGTCAAATCTCGTGAGATCACAGTAAAAGAGTTCATGACCTCAGCTGTTGATGCTGATTGGCTGCTGTTAATTTCTTCATTTTTTAAAAAATTTTTTTACCTGCAGCTGGGCTGCAGCTGGGCTGCAGCTGAGTATAACTTTTTACACAGAACTTACTCTGCTGAGCTGAGGAGATTGTGAGGTAAAATATCTTCCTTTTTTAAATAGAGATGCTCAGGTGATATTTTCCTGTCAGCTTTTTACAGTTATACTCTATCAGTTTCAAGTGATTTAGCAAATGAGTATTATGTCCCTTTCAAATTACAACATCCCTATCTTATAATAAATTTTAACTTACATTTAGATTTAAATTAAACTATATTAAACTATTAATTAATCTACCCTAACTATTATACTAAAATGACATTAAACTATATTAAATTAATAATTAATCTACCCTAACTATTAGAGTAAAATTACATTAAACTATATTAAATTAATAATTAATCTACCCTAACTGTTATACTAAAATTACATTAAACTACAAATTAAATTAAATATATTATATAGTTAAAAACCTAACCCTGCTCAAATAATTTAAATCTACAATTAAAAATTACAAAGTTACAAAAAACTAACAACTAAGTTACCAAAAAAATAAACACTACGTTACACAAAATAAAAAATAAATGATCAAATATTTAAAACTTATTACACCTAATCTAAGAGCCCTATGAAAATAAAAAAGCCCCCCCCCCCCCCAAAATAAAAAAACCCTAGCCTACAATAAACTGCCAATAGCCCTAGGGCCTTTTGCGGGGCATTGCCCCAAAGAAACCAGCTCTTTTACCTGTAAATAAAAAATACAAATACCCCCAACAGTAAAACCCACCACCCACACAACCAAATAAAAACCTAACTAAAAATGCCTAAGCTCCCCATTGCCCTGAAAAGGGCATTTGTATGGGCTTTGCCCTTAAAAGGGCATTAAGCTCTTTTTCAAAAGCCCAAACCCTAATCTAAAATTAAAACCCACCCAATAAACCCTTAATATAGTTTAATGTAATTTTAGTATAACAGTTAGGGAAGGTTAATTATTAGTTTAATATAGTTTAATGTAATTTTAGAATAATAGTTAAGGTAGATTAATTATTAATTTAATCAATTTTAATGTAATTTTAGTATAATAGTTAGGGTAGGTTAATTATTAGTTTAATATAGTTTAATTTAAATCTTAAGGTAAGTTTTAATTTATTATAAGATAGGGATTAGATAATATTTAATATAAAGTTAACGGATTGTTAGGTTTAGGGGTTAATAGGTTAATTTAGTTTATGGCGATGTGGGGGGCTGGCGGTTTAGGGGTTAATAGGTTTAGTAAGTGCTAGTGATGTGGGAGGCCAGAGGTTTAGGGGTTAATACATTTACGCCTAGATTTAGAGTTCTGCGGCCAAAGGGGTGCGTTAGCTACGTGTGCTTTTTTTCCCACGCACCTTTTAAATACCGCTGGTATTTAAAGTTCACAGAATGGCTGGGTTTTCAGTGCGTTAGGCTCCAAAAAGGGAGCGTAGAGCATAATTTAACGCCACTGCAACTCTAGATACCAGCGGTGCTTACGGACGCGGCCAGCTTCAAAAACGTGCTCGTGCACGATTCCCCCATAGAAAACAATGGGGCTGTTTGAGCTGAAAAAAAAAACTAACACCTGCAAAAAAGCCGCGTTTAGCTCCTAACGCAGCCCCATTGTTTTCTATGGGGAAACACTTCCTACGTCTGCACCTAACACTCTAACATGTACCCCGAGTCTAAACACCCCTAACCTTACACTTATTAACCCCTATTCTGCCGCCCCCGCTATCGCTGACCCCTGCATATTATTATTAACCCCTAATCTGCCGCTCCGTACACCACCGCCACCTACATTATAGCTATGTACCCCTAATCTGCTGCCCCTAACACCGCCGACCCCTATATTTATTAACCCCTAATCTGCCCCCCACAACGTCGCCTCCACCTGCCTACACTTATTAACCCCTAATCTGCCGAGCAGACCGCACCGCTACTATAATAAAGTTATTAACCCCTAATCCGCCTCACTCCCGCCTCAATAACCCTATAATAAATAGTATTAACCCCTAATCTGCCCTCCCTAACATCACCGACACCTAACTTCAATTATTAACCCCTAATCTGCCGACCGAATCTCACCGCTACTGTAATAAATGGATTAACCCCTAAAGCTAAGTCTAACCCTAACACTAACACCCCCCTAAGTTAAATATAATTTAAATCTAACGAAATAAATGAACTCTTATTAAATAAATTATTCCTATTTAAAGCTAAATACTTACCTGTAAAATAAACCCTAATATAGCTACCATATAAATTATAATTATATTATAGCTATTTTAGGATTTATATTTACAAAATTACCTGTAAAATAAATCCTAACCTAAGTTACAATTAAACCTAACACTACACTATCAATAAATTAATTAAATACAATATCTACAAATAAATACAATGAAATAAACTAACTAAAGTACAAAAATAAAAGAGAACTAAGTTACAAAAAATAAAAAAATATTTACAAACATCAGAAAAATATTACAACAATTTTAAACTAATTACACCTACTCTAAGCCCCCTAATAAAATAACAAAGCCCCCCAAAATAAAAAAATGCCCTACCCTATTCTAAATTACTAAAGTTCAAAGCTCTTTTACCTTACCAGCCCTTAAAAGGACCTTTTGTGGGGCATGCCCCAAAGAATTCAGCTCTTTTGCCTGTAAAAAAAACCATACAATACCCCCCCAACATTACAACCCACCACCCACATACCCCTAATCTGTTCCGATCAGCCAATAGAATGCAAGCTCAATCTGATTGGCTGATCGGATCAGCCAATCGGATTGAACTTGATTCTGATTGGCTGATTCCATCAGCCAATCAGAATTTTCCTACCTTAATTCCGATTGGCTGATAGAATCCTATCAGCCAATCGGAATTCGAGGGACGCCATCTTGGATGACGTCCCTTAAAGGAACCGTCATTCTTCAGTTGGATGTCGGAGGAAGAAGATTGATCCGCGCTGGAGGTCTTCACGATGGAGCCGTTCCTCATTGGATGAAGATAGAAGATGCCCCTTGGATCAAGATGGTTGCCGGTCTGGATCGCCTCTTCTTCCCGGATAGGATGAAGACTTTGGAGCCTCTTCTGGACCTCTTCAGCCGCAGGATTATGGATCTCCAGCCCCCGCTTGGGTTTGATGAAGATTTCGGAGCCAGGACCGATTGGTGATACCCGGCGAGGTGAAGATAAGGTAGGAAGATCTTCAGGGGCTTAGTGTTAGGTTTATTTAAGGGGGGTTTGGGTTAGATTAGGGGTATGTGGGTGGTGGGTTGTAATGTTGGGGGGGTATTGTATGTTTTTTTTTACAGGCAAAAGAGCTGAATTCTTTGGGGCATGCCCCACAAAAGGTCCTTTTAAGGGATGGTAAGGTAAAAGAGCTTTGAACTTTTTTAATTTAGAATAGGGTAGGGCATTTTTTTATTTTGGGGGTCTTTGTTATTTTATTAGGGGGCTTAGAGTAGGTGTAATTAGTTTAAAATTGTTGTAATATTTTTCTTATGTTTGTAAATATTTTTTTATTTTTTGTAACTTAGTTCTTTTTTATTTTTTGTACTTTAGTTAGTTTATTTAATTGTAGTTATTTGTAGGTATTGTGTTTAATTAATGTATTGATAGTGTAGTGTTAGGTTTAATTGTAGGTAATTGGAGGTATTTTATTTAATTTATTTATTGATAGTGTAGTGTTAGGTTTAATTGTAACTTAGGTTAGGATTTATTTTACAGGTAATTTTGTAATTATTTTAACTATTTTAGCTATTAAATAGTTCTTAACTATTTAATAACTATTGCACCTGGTTAAAATAAATACAAAATTACCTGTAAAATAAATATAAATCCTAAAATTGCTATAATATAATTATAATTTATTAGGGTTTATTTTACAGGTAAGTATTTAGCTTTAAATAGGAATAATTTATTTAATAAGAGTTCATTTATTTTGTTAGATTTAAATTATATTTAACTTAGGGGGGTGTTAGTGTTAGGGTTAGACTTAGCTTTAGGGGTTAATCCATTTATTACAGTAGCGGCGAGATTCGGTTGGCAGATTAGGGGTTAATAATTGAAGTTAGGTGTCGGCGATGTTAGGGAGGGCAGATTAGGGGTTAATACTATTTATTATAGGGTTATTGAGGCGGGAGTGAGGCGGATTAGGGGTTAATAACTATTATAGTAGCGGTGCGGTCTGCTCGGCAGATTAGGGGTTAATAAGTGTAGGCAGGTAGAGGCGACGTTGAGGGGGGAAGATTAGGGGTTAATAAATATAATATAGGGGTCGGCGGTGTTAGGGGCAGCAGATTAGGGGTACATAGCTATCATGTAGGTGGCGGTGGTATACGGAGCGGCAGATTAGGGGTTAATAATAATATGCAGGGGTCAGCGATAGTGGGGGCGGCAGATTAGGGGTTAATAAATATAATATAGGGGTCGGCCTTGTTAGGGGCAGCAGATTAGGGGTACATAGGGATAACGTAGTTGGCGGCAGTGTACGGAGCGGAAGATTAGGGGTTAAAAAATTTAAATATAGTGGCGGCGATGTGGGGGGACCTCGGTTTAGGGGTACATAGGTAGTTTATGGGTGTTAGTGTACTTTAGAGCACAGTAGTTAAGAGCTTTATAAACCAGCGTTAGCCCAGAAAGCTCTTAACTAGTGACTTTTTTCTGCGGCTGGAGTTTTGTCGTTAGATTTCTAACGCTCACTTCAGCCACGACTCTAAATACCGGCGTTAGAAAGATCCCATTGAAAAGATAGGATACGCAATTGACGTAAGGGGATCTGCGGTATGGAAAAGTCGCGGCTGGAAAGTGAGCGTTAGACCCTTTCCTGACTGACTCTAAATACCGGCGGTAGCCCAAAAACAGCGTTAGGAGCCTCTAACGCTGGTTTTCACGGCTACCGCCCAACTCTAAATCTAGGCCTTAGTTAGTTGCGGTCGGGTCCGGGAGCGGCGGAATAGGGGTTAATAACTTTATTAGAGTTGCAGTGGGCTCCGGGAGCAGAGGGATAGGAGTTAATACATTTAGTTAGTTACGGCGGTGTCAGGGAGCGACGGAATAGGGGTTAATAACTTTATTAGAGTTACAGTGGGCTCCGGGAGCAGCAGTTTAGGGGTTAATAACTTTATTTAGTTGCGGCGTGGTCCGGGAGCGGCGGGATAGGGGTTAAACAGTTTAGTATAGTGGTGGTGTTTAGTGACAGTATATAAATAAAGCTGGGAAAAAGTCGAATAGCAGCGAGATCGATGACTGTTTAGTTAGCAACAGTCCGCTGCTCATCGCCCCGTACTTGGTGTGTGGCTTTTTGACAGCTTTTTGTTAAATATGGTGAGTGTATTCAGGTCCGCAGCCGCGATGTCAGGCGAGCGTATTGGTGCCGTTGAATGCAAGTAAGTTGACGGCTTGATAAGTAGGCCTCCATGTAGCATTCCCGTAGCCCTCCTTTGTACAGAATCCAGTTTGTTTATATCCTTATGGAGATATGGCTTCCAGAACTGCACACAATACTCAAGATGAGGCCTAACTAATGATCTGTAAAGTGGCATAAGAACCTTACTATTTCTGCTGTAAATACCTCTACCAATACATCCAAGCATTCTGCTGGCCTTACTCACTGCAGTTCTACATTGTTTACTAACTTTTAAATCATCTGAAATAATAATTCCCAGGTCCCGTTCCTCATTTGTAACAGTCAGTAAAGTCTCATTGAGTCTGTAATTATAGTTTAGATTTTTTTTACTAAATGCATTATTTTGTACTTTGCAGTGTTAAACTTTAGATTCCAGTAATTTGTCCAAGCCTCCAATTTTTTTATATCACTTCTCATTTGGTCCCCCCCCCCCCCCACTGTATTATCTCCCCATAATGTGAACACAGTATAACTGTTCCTTTAGGTTTTATAATGTCTTTGACTAAATCAAACAGACATTATTTTATTCTTTATAACATTTCTTTTACTTGGTCAGCTGCCAGCAATTTCATCTCTAAATGAGCTGCATGTGTGTGCATGCGAGTGGAATAACTTGTGCTAATGTCTGACAAGTCATGTGTTGAATTGATAGAGACAAGCTGGGAAAGGCCGTGTGAGATGTGAAGATGGGGCTCGTGATGTCAAACGTTACCCAGAGAACCCATACTGATGGAATTTTACACCATGTTTAAATATCCCAGAGTCATCTGAGAGGAATTAAAGCTAAGTATTCAAAAGGTACGGCAGAGCACAACATGATCGTATGAAAAACACATTCCCCTGTGACCTCTAAGTCAACAAGAAAGATTAAATCTAAAATAAAGATTTTGTTATACTCTGTGCAGTGAGAGAGAAAAGTGCCCAGGAAATGAAGAGGAACAAAAAACAAACAAAATGTCAATCTCTGTATTTGTCTGGTGGTGAAAATCAACTCTTTGCCCAGTTTTCCAAAGCTCAAGCAATAGGAGGATATAAGCGGAAAAAAACATTTTATTGTGAATGACGTATCGTCAGTTCTAAGAACATATATAGCGCTAGATTTTTAGGATAAATAGATAGATAGATAGACCTACAACCTGCACTAATAAAAGGCTCTCCGGCATTAGGATTGTAAACATTCTGCACACACCTATGTATAGACTCTCAAGCAGCCCCTGATAAAATCTTGTGTTCTATCCAGTGAGAAAACTTTACTGTAACAATACAGACGTTGATATTTTACCCTCACAATCATTTACATAGCTTATTTTGCACGTGTAAATGATAGGAGCACCAACTAACCAAACGCAGGAAAAGATAAGTGAAGTGATTATGAATGTAAATATTTAAAGATCATTATAGGTGAAAAATGTCATGTTCTAACCCATTAGAACATATAAAGCTTTTGTCTATCGACCCTGTTTTACACAGTAGAAGTTCCGCTCGGGACCCACGGTGCACTATTGGTCCCAAGCTGAACCCACTGTTGATCGAATCATCAGTGCTCAGGTGTGCGCGATCCAGATGTGCTGATTGGATCAGCGGCGGGTTCAGCTTGGGACAAGCAGTGCACCCTGGGTCCGGAGTGGAACATCTACTGTGTATTTAACCCCTTTGTGCGGGTTAAATACGCAAAAGCCCATGGTCAATAGACCACAAATTGCATACTCTATAGGATTAGAATTAGAACATGCATTTTTTTTACTATAATGGCCACTCGGCAACCTCACTGTCTGTAAATCAAGCCATTGTTTTTTATTCCTCTAAAAACAAACAAGTACCCGTTGCCCTCTGTAAAACAGGCACAACACCCGGGACCAAATATTTGTATTCTTGTCCTCATTGTGGGCAATTTAATGCTCCCGCTCAAGCGTTAATTCTGCTAGACGGAGGCTTTTTGCGCAAGTTGGATTGTGCTAATATTGCAAGTTAAAAGTAAAAAGATTGCATGCGGGCATAAACCCGACACACACTTAACAATATTGCAACCACATACATTTTTTCTCCCACAGACTTCAATGGAGAGTGCAAACTGAAAAAAACACCCATATTCACGCACTAACCAGACAGGAGTTATAAAAACGTCACATTCTAATGTTCTTCACATACAGAACAATTTACTATTTATTATAAATACATATTTCTATAAACATATATGTATATCCCTATACCTGTAGAAATATAGATATGTATTTTACATGAACAGTATCATATATATATATACTGTATATAAATATATATTTAATAATAAAAAGTACATTATTTTCATTCACCTAGATTACAAGTATCCAATCAGCCAATCAGCCAATCAGAGTGAGCTCGCATTCTATTATCAATCAGATTTTTCTATTATCAATCAGATTTTTCCTACCTTAATTCCGATTGGCTGATAGAATCCTATCAGCCAATCGGAATTCGAGGGACGCCATCTTGGATGACATCACTTAAAGGAACCGTCATTCGTCGTTCAGTCGTCGGTGGAAGAAGATGGCTCCGCGTCGGCTCGTCTGAAGATTGCTCCGCTCCGGATGGATGAAGATTGAAGACGCCGCCTGGATGATGACTTCAATCGGATGGAAGACTTCTTCAGCGCCCCTTGGATGAAGACTTCGGCCACTGCGGATCTCCTCTTCTGTTCCATCGGTGGTCGGCTGGCTGAAGACGGCTAAAGGTAGGATGATCTTCAGGGGGGTAGTGTTAGGTTTATTTAAGGGGGGTTTGGGTTAGATTAGGGGTATGTGGGTGGTGGGTTTTAATGTTGGGAGGGGTTTTATTTTTTTTTACAGGCAAAAGAGCTGAATTCTTTGGGGCATGCCCCGCAAAAGCCCCTTTTAAGGGCTGGTAAGGTAATAGAGCTGTTAACTATTTAATGTAGAATAGGGTAGGGCATTTTTTTATTTTGGGGGGCTTTGTTATTTTATTAGGGGGCTTAGATTAGGTGTAAGTAGCTTAAAATTGTTGTAATATTTTTGAAATGTTTGTAACTTATTTTTTTTATTTTTTGTAACTTAGTTTTTTTTATTTTTTGTACTTTAGTTAGTTTATTTAATTGTATTTAATTGTAGTTATTTGTAGGTAATTTATTTAATTTATTTAATGATAGTGTAGTGTTAGGTTTAATTGTAACTTAGGTTAGGATTTATTTTACAGGTAATTTTGTATTTCTTTTAGCTAGTCAGTTAATAACTATTTAATCACTATTCAAACTAGCTAAAATAAATACAAAGTTACCTGTAAAATAAATATAAATCCTAAAATAGCTACAATGTAATTATTAATTACATTGTAGCTATCTTAGGGTTTATTTTACAGGTAAGTATTTAGTTTTAAATAGGAATAATTAATTTAATGATAGTGTAGTGTTAGGTGTAATTGTAACTTAGGTTAGTTTTTATTTTACAGGTTAATTTGTCTTTATTTTAACTAGGTAGCTATTAAATAGTTATTAACTATTTAATAGCTATTGTACCTAGTTAAAATAAATTGAAATTTGCCTGTAAAATAAAAATAAATCCTAAAATAGCTACAATATAATTATTATTTATATTGTAGCTATATTAGGGTTTATTTTAAAGGTAAGTATTTATTTTTAAATAGGATTAATTTAGTTTATAAGAGTTATAATATTTAGATGTATTTAATTAGTATTTAAGTTAGGGGGTGTTAGGGTTAGTGTTAGACTTAGGTTTAGGGGTTAATAATTTTATTATAGTTGCGGCGGTGTAGGGGGGCAGGATAGGGGTTAATAAATTTATTATAGGTGGTGACGGTGTAGGGGGGGCAGATTAGGGGTTAATATGTTTAATATAGGTGGCGGCGGGGTCCGGGAGCGGTGGTTTAGGGGTTAAACAATTTATTTAGTTGCGGAGGGGTACGGCAAGATAGGGGTTAATAAATTTATTATAGGTGGCGGCGGTATAGGGGGGCAGGATAGGGGTTAATAGGTATTATGTAGGTGGTGGCGGGGTCCGGGAGCGGCGGTTTAGGGGTTAATCAGTTTATTAGAGTGGCGGCGGGCTCCGGGAGCGGCGGTTTAGGGGTTAATACATTTATAAAAGTTGCGGCGGGGTCTAGGAGTGGTGGTTTAGGGGTGGGGGCGGGTAGAACAGTATAGTTAGTGTGGGTGCTTAGTGACAGCTTGTCAATAAAGCTGTAAAAAAGCCGAAGAGCAGCGAGATCGGATGAGTGATAACTATCACAGTCTGCTGCTCATCGCCCCGTACTTGGTGCGCAACTTTTTGACAGCTTTATTGATAACTTTGGCAAGATTTTTCAGGTCCGCGGCGGTGATGGTAGGCGAGCTTAGGCGGGCGTATTGGGGCCGGC
This sequence comes from Bombina bombina, assembly GCF_027579735.1. NCBI lineage: Eukaryota > Metazoa > Chordata > Amphibia > Anura > Bombinatoridae > Bombina > Bombina bombina. Next base: position 46,783,631 of record NC_069501.1, read on the forward strand.
GATGTCAGGTAAGTAGACACGTTGATAACTAGAGGCCATAGTGTAAAATATTCTAAATAATCCATAGAATATGTATATTTTACAGTATGTATAATCATTTTAAATAATGTTTATTAATTTTTTAAATATATTTTATATTTAATATTTCAATAACTTGCATTAAAGATAGTGTGCATGTGCACTTTTGCACTTTCCCGACCGTGTTAGTCCTAAATTGTAAACCTCGATCTGCGCTACTCATATTTTATATTCCTATGTTCTTCACCTAGAAAATAATTAATTTTTATTATTAAATATATTTATATATCTATATCTGATAGTGATACTGTTCATGTAAAATACATTTCTATACCTATATATCTATAGATATACAGGTATAGGTAAATATAGATATATAAAGAAATATGTATTTACAATAAAAAGGACATTATCCTGTAAGTCAAGAACATTGGAATGTGAAATATGTACAGTACATATACAGTAAAACAATATGTATGCATATATATATATATATATATATATATATATTATGCATACATATACATATTTAGATATGTGTATGTTCTATGTCTTTGCTAATTCCCTTTGCATCCTTTTTTATGCTAACACCTGAGACCTCATATCTTTGAGCCCTTATAACTTTTTAATGCAATTTTTTAAAATAATTTTTTTACCAGACAGTGTTATTATGAGTGTAACTGTACTGTTAAATGTATTTTGCATGTGCTTTGTACAACTTTTTTGTCTCTTGTAACAGTTAATCAGAGCTCTGAAGTTGTGCTAACCCGACGAGCCTTAAATTTGATTGTGCTCAAGAGAAAGTGTTTACTTTCAACTTCTAATTGTCATGCTACTTCCGACGCGTGCAAAAACCGCAAAATACCCTATATCGCTCGTGTGCTACAGTTAGCGCGCTACTCGTCATCTAGCCCTAGATGTGGTGTAAATAGCATTTTACAGATCGTCCCTTTTTGTCACGTCTGCATCTGCAGAAAATCAAGCGAACGCTGTAAAACTATTGAGAGAAGCAGGTTAGATCCTGTAACACTGGCTTCTTGGTTCCTAGCCAAAATAACTTCATTTCCCGTAGCCTTGAGAAGTAAAGGACCCTTTTTACAGGTACCGTAGGTTAATATATGCTGTGATTCATACTTCCCTGGGGAGATTGTTCCCAATACTTTACAGATTGGATATTAAACAAAGACTTAACTGTTCTAAAGTTAAAAAATAAAAGGTCTAGTTTAATAGTATTTTTATTAGATAGATAGACAGACAGATAGACAGACAGACAGATAGACGTATAGACAGACAGACAGACAGACAGATAGATAGATAGATAGATAGATAGATAGATAGATAGATAGATGGATAGATAAATAGATGAATAGATAGATAGATAGATAGATAGACAGACAGACCGATACATAGATAGATGATAGATAGATAGATAGATAGACTCTCTTAAATGTTTTGCATCACTACAAAGTCTCTTTACAGGGGCAGTAAAGTCAAAATTAAACTTTCTTTATTCAGCTAGAACATGCAATTTTACATGACTTTCCAATTTAATTCTGTTATCTAATTTGCTTTGATCCCTTGGTATCCTTTGTTGAAAAGCATGCATAGGTAGGCTAAGGCTTTACTGGGAGCTAGCTGCTGATTAGTGGCTGCACATATATGCATCTTGTCATTGGCTAACCAGATGTGTTCAGCTAGCTCCCAATAGTGTATTGCTGCTCCTTCAACAAAGGATTCCAAGACAATGACACAAATGTAATAATAGAATTAAAGTGAAAAATTGTTTAAAATAGTAGGTTCTATCTGATTCATGAAATGCAAATGTGGGTTTTCATGTCCCTTTAAATTACATTAACAACAGAAATAATTAAAGTTTATTGTAGTTTTATTTTATTAAAGGGACACGGAACCCAAATTTTTTCTTTCGTGATTCAGATAGAGCATGCAATTTTAAGCAACTTTCTAAATCACTCCTATTATCAGATTTTCTTCATTCTCTTGGTATGTTTATTTGAAAAGCAAGAATGTAAGTTTAGATGCCGGCCCAATTTTTTTGAACAACCTGGGTTGTCCTTGCTGATTGGACAGCACCAATAAACAAGTGCTGTCCATGGTCTGAACCAAAAATTGGCTGGCTCCTTAGCTTAGATGCCTTCTTTTTCAAATAAAGATAGCAAGAGAACGAAGAAAAATTGATAATAGGAGTAAATTAGAAAGCTGCTTAAAATTGCATGCTCTACCTGAATCATGAAAGAAAAAATTTGGGCTCTGTGTCCCTTTAATAACAATAATTAAAGGACCAGTAAACCTAGCAAATAATGTTATATAATTCTGCAGAATTATATAGCATTAGCTTAGCGCCAGGTTTCTAAAGCAAATTGTTAGATAGATATTTAGCAAAGAAAACAGAACGCCGCTCCTGGCTCTACTGAGTGGGTCTGTTTTCTTCTGCTAAGCGCATCTGGACACGCTGTCTAATCACAGCCGGCCCGATCACGCTATTAAACTCAATGTAGCTCACTCAGCTACCAGACCAGAGCGGGAGCGAGCTACAATGACAGCGTGCCCAGATGCGCTTAGGAGAAGAAAACAGACCCGCTTAGTAGAGCCAGGAGCGGCGTTCTGTTTCCTTTGCTAAATATCTATCTAACAATTTGCTTTAGAAACCTGGCGCTAAGCTAACGTTGTATAATTCTGCACTATTATTTGCTAGGTTTACTGGCCCTTTAAACATTTTATTTTACAAGTTTACTGTGTTCTGTATTAGTAATTGTGTCAGAGTTCTGTATTTATTCTCCTTACATTACAGTGTGCTCCTTCATTTTCTTTTTTTTATTCATCACCTTTAAAGGGACATTAAAGGGACACTGAACCCAATTTTTTTTCTTTTGTGATTCAGATAGAGCATGCAATTTTAGGCAACTTTATAATTTACTCCTATTATCAAATTTTCTTCATTCTCTTGGTATCTTTATTTGAAAAGCAAGAATGTAAGTTTAGATGCCGGCCCATTTTTGTAGAACAACCTGGGTTGTTCTTGCTGATTGGTGGATTGATTTAACCGACCAATAAACAAGTGCTGAACCAAAAAACAAACTTAGATGCAAATAAAGATAGCAAAAGAACGAAGAAAAATTGATAATAGGAGTAAATTAGAAAGTTGCTTACAATTGCATGCTCTATCTGAATCATGGAAGGGAAATTTGGGTTCAGTGTCCCTTTAAATTTTAAGGACCAGTGAATACAGTAGATTTGTATAAACAACAAATGCCTGATAACAAGACGATGCAGTAGCACTTAATATGAACTGAGTAGCAGATTTTTTCTGTAGAGTAACGTCTATTTCCACTCCTCCTGTACCATGTGACACACATCAGCCAATCACAAATGCAAATACGTATATTCTGTGAATTCTTGCACATGCTCAGTAGGAGCTGGTGACTCAAAAAATTTAAATATAAAAAGATTGTGCACATTTTGTTAATGGAAAAAAATTGGAAAGTTGATTAAAATTGCTGCTCTATCTGAATCATGAAAGTTTAATTTTGACTTGAGTGTCCCATTAAATATTTCTGTTATTTATATGACAAAGTAGCAATTAAACATGTTCAAATATTGTTCCATAAAAAAAGGTTTAAACTTGTATAGCAAAGCAAACCAACATAAGCAAGCAAATTAGATAAAAGAAGTAAATTGGAAAGTGGTTTTAATTTGTATGCTCCATATGAATGGTGAAAGAAAAAAAATGTGTTTCATGTCCCTTTAAATCTGAGATTTGTTCCCACTTCCAATTCAGATAACTAGACGTGCACACTGCAGACTTAACAAGCCTAACCTTGCTACCTAACTGTCTCCAATTGGCCTTAGCAGAGGTGACCATGGGTAGCCTTGTCTACTAAACTTACAAGTCCTGATTTGCTACTCCAAATAATGCCAATGGACATGGGAGAGTATGGCTATTGAAATACAGTAGCAGCAAATAATGTGTAATGTTTAATCTCTTCTGTTTTTCAGTTGCTGAATCCTCAGGGTAAAATGAATAATAGCTCATCGTATTATGGAAACACCCATATCGCCTTGCCAGAAAATACAGGATACATATCATCTGGCAACAGAAAAATTATTTCATATTACGTGTGCATAAGCTACTGTTCATGAGCTAAACAGCCAGTGCTACAGGGTATTAACAGCCAGTGCTACAGGGTATAAACAGCCAGTGCTACAGTGTATTAACAGCCAGTGGTACGGGGTATTAACAGCCAGTGCTGCAGCGTATTAACAGCCAGTACTACAGGGTATTAACAGCCAGTGATACAGGTTATTAACAGCCAATGCTGCAGGGTATTAACAGCCAGTACTACAGGGTATTAACAGCCAGTGATACAGGTTATTAACAGCCAGTGCTACAGGGTATTAACAGCCAGTGCTACAGGGTATAAACAGCCAGTGCTACAGGGTATTAACAGTCAGTGCTACAGGGTATTAACAGCCAGTGCTACAGGGTATTAATAGCCAGTGCTACAGGGGTATTAACAGCCAGTGCTACAGGGTATTAACTGCCAGTGCTACCTGGTATTAACAGTCAGTGCTAGAGGGTATTAACAGCCAGTGCTACAGGGTATTACCAGCCAGTGCTACAGAGTATTAACAGCCAGTGCTACAGGTTATTCACAGCCAGTGGTACAGGGTATTAACAAACAGTGCTACAGGGTATACAGGGTATTAACAGTCAGTGCTACAGGGTATTAACAGTCAGTGCTACAGGGTATTAACAGACAGTGCTACAGGGTATTAACAGACAGTGCTACAGGGTATTAACAGTCAGTGGTACAGGGTATTAACAACCAGTGGTACAGGGTATTAACAGCCAGTGCTATAGGTTATTAACAGACAGTGCTACAGGGTATTAACAGTCAGTGGTACAGGGTATTAACAGTCAGTGCTACAGGGTATTAACAGAACGTGCTACAGGGTATTAATAGCAAGTGCTACAGGGTATTAACAGTCAGTGCTACAGGGTATTAACAGCCAGTGCTACAGTTTATTAACAGCCAGTGCTACAGGGTATTAACAGTCAGTGCTACAGGGTATTAACAGCCAGTGCTACAGGGTATTAACAGTCAGTGCTACAGGGTATTAACAGCCAGTGCTACAGGGTATTAACAGCCAGTGCTACAGGGTATAAACAGCCAGTGCTACAGGGTATTAACAGTCAGTGCTACAGGGTATTAACAGCCAGTGCTACAGGGTATTAACAGCCAGTGCTACAGGGTATTACCAGCCAGTGCTACAGAGTATTAACAGCCAGTGCTACAGGTTATTCACAGCCAGTGGTACAGGGTATTAACAGACAGTGCTACAGGGTATTAACAGTTAGTGCTACAGGGTATTAACAGTCAGTGCTACAGGGTATAAACAGTCAGTGCTACAGGGCATTAACAGCCAGTGCTAGTATTAACAGCCAGTGCTGCAGGGTATTAACAGCCAGTGCTACAGGGTATTAACAGTCAATGCTACAGGGTATTAACAGTCAGTGGTACAGGGTATTAACTGCCAGTGCTGCAGGGTATTAACAGTCAGTGCTGCAGGGTATTAACAGTCAGTGCTACAGGGTATTAACAGGAAGTGCTACAGGTTATTAACAGCCAGTACTACAGGGTGTTAACAGTCAGTGCTACAGGGTATTACCAGCCAGTGCTACAGAGTATTAACAGCCAGTGCTACAGGTTATTCACAGCCAGTGGTACAGGGTATTAACAAACAGTGCTACACGGTATTAACAGTCAGTGCTACAGGGTATTAACAGACAGTGCTACAGGGTATTAACAGCCAGTGCTACAGGGTATTAACAGACAGTGCTACAGGGTATTAACAGTCAGTGCTACAGGGTATTAACAGTCAGTGCTACAGGGTATTAACAGACAGTGCTACAGGGTATTAACAGTCAGTGGTACAGGGTATTAACAGCCAGTGGTACAGGGTATTAACAGCCAGTGCTATAGGTTATTAACAGACAGTGCTACAGGGTATTAACAGTCAGTGGTACAGGGTATTAACAGTCAGTGCTACAGGGTATTAACAGAACATGCTACAGGGTATTAATAGCAAGTGCTACAGGGTATTAACAGTCAGTGCTACAGGGTATTAACAGCCAGTGCTACATGTTATTAACAGCCGGTGCTACAGGGTATTAACAGTCAGTGCTACAGGGTATTAACAGCCAGTGCTACATGGTATTAACAGTCAGTGCTACAGGGTATTAACAGCCAGTGCTACAGGGTATTAACAGCCAGTGCTACAGGGTATAAACAGCCAGTGCTACAGGGTATTAACAGTCAGTGCTACAGGGTATTAACAGCCAGTGCTACAGGGTATTAACAGCCAGTGCTACAGGGTATTAACTGCCAGTGCTACCAAGTATTAACAGTCAGTGCTACAGGGTATTAACAGCCAGTGCTACAGGGTATTACCAGCCAGTGCTACAGAGTATTAACAGCCAGTGCTACAGGTTATTCACAGCCAGTGGTACAGGGTATTAACAGACAGTGCTACAGGGTATTAACAGTCAGTGCTACAGGGTATTAACAGACAGTGCTACAGGGTATTAACAGACAGTGCTACAGGGTATTAACAGTCAGTGCTACAGGGTATAAACAGTCAGTGCTATAGGGCATTAACAGCCAGTGCTAGTATTAACAGCCAGTGCTGCAGGGTATTAACAGCCAGTGCTACAGGGTATTAACAGTCAATGCTACAGGGTATTAACAGTCAGTGGTACAGGGTATTAACTGCCAGTGCTGCAGGGTATTAACAGTCAGTGCTGCAGGGTATTAACAGTCAGTGCTACAGGGTATTAACAGGAAGTGCTACAGGTTATTAACAGCCAGTGCTACAGGGTGTTAACAGTCAGTGCTACAGGGTATTAACAGCCAGTGCTACAGGGTATAAACAGCCAGTGCTGCAGGGTATTAACAGCCAGAGAGAGTTAGCGAGTTAGTTCGTAAAAGAGAGAGAGTTAGTGAGTGAGAGTTAGTGAGAGAGAGAGAGAGAGAATGAAAGTTAGTGAGTGAGAGTTAGTTAGTGAGTGAGAGTGAGAGATTGTCAGGGTGAGTGTGCGAGTGCTGTTGTTTGGTACATTACATAAACACATTTACACGCAAAAACACTCAATACATACATACGCATATCAGTAGCACTACATACACACACATACACTCCATACCACATTCCCTTTAATCTCATACCCATCCCATAGTTAGAATTCGGTTGACTTACACCAATTTATTGTTTACATACCCTCATTTACTCCTTTTTTTTAATATGTTTGTTTGTTAATTAATACCCCTTACCCTATATTTTGAAGACCATTCACAGATTGAGCACTTTTTAATTTTAGTTCATTATTTTGACCCCCTTTCATTTGGGCACTTTCACATTTGGAACGAGTATGGCGGGAAGGAGGGCTAGGGGAGAGCCGAGGTAGGAGATCAGCATGGAGCTCTTACAGCTTATTACGCAACAGGTTACTCAGCAGGTTATGGAGCAGGTTATGGAGGAGATTAGGGAGCAGGTTATGCAGGATAGAGGGACAGGGAGGGGGAGAGGAAGGGGGAGTGGAACTAGAGAGGAAGGGGGAGAAGAAGGGGGAGAGGAAGGGGTGGGTCTACCCAGCCACTTTGTTGAAGATGAACAAATGGCTGGGGCCAGTGGTGTAGGGCAGGAGCGCAGTCAGGGTGCAATACACTCCAGACAACAGAGGCTCACATCACAGGGGAAGTCCAGGCAGAGGGAGGAGAGGTATACCACGGAGGAGAAGGAGGTCCTTAAAGAAGCCTATATGGAGAGGGCTAGGAGGCTGCAGGCACCGAAGGCCACCTTTTCAGATAAGAAAAGTTGTGGCTGGAGATAACGAATGCTGTCAACACAGTGGGGGAGTGCAGGAGGGATGTCAAATCAATACAGCACCACTACCGGGACTGCAGAAGTGAACTCAAGAAGAAGATGTCAAGGGAGAATGCATACCATGCAGGGACCGGTGGCAGCCTGGAACAGACATTTGTATACAACCGCTGGGAGGAAATGCTGCATCCAAACATCTCCGAGGTGGCCGTAGTCGGTATCGAAGGAGGAATTGACACCTGGAACCTGCCCCTCTCATCTGCTGGTAGGCTCATTTAATAATCTCTTTACATCCACCTCATAACCCATTCACACCCAAAATAATTTAGGGATATGACTAACGCAATTACGCTTTTTTAAACATTATTACGGAAGCACATTCAGAATTATCTTGATAAAGTTGGATTGGAAGAAAAGCCATCACATTTAGTATTTAGTCTACAGATTAGGTGTGCATTTAAACAGATTTAAGACGCACGCAAAAAATACATTCATATTGACCATCTAGATATCCGAAAGACAGGTTTGCAAATATAGCTTCCCTATTGTCTTCCTCACACCTCACTATCTGCCCACTTGACCCTATTCCTTTGCATCTAATACCTTCTCTCTCTCCCACCCTCACTCTGGCTCTTACCCACATATTCAACCTATCCCTTTCTACCGGCTCATTCACTGCCTCCTTCAAACATGCAAAGGTCACCCCCCATCCTCAAAAACCCCTCCCTTGACCCTAACTCTCCTGCGAACTACTGCCCCATATCACTGTTCCTGCTACCTTCAAAAATCCTTGAAAAACTAGTTTTCGATCGCCTAACCCACTTCATGTCCTCCAGCTCCCTACTTGACCCCCTGCAATCTGGCTTCCGTCCCCAACACTCAACTGAGACTGCCCTCACCAAGGTTACTAATGATCTCCTTTCTGCTAAAAACAAAGGCTACTACTCTATACTCATCTTACTTGACCTCTCTGCTGCCTTTGACACTGTTTACCATCCACTTCTCCTATAGACTCTCAGCTCTCTTGGGCTCTGTGACACTGCCCTCTCCTGAATTCACTCTTATCTCTCTAACAGATCCTTCTCCGTCTCTTTTGCTGGTGGCTCCTCCTCTCCATTGTGTCTGTCTGTTGGAGTACCTCAAGGCTCTGTCCTGGGTCCTATACTCTTCTCTATTTACACTTCTTCACTGGGTAAACTTATCAACAGCTATGGCTTCAACTACCACCTCTATTCTGATTACACCCAGATCTACCTTTCCACCCCTGCACTCTCTCCTTCTGTCAATTCTCACATTAACGACTGCTTATCTGGCATTTCCTCCTGGATGGTCTCTCACCACCTAAAAATAAACATGGCCAAGACCAAACTACTTCTAATACCCCCCTCTAACTCTACAACAGTTTCTAATTTTTCCATCACTTTTGGCGGCACCACTATCTCCCCATCACCCCAAGTCCGCTGCCTCAGATTCACACTTGACTCAAATCTGTCCTTCATTCCCTGGATCCAACTGCTCTCTTCATCCTGCCGCAACCACCTATGCAATATCTCCAAAATTGTCTGTTTCTGAGTGACAAAACTACTAAACTGCTTATCCACTCCCTGGTAATTTCCCGACTTGACTACTGTAACAACTTACTAACTGGCCTCCCTCTCTCCCACCTCTATCCCCTTCAATCCATCCTAAATGCATCTGCCAGGCTAATCCACCTCTCTTGACGCTCCGTTTGTGCTGCACCTCTCTGTGAGTCCCTTCACTGGCTCCCCATTCACAGCAGAATTAAATTCAAAATTCTCACCCTGACCTACAAAGCCTTCACCAATGCTGCCCCACCCTACCTGTCCTCACTCATCAGCAAATATACTCCAGCCTGCCCCCTAAAATCCAACAATGACCTGCTCCTTGCGTCCTCTACCATCACCTCCTCTCATGCTAAACTACAGGACTTCTCTCGTGCGGCTCCAACCCTCTGGAACGCACTTCCTCGAGCCGTCAGACTCTCCCCTAACCTCTCCTCCTTTAAACGTTCCCTAAAGACCTTTTTGTTCAGGGAAGCTTATCACCTGACTCATTAACAAATGAACTTCACTAACCCAACAGTTGCCCTCATCTCCCCACTAATATCATTCCTACCTTTGCAGTCCCCACCTCCTGTTTCCCATCCTCCTACCCATCTAGATTGTAAGTTCCCACAGAAATAGGGCCCTCAATTTCCCCTGTATCTGTCTGTAAATGTTGTCTTTTTCTTTTTTTTCTTTTTTTCTTTAAATTTTTACTGAGGTAACTGCAAACATATTACATGTAAAATACATTCCTTCATTCCCAAAAGTCATATACAAAAATTTTTGCAACCATAAGTCATCTATTGTCAACCAAATAAAAGATTCATTTAGTACAGTCACAAGATTAAATATAGCAATATTAGCATCTAAAAAACCTATAGTATAATACAATATCTCTTCAACATTGTTTACTCTACTTATATAGATATCATGATTTGGGAAAAAGAACCCATAAAGGCTATACCTCATTTAAGTTTTATAGGGTAAGGGGGGGGGGGGGGGTATATCAAAAACTGCTATGGATAATCACACTTAGTAGTTTTAGGGATTTTCATATGGGGTCTGTGCCCCTACGCTTAACCAGTAAGCTGTATATTGGGGGAAACGGAGCTGATCATAGAAAAGAGGGCCTATAGCATAATAGAAAAATTAAACTGGTACACACAATAAACCGACACTTTTTTATAAACACCATATAACCGTAACTTACATATACCCTCTAATTAACTATTCAGAACAGACATATATTGATATAGAGCTCCACAGAACATCAGCCATAATATATCCACTGGAACGGTTAAAACTTACATGGCTTACCCACTCCACATCTCTGAGGCTTAAATAAATTCACAAACATTCCTTCAGGGACACTGATCAGGCCAAAAGGTTGCAGCAGAAATCTACACAGTTCACCTAAGTAGGATCTCCATAGATACAACTATACAGGGCGATTGAGACGTGATATATACTTGAGGCATTCTTATAAACTGTAAGTCTGTCGTGAAGGTATGGGCCCTATACCCCACAACAGAATCAAATTTTTCATCTGTGGCTGATAGTCCCTAGTAGCTATAATAGTGCACTGTATGTACCCAGTGAGATACTACTGTCCCCTCTATCTAAGTGAAAAGAAAAATCAAAGAGATCCCTAGAAATGTATACAGATGATATGAAGCAAGACTTATAATATACTAATGGGTAACTTATTTAAATTATCATAGCTGGGATGTTATCCAGGCTTGGTATGAAAATTAAGGGACTTAAATCAAATAGGATATATTTAGCATTTTCTATGATGCAACACTAAGCAATCTTTTGGGTTTAAGAATATATAGCCAGTAACGGTGAAAGCAAAACATAAGCATAACATTCTAAAAGGGGTTTACCAACCTATAACGAGAATGCATAAGTCTACTAACAATGTCTGTAACTCATATCCAGTATAGAAACTATTAAGGGTGGATCTGTCCTTCATGAGGCTAGTTGAAGATGGCATTAGCCTACTCCTATTTTCATCTCAGATGGCTGCCATAGTCTCAAGTGGTCCGGAGACTGCAATTGCAAGGCAGGGATCTTGAACTCAATCTGTTTGATGTGGCTCCCCTCAGTCTCACAAAAGTGGAAACCCCCGGAGGTATAACTCATCAAAAAGGACGAATGACCCCAAATACTGCAAATAGTCGAGGGTTCCTGCAGGCCATCATATGTAGAGTTATCAGACTTAGGGTTGTTAAGGGCAGTCGCATCAAACTGTAGGGCCCCAACAACGCCATCATTCACAGACGAAACTGAAAATTGTACTGGGGCAAAAAGAATCTTGGCCGTATAGAGGCGGAGTGGAGCTGGGGGCAAGTTCCATTTGTTTCATTACTGCCCTTTTTCCATCAACTTGTAATTGGTAGTGATGTCGCAAATAGTTTGCCGGCGAATAGTTCCCAGCGAACATAACATGTTCGCGTTCGCCGCGGCGGGCGAACATATGCAATGTTCGATCCTCCCCTATTAGTCATCATTGAGTAAACTTTGACCCTCTATCTCACAGTCAGCAGACACATTACAGCCAATCAGCGGCAGACACTCCCTCCCAGACCCTCCCACCTCCTGGATAGCATCCATTTATAGATTCATTTTTAAGCTGCATTCTTAGTGAGAGGAGGGACAGTGTAGCTGCTGCTGATTTAATAGGGAAATTGATAGCTAGGCTAGTGTATTCAGTGTCCACTACAGTCCAGAAGGACTCATCTGATCTCTTCTGTAAGGACAGCACCGCAAAAAGCCCTTTTTAGGGCTAGAACATCAGTCTGGTTTTTTTTTTCCCTGTGTAATCTAATTGCAGTTGCCTGCCTGCCTGCCAAGCCACTTGCCCAGTGCCACCACTCATATCTGGTGTAACAGTAGTCTAAATTATAAAAAAAAAAACTTTTTTGACTGTGAAACATCAGTCTGCTAGTGTAATCTATTTGCAGTTGCCTGCCTGCCAGCGTGTGTGCCAGGCCCACTTGCCCAGTGCCACCACTCATATCTGGTGTAACAGTAGTGTAAATTTAAAAAAAAAAAACTTTTTTGACTGTGAAACATCAGTCTGCTAGTGTAATCTTATTGCAGTTGCCTGCCTGCCAGCGTGTGTGCCAGGCCCACTTGCCCAGTGCCACCACTCATATCTGGTGTAACAGTAGTGTAAATTTAAAAAAAAAAAAAAAAACTTTTTTGACTGTGAAACATCAGTCTGCTAGTGTAATCTAATTTCAGTTGCCTGCCTGCCAGTGTGTGTGCCAGGCCCACTTGCCCAGTGCCACCACTCATATCTGGTGTAACAGTAGTGTAAATTTAAAAAAAAAAACTTTTTTGACTGTGAAACATCAGTCTGCTAGTGGTGTAATCTAATTGCAGTTGCCTGCCTGCCAGCGTGTGTGCCAGGCCCACTTGCCCAGTGCCACCACTCATATCTGGTGTAACAATAGTGTAAATTTAAAAAAAAAAAACTTTTTTGACTGTGAAACATCAGTCTGCTAGTGTAATCTAATTGCAGTTGCCTGCCTGCCAGCGTGTATGCCAGGCTCACAGCGTATACTGTGCCCACTTGCCCAGTGCCACCACTCATATCTGGTGTAACAATAGTGTAAATTTAAAAAAACAAAACTTTTTTGACTGTGAAACATCAGTCTGCTTGTGTAATCTAATTGCAGTTGCCTGCCTGCCAGCGTGTGTGCCAGGCCCACTTGCCCAGTGCCACCACTCATATCTGGTGTAACTGTAGTGTAAATTTAAAAAAAAAAAAACTTTTTTGACTGTGAAACATCAGTCTGCTAGTGTAATCTAATTGCAGTTGCCTGCCTGCCAGCGTGTATGCCAGGCTCACAGCGTATACTGTGCCCACTTGCCCAGTGCCACCACTCATATCTGGTGTAACAGTAGTGTAAATTTAAAAAAAAAAAAAAACTTTTTTGACTGTGAAACATCAGTCTGCTTGTGTAATCTAATTGCAGTTGCCTGCCTGCCAGCGTGTGTGCCAGGCCCACTTGCCCAGTGCCACCACTCATATCTGGTGTAACAGTAGTGTAAATTTAAAAAAAAAAAAAACTTTTTTGACTGTGAAACATCAGTCTGCTTGTGTAATCTAATTGCAGTTGCCTGCCTGCCAGCGTGTGTGCCAGGCCCACTTGCCCAGTGCAACCACTCATATCTGGTGTAAGAGTAGTGTAAATTAAAAAAAAAACTTTTTTGACTGTGAAACATCAGTCTGCTTGTAGATAAAACAAAGAATTACCCTATCGGTAGAATATGCAACTCTTTAGGTGTGATAATCCCCAATAATCACACTAATGATATAAAATGTACAAGAATTAAGAGTGCGCTCAGAAGAGCTCTACCAAATTATTAGTAAAAGTGTGTTTAAAATTAAAACCTCTTTAGAAAACCTCAAAAAGTTTTAGATTCAATCTATTGTCCAATAAAAATGTATTAGCAATAAAACATATAGACACATATATATAATAAGGTGCACCTTATAGAAACTACACAGTACAATGACAGAATTAAAATGTATATGATTCAGCGTGTTGCTTTTTATATCAGTTTGTTGCTTTTTGTATCCAAACTTTGCAACAGTTTTGAACTGGATAGCCAAGTCTTTGAAATTTATCAAATGATTTCCAGGTGTATATATTGAATGTCTCATATAACAATTTGGCAGTTTGGGTACAACAATGCCCCTGCAGATGATTTTACTCACCGGAATCCGAAAGTCATAGAGTTCACTTCTGTCTTTCTCTGACCCAATATTTTTCTTTACATTTTCCTTCTTGTGAGGGGTAGTCGGCGTTCTGTTAGCCGTTAGCTATCGGGTCGGATTCTGACGTGTCTGTTAACACGTGCTAGGCTCATCCGCCAATCACTGGGTCAGGTTACCGGTGAGTTGGTTATTCAAAAAACAGCAAAGTGTTCCGTACAAAGTATCGGTGAATGCTCCAAATCCACCAATGTAGATTACTATGACACCTTTGCTCCCTGGAATCCTGCCAATGATCCAAGTTATATCCAATTCGTTTCCTTAGATATAGTCAATATTTCCTTTTGGGAAGTCCACGTTAAGCTGGCCAGCTTGCATAGGTCTAGGTCATCTACGCGTTTCAGCAGAAATGCTTTTATCAAAATGTGCCTGTGGACTTCCCATAATGCCTTTATACATGTTTCTTTTGAGTTGCAAGTTTTTTATTGGATACTTAATATCGAAAAAGTTAATTTGAAAAAGTTTATTTAACACGCTTAAGCCTCCTATCTTAGAGGTTACTCCTTATGCAATAAAAAGATTGCTTGTTAGCAGCTGTCATTATAATATCTATAATACTAACAAATAACAATTCTAATTTATAATTATAAAATTAAAACACACAACACAATTCATTAGTGGATTCTATTGATACAAAGTTAAAAATACAGTTAGAAATACAGAAGCTAATGTTAAACTTATTTCTACAATTATCTGCCTATACCTAAAATACATATTCAAAAACTTATTTAATACACTTAGTTTTTAAGACAATTTTATAAAATAAAATAAAATAAAATAAATTTATTTGTGCATGTGAATATTAATTTATAAATTTATAAATTTATAATATTTGCACATTTTAAAATTCTTTAGACATTTAGAACAGATTTTATTAAAAATATAGGGATAAATGAACAAATAATTTATTAAAGTTGTTTCTATAGATTCATTCTAAAATATATCTTAGTGTAATTAAAAATACTAGCTCTAAAATGTGATGAAGAATATACAGGGAGTGCAGAATTATTAGGCAAGTTGTATTTTTGAGGATTAATTTTATTATTGAACAACAACAATGTTCTCAATGAACCCAAAAAACTCATTAATATCAAAGCTGAATATTTTTGGAAGTAGTTTTTAGTTTTTTTTTAGTTTTAGCTATTTTAGGGGGATATCTGTGTGTGCAGGGGACTATTACTGTGTATAATTATTAGGCAACTTAACAAAAAACAAATATATACCCATTTCAATTATTTATTTTTACCAGTGAAACCAATATAACATCTCAACATTCACAAATATACATTTCTGACATTCAAAAACAAAACAAAAACAAATCAGTGACCAATATAGCCACCTTTCTTTGCAAGGACACTCAAAAGCCTGCCATCCATGGATTCTGTCAGTGTTTTGATCTGTTCACCATCAACATTGCGTGCAGCAGCAACCACAGCCTCCCAGACACTGTTCAGACAGGTGTACTGTTTTCCCTCCTTGTAAATCTCACATTTGATGATGGACCACAGGTTCTCAATGGGGTTCAGATCAGGTGAACAAGGAGGCCATGTCATTAGATTTTCTTCTTTTATACCCTTTCTTGCCAGTCACGCTGTGGAGTACTTGGACGCGTGTGATGGAGCATTTTCCTGCATGAAAATCATGTTTTTCTTGAAGGATGCAGACTTCTTCCTGTACCACTGCTTGAAGAAGGTGTCTTCCAGAAACTGGCAGTAGGACTGGGAGTTGAGCTTGACTCCATCCTCAACCCGAAAAGGCCCCACAAGCTCATCTTTGATGATACCAGCCCAAACCAGTACTCCACCTCCACCTTGCTGGCGTCTGAGTCGGACTGAAGCTCTCTGCCCTTTACCAATCCAGCCACGGGCCCATCCATCTGGCCCATCAAGACTCACTCTCATTTCATCAGTCCATAAAACCTTAGAAAAATCAGTCTTAAAATATTTCTTGGCCCAGTCTTGACGTTTCAGCTTGTGTGTCTTGTTCAGTGGTGGTCGTCTTCAGCCTTTCTTACCTTGGCCATGTCACTGAGTATTGCACACCTTGTGCTTTTGGGCACTCCAGTGATGTTGCAGCTCTGAAATATGGCCAAACTGGTGGCAAGTGGCATCTTGGCAGCTGCACGCTTGACTTTTCTCAGTTCATGGGCAGTTATTTTGCGCCTTGGTTTTTCCACACGCTTCTTGCGACCCTGTTGACTATTTTGAATGAAACGCTTGATTGTTCGATGATCACGCTTCAGAAGCTTTGCAATTTTAAGAGTGCTGCATCCCTCTGCAAGATATCTCACTATTTTTGACTTTTCTGAGCCTGTCAAGTCCTTCTTTTGACCCATTTTGCCAAAGGAAAGGAAGTTGCCTAATAATTATGCACACCTGATATAGGGTGTTGATGTCATTAGACCACACCCCTTCTCATTACAGAGATGCACATCACCTAAAATGCTTAATTGGTAGTAGGCTTTCGAGCCTATACAGCTTGGAGTAAGACAACATGCATAAAGAGGATGATGTGGTCAAAATACTAATTTGCCTAATAATTCTGCACTCCCTGTATATAATATAAAATAAATTAAATAAAATCCAATCAATTAGATAAAATTTTATAAAATTTTAAAAAAAGGTTATAAACTAGAAAAAAGGGGTTAAGATCTAAATTCCTTAGGGTTAAATGATGAATTGGATCTTAACCCCTTTATCTAGTTTATAAAATTTAATAAAATTTTATAAAATGTTATCTAATTGATTGGATTTTATTTAATTTATTTTATATTATATATATTCTTCATCACATTTTAGAGCTAGTATTTTTAATTACACTAAGATATATTTTAGAATGAATCTATAGAAACAACTTTAATAAATTATTTGTTCATTTATCCCTATATTTTTAATAAAATCTGTTCTAAATGTCTAAAGAATTTTAAAATGTGCAAATATTATAAATTTATAAATTTATAAATTAATATTCAAATGCACAAATAAATTTATTTTATTTTATTTTATAAAATTGTCTTAAAAACTAAGGCCTAGATTTAGAGTTCGGCGGTAAAAGGGCTGTTAACGCTCCGCGGGTTTTTTTCTGGCCGCACCATAAATTTAACTCTGGTATCGAGAGTTCAAACAAATGCTGCGTTAGGCTCCAAAAAAGGAGCGTAGAGCATATTTACCGCAAATGCAACTCTCGATACCAGAGTTGCTTACGGACGCGGCCGGCCTCAAAAACGTGCTCGTGCACGATTCTCCCATAGGAAACAATGGGGCTGTTTGAGCTGAAAAAAAACCTAACACCTGCAAAAAAGCAGCGTTCAGCTCTTAACGCAGCCCCATTGTTTCCTATAGGGAAACACTTCCTACGTCTGCACCTAACACTCTAACATGTACCCCGAGTCTAAACACCCCTAACCTTACACTTATTAACCCCTAATCTGCCGCCCCCGCTATCGCTGACCCCTGCATTACACTTTTAACCCCTAATCTGCCGCTCCGTAAACCGCCGCCACCTACGTTATCCCTATGTACCCCTAATCTGCTGCCCTAACATCGCCGACCCCTATGTTATATTTATTAACCCCTAATCTGCCCCCCACAACGTCGCCGACACCTACCTACACTTATTAACCCCTAATCTGCCGAGCGGACCTGAGCGCTACTATAATAAAGTTATTAACCCCTAATCCGCCTCACTAACCCTATCATAAATAGTATTAACCCCTAATCTGCCCTCCCTAACATCGCCGACACCTACCTTCAATTATTAACCCCTAATCTGCCGACCGGAGCTCACCGCTATTCTAATAAATGTATTAACCCCTAAAGCTAAGTCTAACCCTAACACTAACACCCCCCTAAGTTAAATATAATTTTTATCTAACGAAATAAATTAACTCTTATTAAATAAATAATTCCTATTTAAAGCTAAATACTTACCTGTAAAATAAATCCTAATATAGCTACAATATAAATTATAATTATATTATACCTATTTTAGGATTAATATTTATTTTACAGGCAACTTTGTAATTATTTTAACCAGGTACAATAGCTATTAAATAGTTAAGAACTATTTAATAGTTACCTAGTTAAAATAATTACAAATTTACCTGTAAAATAAATCCTAACCTAAGATATAATTAAACCTAACACTACCCTATCAATAAAATAATTAAATAAACTACCTACAATTACCTACAATTAACCTAACACTACACTATCAATAAATTAATTAAACACAATTGCTACAAATAAATAAAATTAAATAAACTATCTAAAGTACAAAAAATAAAAAAGAACTAAGTTACAGAAAATAATAAAATATTTACAAACATAAGAAAAATATTACAACAATTTTAAACTAATTACACCTACTCTAAGCCCCCTAATAAAATAACAAAGCCCCCCAAAATAAAAAATTCCCTACCCTATTCTAAAATACAAATATTACAAGCTCTTTTACCTTACCAGCCCTGAACAGGGCCCTTTGCGGGGCATGCCCCAAGAATTTCAGCTCTTTTGCCTGTAAAAAAAAACATACTATACCCCCCCCCCAACATTACAACCCACCACCCACATACCCCTAATCTAACCCAAACCCCCCTTAAATAAACCTAACACTACCCCCCTGATGATCTTCCTACCTTGTCTTCACCATGCCAGGTTCACCGATCCGTCCTGGCTCCAAGATCTTCATCCAACCCAAGCGGGGGCTAGACATCCACTGAAGAAGTCCAGAAGAGGGTCCAAAGTCTTCCTCCTATCCGGCAAGAAGAGGACATCCGGACCGGCAAACATCTTCTCCAAGCGGCATCTTCTATCTTCTTCCATCCGATGACGACCGGCTCCATCTTGAAGACCTCCAGCGCGGATCCATCCTCTTCTTCCGACGACTAGACGACGAATGACGGTTCCTTTAAGGGACGTCATCCAAGATGGCGTCCCTCGAATTCCGATTGGCTGATAGGATTCTATCAGCCAATCGGAATTAAGGTAGGAATTTTCTGATTGGCTGATGGAATCAGCCAATCAGAATATAGTTCAATCCGATTGGCTGATCCAATCAGCCAATCAGATTGAGCTCGCATTCTATTGGCTTAGAGGAGTAACCTCTAAGATAGGAGGCTTAAGCGTGTTAAATAAACTTTTTCAAATTAACTTTTTCGATATTAAGTATCCAATAAAAAACTTGCAACTCAAAAGAAACATGTATAAAGGCATTATGGGAAGTCCACAGGCACATCTTGATAAAAGCATTTCTGCTGAAACGCGTAGATGACCTAGACCTATGCAAGCTGGCCAGCTTAACGTGGACTTCCCAAAAGGAAATATTGACTATATCTAAGGAAACTAATTGGATATAACTTGGATCATTGGCAGGATTCCAGGGAGCAAAGGTGTCATAGTAATCTACATTGGTGGATTTGGAGCATTCACCGATACTTTGTACGGAACACTTTGCCGTTTTTTGAATAACCAACTCACCGGTAACCTGACCCAGTGATTGGCGGATGAGCCTAGCACGTGTTAACAGACACGTCAGAATCCGACCCGATAGCTAACGGCTAACAGAACGCCGACTACCCCTCACAAGAAGGAAAGTGTAAAGAAAAATATTGGGTCAGAGAAAGACAGAAGTGAACTCTATGACTTTCGGATTCCGGTGAGTAAAATCATCTGCAGGGGCATTGTTGTACCCGAACTGCCAAATTGTTATATGAGACATTCAATATATACACCTGGAAATCATTTGATAAATTTCAAAGACTTGGCTATCCAGTTCAAAACTGTTGCAAAGTTTGGATACAAAAAGCAACACGCTGATATAAAAAGCAACACGCTGAATCATATACATTTTAATTCTGTCATTGTACTGTGTAGTTTCTATAAGGTGCACCTTATTATATATATGTGTCTATATGTTTTATTGCTAATAAATTTTTAGTGGACAATAGATTGAATTTAAAACTTCTTGAGGTTTTCTAAAGAGGTTTTAATTTTAAACACACTTTTACTAATAATTTGGTAGAGCTCTTCTGAGCGCACTCTTAATTCTTGTACATTTTATATCAGTCTGCTTGTGTAATCTAATTGCAGTTGCCTGCCTGCCAGCGTGTGTGCCAGGCTCACAGCGTATACTGTGCCCACTTGCCCAGTGCCACCACTCATATCTTGTTTAATAGTAGTGTAAGTGTACATTTAAAAAAATTAAAACTTTTTGGACTGTGAAACATCAGTCTGCTTTTTTGTGTCAGGCTCACAGCGTATACTGTGCCCACTTGCCCAGTGCCACCACTTATATCTTGTTTAATAGTAGTGTAAGTGTACATTTAAAAAAAAAATAGTTTTTGGACTGTGAAACATCAGTCTGCTTTTTTGTGTCAGGCTCACAGCGTATACTGTGCCCACTTGCCCAGTGCCACCACTCATATCTTGTTTAATAGTAGTGTAAGTGTACATTTAAAAAAAAAAAAAAGTTTTTGGACTGTGAAACATCAGTCTGCTTTTTTGTGTCAGGCTCACAGTGTATACTGTGCCCACTTGCCCAGTGACACAACTCATATCTTGTTTAATAGTAGTGTAAGTGTACATTTAAAAAAATAAAAACTTTTTGGACTGTGAAACATCCGTCTGCTTTTTTGTGTGAGGCTCACAGCGTATACTGTGCCCACTTGCCCAGTGGCACCACTCATATCTTGTTTAATAGTAGTGTAAGTGTACATTTAAAAAAAAATGGCAGGCAGAGGCAGGCCACCCCGCAGGTGCCGTCGTGGTCGTGGTGCTGTGATTCCCTTTGGCCCTAGAATAATGCCCAGTGTTCAGAGGCCACGTACCATGAACTCGAAAAGTTCTCAGGACATAGTTGACTTTTTAACACAGGACACCCAATCTTCTATAGCTTCCGCTCCGAACCTTGACGCACCATCCTCCTCCAGCTTATCTTCGGGCAGCACCTCTCAAGTTACCACTCGCCCGCCTGCCGCCACCACCAACACTAGCACCACAGCTGCTTCACTTCACTTCAGTTGGAAGAAATGAGTGATGCGCAACCATTATTGCCAGAGGATGTAGATAACAGGGATATGTCTCAGTCAGGCAGCATTACACACATGGACGTACGGTGTGATGATGATGATGTTGTACCCGCTGCGGGAGTTTGGTCTGTCACTGTGAAGCGGGCATAACCCTTACACTACCTGATCGATACAACATCATACCTGATGTTTTAAAGCACGTTATTCCAAACAATTTTGTAATGTTAGGTGATTTATGCCCTTTATGGATTAAAACCAGACTCTGCATCAACTATGTAATTTTCCTTGGGAGTTTTGCCATGGATCCCCCTCCGGCATGCCACAGTCCAGGTGTTAGTCCCCTTGAAACAACTTTCCCATCACTATTGTGGCCAGAAAGAGTCCCTGTGGGTTTTAAAATTTGCCTGCCCATTGAAGTCAATGGGGGTTCGCCCGGTTCGCCGTTTCACAAACTTTTGCGGGAGTTCGCGTTTGCATGTTCGCGAACCCAAATTTTTAGGTTTGCGACATCACTAGTAATCGGTCTGTTTCTATGCACACTTGCTTCGCTTCAGGTAGGAGTTGAGGGGAATTGTAGCCCATTATCAGGAGAACAAGCTTTCTCTCAACGTCCTTTAGTACCGCATCCACTCTGCTATATAGCTCCTCCATGGTGTCTGGCTATGCCACTCCACGTGGCGAGAAAGATGGCTGCCCTCCCCGGACCTCAGTATTTCAATCTGTAGAATGTAAGATATGGCACTCCTTATCTAGGTAGATTACTCCCAGATGCCACTGGGCTGTAGACAATATAAATGATCAGTAGGTCCTTTCTTTTAACAGGAAATATAGTTTTATGCCATTGCAGCTCCGGAGCTCTTTCTCTATGCATCTGTTCTGATCCGTGGCTGACTCCGCCCCCTGTAAATGTTGTCTTTTATTGTATTGTTTCTCCATTGTACTTCTATCCTTGTACCCATGGGCAGCACTGCGGAATCTGTTGGCGCTTTATAAATAAAGAAAAATAATAATAAAATTAATACACTTTCAAATATAAAACATTTACATCTTTATTTGGAGCTGTGCTAATATCTCTATTTCTTTCATTTTCAAATATACAGAGTCTAAGGCCGGGGAGGAGGAAACACAGCACGAACAGGCTCCTCCTTCACCCAGGCATGAGAGTGGTGCAGAAGGGGACACGCCACCTTGGGGAGAAATGGAAGATATCCCTGCACCTTCCCCCCTTGAAGAAGTCCCCCATGCAGAAGAGATCCCTGTAGCAGCCCCCCGTGCAGCACCAGCCCCCTGTGCATTAGTCCACCGTGCACCAGCAGCCCCTCATGCACCAGCTCCTTCTGAGGAGAACATCCCCCCAGTGATTCCAGAGGTGGAGCTGATGAGGGCCTTCCTGATAGAAATGCAGAGCTCCCAAAGGGAACAACAGGAATACAGAGAGTTCATGAGAAATGCAATGAACCGCCTGCTCGAAGGACAAAATAATATATTGCAGGTCCTCCGGGAGGTGGCAGGCAGACCAGGAAGGGGAAGACCCTCAGCTCCTGGACCATCTGCTCCTGGGCCTCCTCCATCTCCTCCTCTGCTTGGTGAATCCCCACCCACTCAAAATACTCCTCCTCCCCTTCTTCCCCAACCATCTCCAAGGAGGACACGTCGGAGTGGGCATTTGCCCTCCCCAGAGCCTCCGTCTCGTGGGAAAAAGGGAAGGAGAAAGAAGTAATTATGTATATATATATATTTAGTTATTTAATGTGTAAAGGATAGGTATGTGATGATGTTGTCTTCTTACACTTTTGGAGCACACTATGTATTGAATAGGCTTCTATAGGACCGGCTCCACGGAAGCAGATTGTTTGCAGAGTGTGTTTTACAAGTGTGTTGAGACAACATCATCACATGCTGTCCTTGTTGATTAGATTGATTGGTTTTTGTGATGTGATGTCCAAACTGTTCTCCTAATACAAAACAATGACCATTACACATGATTATACATTATACATTATACATGATGGCATATCACTGTGTTGATTCCAAAAACACAGCTTAAAGGGACAGTCAACAGTTGAATTATTGTTGGTTAAAAAGAAATATAATTCCATTATTACCCATTACCAACACTGTAATAGAATTACACGTTTTTACCTCTGTGATTAAACTGTATCTATGCCTCTGCAAACTGACCCCATTTTACAGTTCTTTTGACAGACCTGCATTTTAGCCAATCAGTGCTCACTCCAGGGTAACTATACGTGCATGAGCTCAATGTTTTCTATATTAAACACATTAACTAATGCCCTCTAGTGGTCAAAATACATTCAGATTAGAGGCACTCTTCAAGGTCTAAGAAATTAGCATATGAACCTCCTAGGTTTAGCTTTCAACTAAGAACACCAAGAGAACAAAGCAAAATTGGTGATAAAAGTACATTGGAAAGTTGGTTAAAATTACATTTAAATCATGAAAATTTAAATCATGAATCTTTTGTTTGACATGACTGTCCCTTTAAACAAGAACATATGCTAACATATACTAATCCTTGGGGCTTGTTGGTATATATATACATGCTTGTTAAAACAAGCAAATATTTGATTGTTATAATAAGCCTGTATAAAATATTTCTCTCGATGTGTTAAATAAAGTGTATATTTTTCAAGCTAGATTAAAGTTTTTTATTTAGGAAATCTATTTCATTTAAAAGGGGCATAGAAGAAAAAATTCACTTACATTATTTTGACAGAGCATAACATTTTAAAAAAACATTCACGTTTACTCATATTCTTTGAATTGTTATACTTTGCAGAAAGGTTTATCTAGGAAAGCTCAGGAGCAGTAAAGAACATAGCTTCGATCTGCTGATTGGTGGCTGCATATATCTACCGATTGTCATTGCCTCACTCATGTGTTCACTTAAAAACTAGTAGTGTATTGATGCTCCTACAACACATTATACCAAGAGACTGAAGCACATTTGAGAATAGAAGAGAATTGCAAACAGGGATAAAAGTGTATGTTCAACATAACTAAGGACAGATACATTTAGGGTTTCATGTCCCTACATTTGAAATACATGCTCACTGTACTATATTTAGAGAATAACAATGTGGAATCGATACATGACACGATATTGAACATTTACATTAAGAAGAAATATCAGGACATAACATGATAAAGGTCAATGCATATTGAGAAATTAATTCAAATACAAATGTGCATGTTTAGGAATTTTCAGTGTAGAAAATTAAACATAACACATTTTATTTATTTTAATGGGGAAATATTGTTGACAAACATATGAAATAAGATTAAGTATATTCATCGCTGAACATTCATGGATTAACACTTGCCTCAAAAAAGAATCGGGATCAACAACACTGCCTTCATTTGTTTCTTCCACGAGACAGCCATCAATAGATATTTATTTGCTCTTTATCATCTATGTTTCAACAGTGTACATGATTGACACAATCCATAATCCAAGAAAATCATGGTTTTAAACGTGTTCTCATTCGCAAATGTGGCAAATCCAATATTGCGGGACAACGTAATCCAATCAAAGGAAGGATTTAACACCTTTGCATGTGACGTCTTATGCAACATGGCGCATTCGAGATCGCATAAAAACATAATCCGAACCAATGACGGATTTTAATCCTTTGCATTTGATGTTTTACACAATATGGCGCATCCAAGACCGCGTAAAAAATGTAATCGGAACCAATGATGGATTTTAATTCTTTGCATGTCAATAACAAACGTATTTCTATTTAAAAAACTAGTATGTGCTATATTGTTATCTATCAAGCGTGTTTGTTTCATGTAATGCACAGCTTCAAATAATGTAACGCTAGATAACATAATACTGTGATATATGAAATATAATCCATTGTTGGTAATAAATATATAATTCATTAGGATAGGAAGATTAGGAAATATTTAGGAAGCAGCAGGTTTTAACATAGAAATAATGCTACTATATACATTACGAAAATGTGTATGGTTTATACATTATATGTTACCTATAGCAATATATCGTTGAATAATAAAATATATTCATAAATAATAGAAAGAGATTAATCATCTAAAATGTGTGCATTACACACAGTGATTTCTTTTCTTATACGACTACAATAAGATGTAAGAAAAATTGGAATATATGTGTTGCCAACATTCAGAAAATAGTCTGTTTTAAATATATTATATGTGTATGTTGATGTCAAAATAAATTATAATAAAATGTACATTATGAATGCATATACATAAATTAACATTTGTGGTCAGCATTACTACAGAATTATCAACATAAAAGATCTTTTAGTAGAAATGACATTAATAAATAAAGAAGAAAAAAAACATTTTAATGACATTCTTTTTGTTATGATAAATATGATTTATGAATGTCATAAAACTTAAACATATAAGATAAGTCAGAATGAGAAAACAGCCGCTTTGGAGCCATCCGACAAGGTGACATAGTGCATCACAGTCCTTGGAGGGAGTTGACAAGGACAAACAAAAGCCAACACAGCCCCTTTGGAGTTATCTGACACGGTGACATAGTGCATCACAGTCCTTGGAGGGAGTTGACAGGGGCAAACAAAGGCCAACATGGCCCCTTAGTAAAAATCTGACAAGGTGAAATAGTGCAACAGGCACAACAATAAAAACTAAATTGGCCAAATGGCAACAAATATAAACAACATAACATGTGGATGGAGGAGTTATATGTGCTCCCTCGGGCCAGCTCCGGATCCTCCACTAACTGGGGCATCAGCATCACCTTCATCGTCCTGCTCGTCTCCAGCTGCGGCTTCATGCATTGCCTCTAACCGTATTATGCTTTCTAGAGTTAAGCGATGAAGCCGCAGCTAGATACGCATGGTGTCATGCATCCTTCCCAGCAACTGATTGGAACTCAAAATGGTCTGCTCAACACTTGCTAGAGCCTCTAGCGTCAACCATGCTGAGTCACAACCTAAACCAAAAAAAATATTACAAATTAATAATAATTACAGAACATAATAAAAATAGAGCAAAGAGACATTGTACTAATTAAAATACAAATCATTATTATAATAAAATATGCTATAGAGAAGAAGATTTACACATTAAATATGTTCTTCATAGATAAACCATTAAGCTATTAAGAAAAATCAAAACCCTAGTTAATAACTATTTAATAGCTATTGTACCTAGTTAAAATAAATACAAAGTTGCCTGTAAAATAAATATAAATCCTAAAATAGCTACAATTTAATTATTAGTTATATTGTAGCTATATTAGGGTTTATTTGTAGGTAAGTATTTAGTTTTAAAAAGGAATAATTTAGTTAATTTTAGGAATATTATTTTGTTTAATATAAATTATATTTATGTTAGGGGGGTGTTAGGGTTAGGGTTTGAGTTAGGTTTAGGGGTTAATAACTTTATTATAGTAGCGGTGATGGTGCGGGCGGGAGATTAGGGATTAATAATTGTAGGTAGGTGGCGGCTATGTTAGGGAGGGCAGATTAGGGGTTAATACATTTATTATAGTGGCGGCGAGATCTGGCAGATTAGGGGTTAATAAGTGTAGGTAAGGTATCGGCAACGTTGGGGGGGCAGATTAGGGGTTAATAAATATAATATAGGGGTCGGCGGTGTTAGGGCCAGTAGATTAGGGGTTCATAGCTATAATGTAGGTTGAGGCGGTGTCCGGAGCCGCAGATTAGGGGTTAATAATATAATGCAGGTGTCAACAATAGCGGGGGCGGAAGATTAGGGGTTAATATGTGTAAGGTTAGGGGTGTTTAGACTCGGGGTACATGTTAGGTGCAGACTTAGAGAGTGTTTTCCCATAGGAAACAATGGGGCTGCGTTAGGAGCTGAACGCTGCTTTTTTGCAGGTGTTAGGTTTTTTTTCAGCCCAAACTGCCCCATTGTTTCCTATGGGGATATCGTGCATGAGCCCGTTTTAGCTGCTTACCGCTACCGCAAGCAACGCTGGTATTGAGGGTTGAAGTAGCGCTAAATTAGGCTCAACGCACCCTTTTTTGAGCCTAACGCAACCCCTCAAATACCAGCGTTGTTGGAAGGGTGCTTTTTACCGACAAAACTCTAAATCTAGGTGAATATCATGTAATAAGGACAAAATCTTTATAATAAAAGAAAATATATTTATTTCAACACCAATGGTTGATGAGATCAAACTCAGAGTTCAAGCCATTCTTAGCGTGCTAAAATTGCATTCTTATCGCCTCCCCTTGATGGTCTCCTAATGGCTTCAACTGCCCGCCACTTAAATGACCTAACATCACCTCTGTGTACCTCAATAAATGTTTTCTCATTCTTAATATAACCTAGATGTTCACGTATTCGTGTTCATACATCTCTAGTTGTCATACCAATGTATTGAAGGTGATGATCAGTACATTCTATGAGATAAATCACGTTATGAGTAGAACATTTAATACAGCCACTGGTCTCGTAAGTATGATTAGTAACACATGAGTACAAAACATTTCCTTCCGTGAGATAGTCACAGGCCTTACATCTTGATACTCCACATTTGTAAGTGCCATTTACCGAAAGCCAAGTAGTGGCTCTCTGCTTGTGAGGTAACTGACTAGGGGAAAGAATATTACCCAGTGTTTTGTTCCTAGAATAAACACATCTGAAGCCACAATAGGCTTCAATTGTTTATCCCCATACAGAATAGGAAAATACTTTTTAAGGATATTGCAGACCTCATAGTAATCTGAGGAATACTGTGTTATAAAGTGAGTGCACTTGTCAATGGTTCTAGAGGGTTTACTTTGTAATACATCCTTCCTTTTTGTTTTACTTACTTCATCTACAACATCATTAACTAATGTGTGACTATACCCTCTCTCTATAACCTTTCTTTGATCTCATAACTCTCCTGTCTAAAGTCAGATTCTCTGTTGCAAATTCTCCTAGCCCTAAGCAGTTGCCCCTTCGCAATGCCCTTACAAACGTGTTTAGGATGGGCACTGTTACTGTGTAGAAGGGTATTTCCTGCTATAGGTTTACGATATAATCTAGAGATAATAGTACCTGTGTTTACATCACCCTTGAGGGTAACATCCAAAAAGTTAATCTCGAATTTATGCCATTCATGAGTAAAATTCACTCCATTGTCACTTTCATTAAGACAATTTGTTAGCTGTCGAGTCATCAGAGGACCAGATGATTAACAAATCATCAATGAAGCGCTTATACAGCTGTATATGTCTAACAAAGGGGTTTCTATCTGCATAAACAAAGTTAATTTCAAGCTACCCCATAAAAATATTCACATACGAGGGGGCATATTTTGCCTCCATGGCGGTGCCTTGTTTCTGCAGATAGAAAACCCCCTCAAACACAAAATAATTGTGTTTGAGTAAAAAAGTAGTGACTCTGATAATAAACTCAACAGTGGTATCGTTCATAGAATAAAAAGACTCCAAAAAGTGTCTAATGGCTTGAATACCCAAATCATGGGGTATACGCGAATATAAGGACACCACATCAATTGTAAGCCAGCTCTTATTAGGTGTCCAAACAACTTCATCCAGAAGCTTAAGTACATGTGTGGTATCCCTAATATGACTATACAAAGATGACACAATAGGTTGTAAGATGGCGTCCAACCATTCGGACAGTGGCTCTAACAAAGAGCCAATGCCCAAAACGATTGGACGTCCCTTAACATTTTGGAGGCTCTTATGAACTTTAGGTAGGTGATGGAAAATAGAGACCACTGGGTAGTCAACATATAGATACTTAACAGTATCATCATCCAGTAGGCCCAAATGTTTTCCATCATCAAGTAAATTCAATAATTCTTTCTAAAATCTGATAGTGGGATCAGTGGATAAGGTCGTATATGTAGCAGGATCACCTAATTGTCTATTTGCTTCAGTAATATATATATATATTATTTGGTATACCCACTACTTGTGAGATGGGGAATTATTAAGGAATAAATGTTACCTGTTCCTATGATAATTAGAGTGGTATTTTAGGACATGAGTGCAATTGTTATTTTACGTCAGATTGTTTCATTATATTTTTTGTTGTTTATTGGACATATATGGTTTAATGCAACATTATATATGAACCAACGTTAATATATTGGATTTATGGTGTTTGAGCTTTAGCCATTTATGAATGTGCTTCATGACCTCTTGTGCATAAGTGTTGAAGGTTTCTTTCATAGACTAGCCATTTTGAATGAAATTTGTCTCTTTCCATATGTATATACATATATATATATTATATAACTCATGTTTTATATGATGTGTTTAGCTTATGACATATGGAAACAGACATGAGTGAGGTCAGAAACTCTTTTTATTGATATGCAGATATATTTCTTTAAGGTGATTTATCATTATCCAATATTGATCTGATGTATTATTATTATTATTATTCATTAATTATTTATTTACCTATTTAACTAGATAATTATTTATTATGCACATTTTTCTGTTTAAGTTACCATTTACCTATCTTTGTATGTTTAAGGCTTTTTCTTGTATTACATTGTCAACCCTATGTATATATATATATATACTCTTTAGATAGATTTCACCCTCCTTTTTCTCTATTTTGATATCTTCACTTATTTAATGGGTTAAGTGGGAGTTAATTTGTTGTCCTTAGTAGCCAATGTCTGTGTGGAGTAATACTTTTAAACGCCCCTTGTTTTAGTATCCAGCAGGTCTTAGAGTACGGCACTACGCCGAAGCTAGTAGGACCAGCTGTCTCCTGTTTGTTGTGATGGTGTTACTGGATTTTTATCCTTTTTTGTAATAAAGTTTGAAGAATTTTTTATCTGCAAAGAGACTCTTTTCATCCTTTTTTTGTATACTATTTATGGGCTAC
The DNA here is from genome assembly GCF_027579735.1 of Bombina bombina. Taxonomy (NCBI): domain Eukaryota; kingdom Metazoa; phylum Chordata; class Amphibia; order Anura; family Bombinatoridae; genus Bombina; species Bombina bombina. The sequence goes on from NC_069501.1 coordinate 46,813,797, forward strand.
TAGGAGCCCTGTTTTTCAAAGGAGCCTCAGCAGCCTCTATTTGGTGTGGGAAGCTGTCTACCTGTCTTTTTTCCCTGGCAGAGCTGAAAATACGGCATTGGTAAGTGGAGCCGATTGGTGTAGATTCACACACCTCTGTTTTCACACCCCCTTGATGACATCAGATGCTATACTCGATGCTATGCAGGCAGTATTCACAGCGGAACGGAGGCTCATCTAGTGAATAATTCCACACCGGAGCTGCGGTTCACCTGGATGATTGAGCCTCATTAACGGATATTGCTGTTTTATGATTTGCTTGAAGGCCAGGTATGAATTGAAGTCTGGTGGGAAGAGTGTGCAAGTATATTGTGCAGCTTCATATACAGTTTCAGGTTGTGGATTATCGAACACACATGTCACTTTGCCGGTTACAAGTGCTCTCCTGGGATACTGTTACACATTACATTGGTGTGTATGGACGCTTGCAGGTATCGAGGCAGTTCCACTCATATATATATATATATATATATATATATATATATATGTATATATTTATTATCCTGGACACAGTGACTGTTTACTATAGGGAACTTCATCTTGTTTTGTATTACTTTTACAGAGTATGTTTTGTGAATATCTCTTTTACATTAGGATTACATGTATGTCATCCCAATATTAATAGACACAATCAAAATGGAATATTTAGGTTAGAGGAATATTAATGTTTGTTTGGGTGAAATGGACAGTTTACACATAAATCATTTTCAAATCCATTTACATATCATACATCATGAAATTAAATCAATGAATTTCAACACAATTATGTTTTATATATACTTAGATGTGGCTGAGAAGCTCAGAACAATGATGACATAATGAGATGATCTGCATCTAGGCACTCAGATGAATAGCAATGACTGTCTGTACAATCATAATATGATGGGTGTTTGGATGTAATATGCATGTGACATCATGATGTCATTCATGACAATTTATACATAAATTGGAAAATAATAAAAACATATGTTCATGCTGCATGATATAGAAAGGGGGCAGTAGTGTATTAGAAAAATAATAGAATAATATATTTTAAAGCAGAGATTGAGGAGGCCGCATAAAGTCTCCTCATAAGGTTGTAGGAAAAGTTTCCATGGGGGTGGATCCGGATTACCACCTCTCCGATGGGCTCTTGCCCACTACCTCATGAAGCGGACTTTATTGCGAAGCTGCAACCTCATATCCCTGAATCTCTGCATGATTTGATCCGTGGTCCTCTGGACGTCTTTCACCAAAAGCCAGAGGGCCCTCCTAATTGACTGCTTCTTCAACTCCTTCCGAGTCCCAAACAGCTGCGGATAAAACTCCTCGACCATGTGTACCAATGCAGTACTTTCCGCCCGTGTGAACCTAGGAGACGTCATGCCTGCCTAGTTAGATATATTTGATAAATATTTTATATATATATATATATATATATATATATATATATATTTCCTGTACAAATGACAGCACTCTCAGGTCTTTTTTCAAAATGAGATCAACAAAATTCTCTTTTTTAATGGAACGTTTTCGAGGAGCTTGTCCCCATCATCAGCATAACATTCAAGTGTAACAAAACATATATTTATACAAACAACCCAATTAGTCAAATCTTAATAACCTGTGTCTCCCTTGGTGCCCCAGAAAACCGCCAACCACTCGTGTTTGGAACGCACTATGCGTTCCAGTGCTTTGTAACCGGAAGTACCTCATGTCATGTGACTTCCGGTTTCGTATATTCACAATATACCTTATCCGTGCAGCATTTACATATTTCAACCTTATACTCTTAAGTACTATTGCTTACTATATGCCTGTTATACTCATATAGACATTACATTGCCTTATTATACTTGTGATCTTGTGATACACTGACTTGTCACTACTGCAGCGTAATCTAATCACTCTCACACTAGTGTGCTGATTTGTGCAAACTTTATATTTTTGCATTCCACTTTCTCTGTATAGTCTATATACTGTGTATTGTGTGGGTATTAACTTTTATGTGTTTATTTGCAATAGCTTGTGTTAATTGTGCCTTTTATGTTTATCTCGGTTACCATGGTTACCCAGTAGTGCTGGCTATGTATTCTCTATGTGTCTTACAATCTTTATATAGCCAAATTCCATTAATTCCTTTATTGCACTTAGACTTAGCGGTCTATTAGTTGCCCCACTGCAATCTAATATGCATGTGTATTTACTCTTCCCCTAGGTGAACGTATTGCGTTACTCAGCCCCTCTTTTCTTAGACCCTTGTGTCTTAAAAGGTGTCTGCTTAGAGGCTAGTGATCTACTTGTGCCTATAGGCACCTTGCATCTTTTACACATACATTTCTGACATATAGTTTCTTTAGTTTCTGTTCTATTATCATATTATTTTGTACATTTAGATATAGCATGTCCTCTTGTTTAGTGCTTTTATTATTTTTTCTCTATATTGTTGTTTGTTATTTATTTTACTAAGATTGTCTCTTTGTATACAGGATTTTCAAGTGTCCCCACTGTGGTGCATCTGTCTCCTAGACTTCTATGCCTTAGATCTGTGTGCATAGCCATTCCACTTCCAGTTATCCGTCTATTTCCGTCCTGCTGTGTCTTTAGATGTTGTTCATCCTTTCCATGCTTATCTTTTGTTGTAATAGGCTACTGTGTATCAAGGTTATGGGAGTTGTTATTTTACTGGTAACCTGCCCCTTCTGTGTCTTACTCCAGGAGTAGTGGGAGGCACTGTCATGTCTCCCCCTGCTCTGATCTAAGGTATATGGCTAGGGCACTACCCCCCTTGGGGTCTGTGTCTCAGCCCCACCTTGATCCGGTGCACAGTATCTGGCCATCGTACCTTTGTATGTATCTCCTACCTACACCAGTGCCTTAAAATCTGGTGCTGAGTTGAGCCCCCCTGGGTGTATTGTGCCCAGTCTATACATCCATTCTGCTTCTCGTCTGAGAAGGGCTTTATTACGATCGCCTCCTCTGTCAAGCTGGGGGATGTGGTCAATTAAGATGTATCTGATGCTGGAGACTTGATGTTGTTTTTGAGTGCAATGTCTGGCTACAGGTTGGTCTGAATTGCCTGTGTCTAGTGCCACCCTTATCGCCCGCCTGTGGTTAGCCATTCTTTCACGTAATGTCCCACTGGTCTTACCAATATAGAATTTGGCACATGGGCAGTAGAGTAGGTAGATTACATGTGTTGTATTGCACGACAGAGAGTGTTTGATGTGATACACCTTGTTAGTATGCGGATGGTGGAAGGTCTTAGTGGCTATTAGACCATTGCACGTTGTGCAGCCCAGGCACTTATATGAACCTTTGATGTTAACCTTTTCTTTCTTTAGATAGCATTTTTTGGGGTCTGTTTTGACCAGCAGGTCCCTTAGATTTGTACCCCGCCTGTATGCAATCATCGGTGTGAGATTATGTGCAAATCTTAGTTTTGGGTCCGATTGTATCACAGGCCAATGTTTCCTTAGGATCTTGCCAGCATCACTGGTATTTGGTGAAAATGTAGTTGCCATTATGAGCCTGTTAGTTGTATCTTTGTTTTTTTCTTTGTTCATAAGAGTTGTCTGTGTATACGGTAGTAGTTCTTGTACAATTGTATCTACCATATTCTTTTTGTATCCTCGCTGTATAAATTTGTCCCTCATAAACTGAAGTTGGGAGACCCCTGTAGCTTTGTCTGTGTTGTTACGTATTACTCGCATCAGTTGTGATTTTATGATTCCTTTGAGTAACGCTGGTGGGTGTCAACTATTGGCACATAATAAGGAGTTCCTATCGGTGGGCTTATAATACAGTGTAGTGCCTATTGTACCACTTTGTATGTATACATTAAGGTCCAGGAAATGTACTTCTGTTGCACTGTGTGTTATTTTAAATCTCACCGGTGTGTTTGTGTTGTTAATGTATTGGAACCATTCTAATAGTGTGTCTTGTCCTCCCCTCCAGATTAAAAAGACATCATCTATATATCTTACATAGAAAATTATAGATGTTATGTCTTTGTTCCACAGATATGTCTTTTCAAACTCAGACATGTATATGTTGGCATACGATGGGGCCATATTTGACCCCATCGCCGTGCCGGATGTCTGCAAGTAGTATTGAGTTTCAAATCGAAAGTAGTTGTGTGTGAGACAAAATTGCATAAGTGTCATGAAGTACTCAATTGGGGGTCCCTCATATTCTCTATCTTCAATGAGATGGTTCCTGACTGCTGTAAGCCCTTTGTCATGAGGGATGATGGTGTAGAGACTGTTGACATCCAGGGTTACCAGGATGTCCCCAGTCTCCACAGCAACATCCCCCAGTTTACGTATGAGGTCATTTGTATCAGCGATGTAGGATATTGTTTTCTTTACTGTGGGTTGCAGTAATATGTCGAGTAACTGTGCTACCGGTTGTGTCATGGATTGTACCGCCGACACAATCGGTCGCCCTGGTGGTCTATCCATAGTTTTATGGATTTTGGGCGTGGTGTATAGAATTGGCACTTTTGGGTATTTAGTAGTACAAAATTCATATAAGTTTTCATTGAGATATCCCTGCTGGAATCCAAGTGTTAAGATTTGGTCAAGTTCCTGCTTAAATTTGCCCGTGGGGTCTCTTGTTAGTGTGGTATATGTTTCAGCATCACTTAACTGTTGCAGGATGTCCTCTCTATAGTCTGAATAGTTCAAAAGGACAATAGCCCCGCCTTTATCTGCGGGGCGAATGACCATTGAGTGATCATCCTGCAAAGTTTTGATGGCTTGTCTTTCTTCTTGTGTTAAGTTATGTGCCCATTTTTTGTTAACTCTTATTGTTTCAAAGTCCTGCGTGGTGAGTCTTATGTATGTCTTAGTTGACGCGCTATTACTGTGCGGTTCAAATGTACTTGCCTTTTTGCATTTATCTAATGGAGACATTCCTGTCTTTTGTGTGGGGGTGTCTTGGAAGAATTCCTTAAGTTTTAGCACTCTATTATGTTTGTACATATCTATTTTAAGTTCTAATTCTGGAGTGCTATGGCTTGGTATGAATGTTAGGCCTTTGTTGAGGATTTGTCTTTTTGCTATGGTTAGTATGTGTTCACTAAGATTGACTACTATGTCCTCATTCTGTTGTGGCGTGCTGGCCTGTATCTTCCTCCCCGCCCTCCTGATGTGTGGCCTCTGTCTCCTCCTCCTCCCCGTGACCTGGTGGTTACCCCTAAAAAATGTCGTTCTGGGGTGGAGTGTCCCCTATGTATATATGAGGTTACAAATATACTAGGAAGAGTGAAGATAGAAATATCAACATTTGAGGAAGCACATAACACTACACTTACATTAGACCAACAAGAAAATTGGCTACTCAAACTTAATCAGCAGATAGAAAAATATAAAACAGATTTAACAGTTTTCAAAAATAGAAAACTTGACGCTGTTAACGCAGATTATACTCATGGTAGGGTATATAAATGGCTAACTAACTCTACAGAAGGTAGAAATAGAAGAACCTACAGACCCAGACGAGTGCAATTTGCAACAATAGATACAAGTGGCGCTGAATCGTCCGAAACGGACACTAACACCTCACACACGACCTCTATGTCACCAGGTACATATACACCACAAACAACACGAGGTGACACATATATACATAGGGGACACTCCACCCCAGAACGACATTTTTTAGGGGTAACCACCAGGTCACGGGGAGGAGGAGGAGACAGAGGCCACACATCAGGAGGGCGGGGAGGAAGATACAGGCCAGCACGCCGCAACAGAATGAGGACATAGTAGTCAATCTTAGTGAACACATACTAACCATAGCAGAAAGACAAATCCTCAACAAAGGCCTAACATTCATACCAAGCCATAGCACTCCAGAATTAGAACTTAAAATAGATATGTACAAACATAATAGAGTGCTAAAAATTAAGGAATTCTTCCAAGACACCCCCACACAAAAGACAGGAATGTCTCCATTAGATAAATGCAAAAAGGCAAGTACATTTGAACCGCACAGTAATAGCGCGTCAACTAAGACATACATAAGACTCACCACGCAGGACTTTGAAACAATAAGAGTTAACAAAAAATGGGCACATAACTTAACACAAGAAGAAAGACAAGCCATCAAAACTTTGCAGGATGATCACTCAATGGTCATTCGCCCCGCAGATAAAGGCGGGGCTATTGTCCTTTTGAACTATTCAGACTATAGAGAGGACATCCTGCAACAGTTAAGTGATGCTGAAACATATACCACACTAACAAGAGACCCCACGGGCAAATTTAAGCAGGAACTTGACCAAATCTTAACACTTGGATTCCAGCAGGGATATCTCAATGAAAACTTATATGAATTTTGTACTACTAAATACCCAAAAGTGCCAATTCTATACACCATGCCCAAAATCCATAAAACTATGGATAGACCACCAGGGCGACCGATTGTGTCGGCGGTACAATCCATGACACAACCGGTAGCACAGTTACTCGACATATTACTGCAACCCACAGTAAAGAAAACAATATCCTACATCGCTGATACAAATGACCTCATACGTAAACTGGGGGATGTTGCTGTGGAGACTGGGGACATCCTGGTAACCCTGGATGTCAACAGTCTCTACACCATCATCCCTCATGACAAAGGGCTTACAGCAGTCAGGAACCATCTCATTGAAGATAGAGAATATGAGGGACCCCCAATTGAGTACTTCATGACACTTATGCAATTTTGTCTCACACACAACTACTTTCGATTTGAAACTCAATACTACTTGCAGACATCCGGCACGGCGATGGGGTCAAATATGGCCCCATCGTATGCCAACATATACATGTCTGAGTTTGAAAAGACATATCTGTGGAACAAAGACATAACATCTATAATTTTCTATGTAAGATATATAGATGATGTCTTTTTAATCTGGAGGGGAGGACAAGACACACTATTAGAATGGTTCCAATACATTAACAACACAAACACACCGGTGAGATTTAAAATAACACACAGTGCAACAGAAGTACATTTCCTGGACCTTAATGTATACATACAAAGTGGTACAATAGGCACTACACTGTATTATAAGCCCACCGATAGGAACTCCTTATTATGTGCCAATAGTTGTCACCCACCAGCGTTACTCAAAGGAATCATAAAATCACAACTGATGCGAGTAATACGTAACAACACAGACAAAGCTACAGGGGTCTCCCAACTTCAGTTTATGAGGGACAAATTTATACAGCGAGGATACAAAAAGAATATGGTAGATACAATTGTACAAGAACTACTACCGTATACACAGACAACTCTTATGAACAAAGAAAAAAACAAAGATACAACTAACAGGCTCATGATGGCAACTACATTTTCACCAAATACCAGTGATGCTGGCAAGATCCTAAGGAAACATTGGCCTGTGATACAATCGGACCCAAAACTAAGATTTGCACATAATCTCACACCGATGATTGCATACAGGCGGGGTACAAATCTAAGGGACCTGCTGGTCAAAACAGACCCCAAAAAATGCTATCTAAAGAAAGAAAAGGTTAACATCAAAGGTTCATATAAGTGCCTGGGCTGCACAACGTGCAATGGTCTAATAGCCACTAAGACCTTCCACCATCCGCATACTAACAAGGTGTATCACATCAAACACTCTCTGTCGTGCAATACAATACATTTAATCTACCTACTCTACTGCCCATGTGCCAAATTCTATATTGGTAAGACCAGTGGGACATTACGTGAAAGAATGGCTAACCACAGGCGGGCGATAAGGGTGGCACTAGACACAGGCAATTCAGACCAACCTGTAGCCAGACATTGCACTCAAAAACAACATCAAGTCTCCAGCATCAGATACATCTTAATTGACCACATCCCCCAGCTTGACAGAGGAGGCGATCGTAATAAAGCCCTTCTCAGACGAGAAGCAGAATGGATGTATAGACTGGGCACAATACACCCAGGGGGGCTCAACTCAGCACCAGATTTTAAGGCACTGGTGTAGGTAGGAGATACATACAAAGGTACGATGGCCAGATACTGTGCACCGGATCAAGGTGGGGCTGAGACACAGACCCCAAGGGGGGTAGTGCCCTAGCCATATACCTTAGATCAGAGCAGGGGGAGACATGACAGTGCCTCCTACTACTCCTGGAGTAAGACACAGAAGGGGCAGGTTACCAGTAAAATAACAACTCCCATAACCTTGATACACAGTAGCCTATTACAACAAAAGATAAGCATGGAAAGGATGAACAACATCTAAAGACACAGCAGGACGGAAATAGACGGATAACTGGAAGTGGAATGGCTATGCACACAGATCTAAGGCATAGAAGTCTAGGAGACAGATGCACCACAGTGGGGACACTTGAAAATCCTGTATACAAAGAGACAATCTTAGTAAAATAAATAACAAACAACAATATAGAGAAAAAATAATAAAAGCACTAAACAAGAGGACATGCTATATCTAAATGTACAAAATAATATGATAATAGAACAGAAACTAAAGAAACTATATGTCAGAAATGTATGTGTAAAAGATGCAAGGTGCCTATAGGCACAAGTAGATCACTAGCCTCTAAGCAGACACCTTTTAAGACACAAGGGTCTAAGAAAAGAGGGGCTGAGTAACGCAATACGTTCACCTAGGGGAAGAGTAAATACACATGCATATTAGATTGCAGTGGGGCAACTAATAGACCGCTAAGTCTAAGTGCAATAAAGGAATTAATGGAATTTGGCTATATAAAGATTGTAAGACACATAGGCCTAGATTTAGAGTTCGGCGGTAAAAGGGCTGTTAACGCTCCGCGGGTTTTTTTCTGGCCGCACCATAAATTTAACTCTGGTATCGAGAGTTCAAACAAATGCTGCGTTAGGCTCCAAAAAAGGAGCGTAGAGCATTTTTACCGCAAATGCAACTCTCGATACCAGAGTTGCTTACGGACGCGGCCGGCATCAAAAACGTGCTCGTGCACGATTCTCCCATAGGAAACAATGGGGCTGTTTGAGCTGAAAAAAAACCTAACACCTGCAAAAAAGCAGCGTTCAGCTCCTAACGCAGCCCCATTGTTTCCTATGGGGAAACACTTCCTACGTCTGCACCTAACACCTTAACATGTACCCCGAGTCTAAACACCCCTACCCTTACACTTATTAACCCCTAATCTGCCGCCCCCGCTATCGCTGACCCCTGCATTACACTTTTAACCCCTAATCTGCCGCTCCGTAAACCGCCGCCACCTACGTTATCCCTATGTACCCCTAATCTGCTGCCCTAACATCGCCGACCCCTATGTTATATTTATTAACCCCTAATCTGCCCCCCACAACGTCGCCGACACCTACCTACACTTATTAACCCCTAATCTGCCGAGCGGACCTGAGCGCTACTATAATAAAGTTATTAACCCCTAATCCGCCTCACTAACCCTATCATAAATAGTATTAACCCCTAATCTGCCCTCCCTAACATCGCCGACACCTACCTTCAATTATTAACCCCTAATCTGCCGACCGGAGCTCACCGCTATTCTAATAAATGTATTAACCCCTAAAGCTAAGTCTAACCCTAACACTAACACCCCCCTAAGTTAAATATAATTTTTATCTAACGAAATAAATTAACTCTTATTAAATAAATAATTCCTATTTAAAGCTAAATACTTACCTGTAAAATACATCCTAATATAGCTACAATATAAATTATAATTATATTATAGCTATTTTAGGATTAATATTTATTTTACAGGCAACTTTGTAATTATTTTAACCAGGTACAATAGCTATTAAATAGTTAAGAACTATTTAATAGTTACCTAGTTAAAATAATTACAAATTTACCTGTAAAATAAATCCTAACCTAAGATATAATTAAACCTAACACTACCCTATCAATAAAATAATTAAATAAACTACCTACAATTACCTACAATTAACCTAACACTACACTATCAATAAATTAATTAAACACAATTGCTACAAATAAATAAAATTAAATAAACTATCTAAAGTACAAAAAATAAAAAAGAACTAAGTTACAGAAAATAATAAAATATTTACAAACATAAGAAAAATATTACAACAATTTTAAACTAATTACACCTACTCTAAGCCCCCTAATAAAATAACAAAGCCCCCCAAAATAAAAAATTCACTACCCTATTCTAAAATACAAATATTACAAGCTCTTTTACCTTACCAGCCCTGAACAGGGCCCTTTGCGGGGCATGCCCCAAGAATTTCAGCTCTTTTGCCTGTAAAAAAAAACATACAATACCCCCCCCCCAACATTACAACCCACCACCCACATACCCCTAATCTAACCCAAACCCCCCTTAAATAAACCTAACACTACCCCCCTGATGATCTTCCTACCTTGTCTTCACCATGCCAGGTTCACCGATCCGTCCTGGCTCCAAGATCTTCATCCACCCCAAGCGGGGGCTAGACATCCACTGAAGAAGTCCAGAAGAGGGTCCAAAGTCTTCCTCCTATCCGGCAAGAAGAGGACATCCGGACCGGCAAACATCTTCTCCAAGCGGCATCTTCTATCTTCTTCCATCCGATGACGACCGGCTCCATCTTGAAGACCTCCAGCGCGGATCCATCCTCTTCTTCCGACGACTAGACGACGAATGACGGTTCCTTTAAGGGACGTCATCCAAGATGGCGTCCCTCGAATTCCGATTGGCTGATAGGATTCTATCAGCCAATCGGAATTAAGGTCGGAATTTTCTGATTGGCTGATGGAATCAGCCAATCAGAATATAGTTCAATCCGATTGGCTGATCCAATCAGCCAATCAGATTGAGCTCGCATTCTATTGGCTGATCGGAACAGCCAATAGAATGCGAGCTCAATCTGATTGGCTGATTGGATCAGCCAATCGGATTGAACTATATTCTGATTGGCTGATTCCATCAGCCAATCAGAAAATTCCTACCTTAATTCCGATTGGCTGATAGAATCCTATCAGCCAATCGGAATTCGAGGGACGCCATCTTGGATGACGTCCCTTAAAGGAACCGTCATTCGTCGTCTAGTCGTCGGAAGAAGAGGATGGATCCGCGCTGGAGGTCTTCAAGATGGAGCCGGTCGTCATCGGATGGAAGAAGATAGAAGATGCCGCTTGGAGAAGATGTTTGCCGGTCCGGATGTCCTCTTCTTGCCGGATAGGAGGAAGACTTTGGACCCTCTTCTGGACTTCTTCAGTGGATGTCTAGCCCCCGCTTGGGGTGGATGAAGATCTTGGAGCCAGGACGGATCGGTGAACCTGGCATGGTGAAGACAAGGTAGGAAGATCATCAGGGGGGTAGTGTTAGGTTTATTTAAGGGGGGTTTGGGTTAGATTAGGGGTATGTGGGTGGTGGGTTGTAATGTTGGGGGGGGGGGGGTATTGTATGTTTTTTTTTACAGGCAAAAGAGCTGAAATTCTTGGGGCATGCCCCGCAAAGGGCCCTGTTCAGGGCTGGTAAGGTAAAAGAGCTTGTAATATTTGTATTTTAGAATAGGGTAGTGAATTTTTTATTTTGGGGGGCTTTGTTATTTTATTAGGGGGCTTAGAGTAGGTGTAATTAGTTTAAAATTGTTGTAATATTTTTCTTATGTTTGTAAATATTTTATTATTTTCTGTAACTTAGTTCTTTTTTATTTTTTGTACTTTAGATAGTTTATTTAATTTTATTTATTTGTAGCAATTGTGTTTAATTAATTTATTGATAGTGTAGTGTTAGGTTAATTGTAGGTAATTGTAGGTAGTTTATTTAATTATTTTATTGATAGGGTAGTGTTAGGTTTAATTATAACTTAGGTTAGGATTTATTTTACAGGTAAATTTGTAATTATTTTAACTAGGTAACTATTAAATAGTTCTTAACTATTTAATAGCTATTGTACCTGGTTAAAATAATTACAAAGTTGCCTGTAAAATAAATATTAATCCTAAAATAGCTATAATATAATTATAATTTATATTGTAGCTATATTAGGATGTATTTTACAGGTAAGTATTTAGCTTTAAATAGGAATTATTTATTTAATAAGAGTTAATTTATTTCGTTAGATAAAAATTATATTTAACTTAGGGGGGTGTTAGTGTTAGGGTTAGACTTAGCTTTAGGGGTTAATACATTTATTAGAATAGCGGTGAGCTCCGGTCGGCAGATTAGGGGTTAATAATTGAAGGTAGGTGTCGGCGATGTTAGGGAGGGCAGATTAGGGGTTAATACTATTTATGATAGGGTTAGTGAGGCGGATTAGGGGTTAATAACTTTATTATAGTAGCGCTCAGGTCCGCTCGGCAGATTAGGGGTTAATAAGTGTAGGTAGGTGTCGGCGACGTTGAGGGGGGCAGATTAGGGGTTAATAAATATAACATAGGGGTCGGCGATGTTAGGGGTAGCAGATTAGGGGTACATAGGGATAACGTAGGTGGCGGCGATTTGCGGTCGGAAGATTAGGGGTTAATTATTTTAAGTAGCTTGCGGCGACGTTGTGGGGGGCAAGTTAGGGGTTAATAGATATAATACAGGGGTCGGCGGTGTTAGGGGCAGCAGATTAGGGGTACATAAGTATAACGTAGGTGGCGGTCGGCAGATTAGGGGTTAAAAATTTTAATCGAGTGGCGGCGATGTGGGGGGACCTCGGTTTAGGGGTACATAGGTAGTTTATGGGTGTTAGTGTACTTTAGGGTACAGTAGTTAAGAGCTTTAGAAACCGGCGTTAGCCAGAAAGCTCTTAACTCCTGCTATTTTCAGGCGGCTGGAATCTTGTCGTTAGAGCTCTAACGCTCACTGCAGAAACGACTCTAAATACCAGCGTTAGAAAGATCCCATTGAAAAGATAGGCTACGCAAATGGCGTAGGGGGATCTGCGGTATGGAAAAGTCGCGGCTGAAAAGTGAGCGTTAGACCCTTTCCTGACTGACTCCAAATACCAGCGGGCGCCCAAAACCAGCGTTAGGAGCCTCTAACGCTGGTTTTGACGGCTACCGCCGAACTCTAAATCTAGGCCATAGAGAATACATAGCCAGCACTACTGGGTAACCATGGTAACCGAGATAAACATAAAAGGCACAATTAACACAAGCTATTGCAAATAAACACATAAAAGTTAATACCCACACAATACACAGTATATAGACTATACAGAGAAAGTGGAATGCAAAAATATAAAGTTTGCACAAATCAGCACACTAGTGTGAGAGTGATTAGATTACGCTGCAGTAGTGACAAGTCAGTGTATCACAAGATCACAAGTAAAATAAGGCAGTGTAATGTCTATATGAGTATAACAGGCATATAGTAAGCAATAGTACTTAAGAGTATAAGGTTGAAATATGTAAATGCTGCACGGATAAGGTATATTGTGAATATACGAAACCGGAAGTCACATGACATGAGGTACTTCCGGTTACAAAGCACTGGAACGCATAGTGCGTTCCAAACACGAGTGGTTGGCGGTTTTCTGGGGCACCAAGGGAGACACAGGTTATTAAGATTTGACTAATTGGGTTGTTTGTATAAATATATGTTTTGTTACACTTGAATGTTATGCTGATGATGGGGACAAGCTCCTCGAAAACGTTCCATTAAAAAAGAGAATTTTGTTGATCTCATTTTGAAAAAAGACCTGAGAGTGCTGTCATTTGTACAGGAAATATTTAAGGCATCATAGCACCCAGGCAGACGACCTCTGGAGGGTATAACCTGTGTGGTATGGACGGTACTATATATATATATATATATATATATATATATATATATAATCCTGCAGTAAGAAAGCGCACTCCAAAGGGCTTATACAAGAATCCACTTTTAATGTGTGAACGTTTTTGAACTTAACCAGCTCGTCCTCAGACAGACAAAGTATCAATAGTTATACTTTGTCTGTCTGAGGACGAGCTGGTTAAGCTCGAAAACGTTCACACATTAAAAGTGGATTCTTGTATAAGTCCTTTGGAGTGCGCTTTCTTACTGCAGGATTGGATACTATCGGCTAGATTTAGAGTTTTGTCGGTAACAACCCGCGTAGCTAACGCTGGCTTTTTTTCTCCCGCACCTTTTAAATACCGCTGGAATTTAGAGTTCACAGAAGGGCTGCATTAGGCTCCAAAAAGGGAGCGTAGAGCATATTTACCACCACTGCAACTCTCAATACCAGCGGTGCTTACGGACGCGGCCAGCTTCAAAAACGTGCTCGTACACGATTCCCCCATAGAAAACAATGGGGCATTTGAGCTGAAAAAAAACCTAACACCTGCAAAAAAGCAGCGTTCAGCTCCTAACGCAGCCCCATTGTTTCCTATGGGGAAACACTTTCTAAGTCTGCACCTAACACTCTAACATGTACCCCGAGTCTAAACACCCCTAACCTTACACTTATTAACCCCTAATCTGCCGCCCCTGCTATCGCTGACCCTGCATATTTTTTTTAACCCCTAATCTGCCGCTCTGTACACCGCCGCAACCTACATTATACCTATTTACCCCTAATCTGCTGCCCCTAACACCGCCGACCCCTATATTATATTTATTAACCCCTAATCTGCCCCCCACAACGTCGCCGCCAGCTACCTACAATAATTAACCCCTAATCTGCCGACCAGACCTCACCGCTACTATAATAAATGTATTAACCCCTAATCCGCCTCACTAACCCTATAATAAATAGTATTAACCCCTAATATGCCCTCCCTAACATCGCTGACACCTAACTTCAAGTATTAACCCCTAATCTGCCGACCGGACCTCACCGCTACTCTAATAAATGTATTAACCCCTAAAGCTAAGTCTAACCCTAACACTAACACCCCCCTAAGTTAAATATAATTTAAATCTAACTAAATAAATTAACTCTTATTAAATAAATTATTCCTATTTAAAGCTAAATACTTACCTGTAAAATAAACCCTAATTTAGCTACAATATAAATTATAATTATATTGTAGCTATTTTAGGAATAATATTTATTTTACAGGCAACTTTGTAATTATTTTAACCAGGTACAATAGCTATTAAATAGTTAATAACTATTTAATAGCTACCTAGTTAAAATAATTACAAAATTACCTGTAAAATAAATCCTAACCTAAGTTACAATTAAACCTAACACTACACTATCAATAAATTAATTAAATGAAATACCTACAATTATCTACAATTAAATCTAACACTACACTATCAATAAATTAATTAAATAAAATACCTACAAATAAATACAAATAAATACACTAACTAAAGTACAAAAAATAAAAAAAGCTAAGTTACAAAAAATAAAAAAAATAATTACAAACATAATAAAAATATTACAACAATTTTAAGCTAATTACACCTACTCTAAGCCCCCTAATAAAATAACAAAGCTCCCCAAAATAAAAAAAATGCCCTACCCTATTCTAAAATGAAAATAGAAAAGCTCTTTTACCTTACCAGCCCTTAAAAGGGACTTTTTCAGGGCATGCCCCAAATAATTCTGCTCTTTTGCCTGAAAAAAAACATACAATACCCCCCCCCAACATTACAACCCACCACCCACATACCCTAATCTAACCAAAACCCCCCTTAAATAAACCTAACACTAAGCCCCTGAAGATCTTCCTACCTTATCTTCACCACACCGGGTATCTATCACCGATCCATCCAGGCTCCGAAATCTTCATCCAAGCCCAAGCGGGGGCTGGAGATCCATAATCCGGCTGAAGTCTTCTAGCAAGAAGAAGTCCAGAAGAGGCTCCAAAGTCTTCATCCTATCCGGGCAGAAGAGGAGATCCGGACCGGCAACCATCTTCATCCAAGCGGCATCTTCTATCTTCATCCAATGACGAGCGGCTCCATCTTGAAGACCTCCGGCGCGGATCCATCATCTTCTTCCAACGTCCTAAGTCCGAATGAAGGTTCCTTTAAATGACGTCATCCAAGATGGCGTCCCTCGAATTCTGATTGGCTGATAGGATTCTATCTGATGGAATCAGCCAATCAGATTCAAGTTCAATCCGATTGGCTGATCCAATCAGCCAATCAGATTGAGCTCGCATTCTATTGGCTGATCGGAACAGCCAATAGAATGCGAGCTCAATCTGATTGGCTGATTCAATCAGCCAATCAGATTTTCCCTACCTTAATTCCGATTGGCTGAGAGAATCCTATCAGCCAATCGGAATTCGAGGGACGCCATCTTGGATGACGTCATTTAAAGGAACCTTCATTCGGACTTAGGACGTCGGAAGAAGAGGATGGATCCGCGCCAGAGGTCTTCAAGATGGATCCGCTCGTCATCGGATGAAGATAGAAGATGCCGCTTGATAGAAGACTTCAGCTGGATGATGGATCTCCAGCCCCCGCTTGGCCTTGGATGAAGATTTCGGAGCCTGGACGGATCGGTGATAGATACCCGGTGTGGTGAAGATAAGGTAGGAAGATCTTCAGGGGCTTAGTGTTAGGTTTATTTAAGGAGGGTTTGGGTTAGATTAGGGGTATGTGGGTGGTGGGTTGTAATGTTGGGGGGGTATTGTGTTTATTTTTACAGGCAAAAGAGCTGAATTCTTTGGGGCATGCCCCGCAAAAGGCCCTTTTAAGGGCTGGTAAGGTAAAAGAGCTTTTCTATTTTAATTTTAGAATAAGGTAGGGCATTTTTTTATTTTGGGGGGCTTTGTTATTTTATTAGGGGGCTTAGAGTAGGTGTAATCAGCTTAAAATTGTTGTAATATTTTTATTATGTTTGTAATAAATTTTTTTATTTTTTGTAACTTAGCTTTTTTTATTTTTTGTACTTTAGTTAGTTTATTTAATTGTATTTATTTGTAGGTATTTCATGTAATTAATTTATTGATAGTGTAGTGTTAGATTTAATTGTAGGTATTTTATTTAATTAATTTATTGATAGTGTAGTGTTAGGTTTAATTGTAACTTAGGTTAGGATTTATTTTACAGGTAATGTTGTAATTATTTTAACTAGGTAGCTATTAAATAGTTCTTAACTATTTAATAGCTATTGTACCTGGTTAAAATAAATACAAAGTTGCCTGTAAAATAAATATAAATCCTAAAATAGCTACAATATAATTATAATTTATATTGTAGCTATATTAGGGTTTATTTTACAGGTAAGTATTTAGCTTTAAATAGGATTAATTTATTTAATAAGAGTTAATTTATTTTGTTAGATTTAAATTATATTTAACTTAGGGGGGTGTTAGTGTTAGGGTTAAACTTAGCTTTAGGGGTTAATACATTTCTTATAGTAGCGGTGAGGTCCGGTCGGCAGATTAGGGGTTAATACTTGAAGTTAGGTGTCGGCGATGTTAGGGAGGGCAGATTAGGGGTTAATACTATTTATTATAGGGTTATTGAGGCGGGAGTGAGGCAGATTAGGGGTTAATAACTTTATTATAGTAGCGGTGAGGTCCGGTCGGCAGATTAGGGGTTAATAATTGTAGGTAAGGTAGCAGCGACGTTTTTGGCAGCAGATTAGGGGTTAATAAATATAATATAGGGGTCGGCGGTGTTAGGGGCAGCAGATTAGGGGTACATAGGGATAATGTAGGGTGCGGCAGTGTGCGGTCGGCAGATTAGGGGTTAAAAAAAATTATTAGAGTGGCTGCGATGTGGGGGGGCCTCGGATTAGGGGTACATAGGTAGTTTATGGGTGTTAGTGTACTTTAGAGCACAGTAGTTAAGAGCTTTATGAACCGGCGTTAGCCCAGAAAGCTCATAACTCCTGACTTTTTTCTGCGGCTGGAGTTTTGTCGATAGAGGCTCTACCGTTCACTTCAGCCAAGACTCTAAATACCGGCGTTAGAAAGATCCCATTGAAAAGATAGGATACGCAATTGGCGTAGGGGGATCTGCGGTATGGAAAAGTCGCGGCTGCAAAATGAGCGTTAGACCCTTACCTACAAGACTCTAAATACCAGCGGTAGCCCAAAACCAGCGTTAGGAGCCCCTAACGCTGGTTTTGACGGCTAACGCCAAACTCTAAATCTAGCCAAAAGTTTGCTGCACCCAAGGCAGTATCGGTGAAGTTTGGAGTACACTTTGTCTATTTTTGTATATATATATATATATATATATATATATATATATATATATATGTATATATATATATATATATGGAAAAGTATAGAAGGAGACAGGCGCACAGGGGCACACTTCGTGTAATACGTTCACAGAAGTAACATAAAAAGCAAACAGTGGGGGAATTATCCGCGCTCACCTGGTGTACCCTCAAGTAGTGAGGTACTAGAAGTGCACTTATATGGTTGTACTCTGTTCCTTTTCTCCCTTCTCGTGTGTCCGCGATCCTCTGTGTTAGGTGTATCTTCAGTGGATCACCGTTATCCGTTGTCAGTGATAAGGGGAGTAAGGGGATATTATATGTATAGAGGTGTGTGTATAGTCTATATATCTCAATTGACCACACAATACACTATAGTATAACAGAGATTATAAAACCATATATTTATTTTGAATAGTATAAAACAGACACACTTGTCTGATTAGGATGCAAGTAGAACAAACATATATATACAATGGTAGTGAGCCGTAGTGCTGCCCGGTAATAAGATCCTTATACAAAAGGTCTGTTTCCAAATGCATACACTAAATTGCTCCACAACCGTTAAAACGTTAGAAGTTAACAGTATCACATATATCCAAATATACAAGTATACAAGTAAGGAGCACCAAAGGTATCAATCGGAGCTAATAAGGCTAGTTTCGTTGCCCAGCAACCGATTACCTTATGCAGCTCCGTGTATGCTGTGCACTCGAAAGCGTGCAGGTGTGACGTGTGGCGGGGGGCGGAGCCTAACGCGTTTCGTAACCAATGGGTTACTTCATCAGAGGTGTGGGCCGCCCCCCAACCTAGCTCTATAAATGCGTGTGGCTGTGGCTGATTGGCCAAGTGTTAGCCCCTCGGTCGCCATTTTGTTTAAGGGCAAGTGGCCAGGTTTTACTGTTCTACTAAACCCAGTATTTTTAGTTTTCTTTTTCGCTAGTCATGCATTTGAAATTGACAATAGATTTTTAGTTCCAAGTTGGCAATCGAACTTTTTGTGTGCTTGTTTGTAACTTTGAGTGTTACTATATCAAATTGAAGTATCCAGTTAGAAACGATACTTAATAGAGTAAGGTCTATATAAAAAAAATATAATCGTAAAATATATATATACACACAGTAAACCTAACGAATTGTATTGTGACTATCATTTTAAAAAATGTAATTAAGAATAGGTACAGAATTACTGTAATGTTATTAAAAATAGGTACAGCATTACTGGGATACGTTATGTATACTCGTATTGTTTCTTCCTCATATTTGTTAATGAAGAAAGGATACTTAAAAGAACAAGAAATGTCAGAACACCATAAAATTAGCATATTCTTAAAAGGGGAGATAAAATTCTAAAGGGATAGGATATTCCAAACTAACTTAACTTAATTAAGAGCCATAGTGTATATTTCCTAATGGTTTATATACTTTTAAAACTCTAAAAACATAAAACATAAATTAACTGTCTCGTGATTTTTTGGAATACATACATGGGGGAGAGATCAAGTGGTGTTCAGAAAAGTCTCCCCAGTTAGTATACCAATGATTATAGAAATGCTGCTAGGTCAATATCTCTATTTAACCCATTTGGTTCTAGCGTTCCCAATTTATGGATCCAAACTGTCTCCCTTTTTCGTAGTTCCAGAAGTCTACTACCTCCTCTGTTACCTTTGTGTATTTGTTCTATAGCCTTAATGAAAAAAGCCTCTTTGTTTTTATTATGAATATTCGTAAAGTGGTTTATGAGAGGATTTTTGAGGGTTCCTGCTTCTATATTTTTCATGTGTTCTAGACAGCGGATTTTTAAACCCCGTGTCGTGCGTCCTATATATCTTTTTGGGGTGTTACAGGTGCACTCCAGCATATAGACTACATGATCAGATCTACAATTTAGTAGACCTTTAATCGGATATTTTTCTCCTTCTTTTCCACAGTCTATAAATTTATTAAAATTTTTATTCTTATTTATATGTGCACAGCACACACAGTTTTTTCTTGCACATTTGAAAAAACCTTGTATATTAGTAATCTGACTTTTAGGTTGTTTATCTGTTTTCCTGATTTTCTGAATGTCACTAGGTGCTAAGAAATTCTTTAGATTCTTGTTTTTCTTGTATGTGACATATGGTCTGTTGCCTATAGTGTCTTTTAGTATGGGGTCATTTTTCAAGATTGACCAATTTTTCTGTAGAATGTTCTTAATCTTCCAGTGGCCTTCATTGAAAGTTGTAACAAAATTAATTTTAGTATTAGTATCTCTTTTCTGTATTGCCCTTATTGTATCTGGTGTTGTGGTTGGTTGTGTCTGTAATTGTTGATTATTACCATGTACTAATGTTTCTCTGTTAAGTTGAATTGCTCTATTATATGCCTTTTGGATAGTTTTAGTTGGATAGTGTTTTTCTGTAAACTTATCTTTGAGTTTATTTGCCTCTAATTCAAAATTACTCATATCTGAGCAGTTTCGCCTCAGTCTCTGAAACTGTCCGAATGGAATATTTTCTATCCATTTAGGATGGTGGCTGCTACGTGCGTCTAGGTAACCGTTAGTGTCAGTAGGTTTTCTGTATAGCTTGCTGCATATATTCCCATTTGATACATATAAAGTGACATCTAGAAAATCAATGGATGAGATTTCTATTCTTTGTGTAAAAGTAAGATTCATGCAGTTGGCATTAAGTTCTTGTACATATGTATCCCATAGATTAATCTCTCCATCCCAAATAACTAGGATGTCATCTATAAAGCGATGCCAGAACACAACATTTTTGTTTTTAAATTCAAAATTATTATAAACCATCTCCTCCTCAAATATACCCATATATAAGTTAGCAAAATTAGGTGCAAACTTTGTACCCATGGCTGTTCCTGTGTTTTGCAGATAATATGTTCCTTCGAATTTGAAATAATTATTCTGTAGGATATATCTAATGGATTCTAATAGAAAGTTTCTCTGCTCAAGGGCAATCTGATTAGCATTGTCTAGTGATCTCTTAATCGCACTTATCCCTTGGTCATGAGGGATAGATGTATATAATGCTGTTACATCGAGTGTAGCCCATTTATAAGTTGACTTCCATTGTATTCTTTCTATAATTTGGAGAAGGTGGGGTGTATCTCTAAGGTATGATTTGAGATTAAGTACCGGGTTTAGTAGAACAGTAAAACCTGGCCACTTGCCCTTAAACAAAATGGCGACCGAGGGGCTAACACTTGGCCAATCAGCCACAGCCACACACATTTATAGAGCTAGGTTGGGGGGCGGCCCACACCTCTGATGAAGTAACCCATTGGTTACGAAACGCGTTAGGCTCCGCCCCCCGCCACACGTCACACCTGCACGCTTTCGAGTGCACAGCATACACGGAGCTGCATAAGGTAATCGGTTGCTGGGCAACGAAACTAGCCTTATTAGCTCCGATTGATACCTTTGGTGCTCCTTACTTGTATACTTGTATATTTGGATATCTGTGATACTGTTAACTTCTAACGTTTTAACGGTTGTGGAGCAATTTAGTGTATGCATTTGGAAACAGACCTTTTGTATAAGGATCTTATTACCGGGCAGCACTACGGCAGCACTACGGCTCACTACCATTGTATATATATGTTTGTTCTACTTGCATCCTAATCAGACAAGTGTGTCTGTTTTATACTATTCAAAATAAATATATGGTTTTATAATCTCTGTTATACTATAGTGTATTGTGTGGTCAATTGAGATATATAGACTATACACACACCTCTATACATATAATATCCCCTTACTCCCCTTATCACTGACAACGGATAACGGTGATCCACTGAAGATACACCTAACACCGAGGATCGCGGACACACGAGAAGGGAGAAAAGGAACAGAGTACAACCATATAAGTGCACTTCTAGTACCTCACTACTTGAGGGTACACCAGGTGAGCGCGGATAATTCCCCCACTGTTTGCTTTTTATGTTACTTCTGTGAACGTATTACACGAAGTGTGCCCCTGTGCGCCTGTCTCCTTCTATACTTTTCCAGACAATTCGAGAAGAACCTCACCTTGCGGGGGATCATCTTTAGACCAGACGGGCTGCCCACACCTATAGCACACGGGAACTAGCTTTGTGGACTATATAGAATATTATACATCCACAGACTTTCCATCCGAATAAGACTGCCATTTGCACTAACTATAAATTGTTGCATATATAGAGACATATATCTATATAAATATATTTATTCTTAATAGTGGATGAGAATATATATTTATTGTAAATAGCAGTTCATACATTAACTTTGAGCGCTGACCATTCTTTTGTTCTTATATATATATATATATATATATATATATATATATATATATATATATATATATAAAAAGTTCCTATTAGGAAAGCACAATCTCACCAATACAAGTAATGCCACGGTGCTCTGCTGCATATCATCCAGACCATCCAAAAATGCAGGCACTCATTGGTCTTAATAAAAAATCCAAATTTATTGAGTCATTTAAAATGAAGAAATAACATTTCGGCACTGCATTGTGCCTTTGTCAAATGTCATTACATATCCAAAAATGTACAACACACACTTAAAATCAAATTATGTTAAATCAAATATATGTTAAACTTTAAAAAAAATGATATTAGAATGTGAATATATAAATTAAACTACACTGTCACTTTAATCTAACATGTTCACCCTACACATTTTTTAAAAGTGACATGACCAAAGTTGTTATGTAGACTTTCTACTGCATAGTCTCGTCATTAACATTTTAGGATTTGTACATCTCTAAATCACACAACCAAAAATTAGATGGCTATATCAAACTCCACCTTCACCTTTGTAAGATACAAGACTTTGACACTCATTATCTGCTTGAGCTGTGATGATAATTAAATAAAAGGGCAAATGTATTATATTTAATATTAGGCATGTGCTTGTAAAATAGATACTTTAACAAACAGTTAAGAGACTAATATTTTGTTTACATGTCCTAATATTAGAAGGAAGTATTTCTTATTATCTTGCTTGGATAGAGAATATGAATATATATATGCTAAATAAATAAAATAAAATAATATAGTATGTAAAGATATTTAGTTAAAAAATAAAATAAAAATTCTAACAAATCTATATTCGTTTTGGAATTCATCAAAAATTAAAATCTGTAAGAAAAAAAATAAAAATAATATTAGAATATGAAATAAATTATGTTATTTAATGAACACATGAATAAACAAATATTCGGTTAATCTAATAATTGTAAATTCATCTTCTATCTATGCTCTAACATGTATTGTTTGTTTTGAGATTAAAGCCAGGTTCAGACTGGAGATCTATATCTATCTATATCATCTATATCTATCTATAAATAATTTTAAATTAATCAGATTAAATTGTCTAATCAAGAGTTGACTTACATTAACGTTTAAAATTAGACAAAATAATGCCTAATATCCAATTTTGTTCAAAGATTCTTAATTATTCAAATGTATGAGGGACATAATTGAATAATTGAATGTAATATTTCCTGTCCCTTCAAAAACTAATATACCTAAATGTCAACTAGGAATCTTATCCCTTTATCTGTATGATTGATCACAATCTGAGTCCTCTCTAGCACAAAGTAGGGGGAATGTATATTAAAGGGACAGTCAAGTCCAAAAAAAACTTTCATGTTTCAAATAGGGCATGTAATTTTAAACAACTTTCCAATTTACTTTTATCACCAATTTTGCTTTGTTCTCTTGGTATTCTTAGTTGAAAGCTAAACCTAGGAGGTTCATATGCTACTTTCTTAGACCTTGAAGGCTGCCTCTAATCTAAATGCATTTTGATAGTTTTTCACAACTAGAGGGCATTAGTTCACATGTTTCATATAGATAGCATTGAGCTCAAGCACATGAATTTACCATGGAGACAGCTCTGATTTTCTAAAATGCAAGTCTGTCAAAAGAACTTAAATAAGGGGGCAGTCTGCTGAGGCTTAGATACAAGGTAATTACAGAGGTAAAACGTGTATAACTGTGTTGGTTATGCAAAACTGGGGAATTGGTAATTAAGGGATTATCTATCTTTTAAAACAACAATAATTCTGGTGTCGACTGTCCCTTTAAATAAACGTCTTAAAAAATAGGACATGGTGAAAATTGTCAGACACATTCAATATATTATGAACTATTTTCCAATTATTACTCATATGATTCTTAATAGCATGCATTGTGCAAACTAACCTGGATGTATGGTCTTTAAAAGTTGATTCTATTGAAAATATCAGTTTATCTTCATTATGTGTCATATTCATCACTTTCCAAATAGAGGATTGTGAAATAACATCTAAAAGAAAATAGGAAACATAAGTGTTTCCCATAGGATGTATCCTGCATCCCCAGTCTTGTTCCATAGAATTGTGTACACTTACCATGTGAACGTGTCTTTGTATGTTTTTCGAAGTCAGCACAGTTTAAAGACAATGCCACAGACAGGATCACATAGGTATTCTTCACTTTCAGTCTGGTATTCTTCACTTTCAGTCTGTAGATGTCATTCTCCCTAATGGAAAATAAAAAGTGTAAATCAAATCTCTAATAAAATGGTACATAGTTCTGCATCTCTCCCCTAACACTACCTATTTCCTAAAATGTTTATAGCAATAGCTTACTAAGCATATGTAGCCTCTTGTGTTATGTTCTAACAATACATTGTGAAGCTGACTCACATACATTGTCCATACTTAACCTCTGATGTATGACTTTGTCAATTCTAATGTGCTTCAGAGTATTCCTTTATCTGCTATCTGTGGCATTTATCCCTTTCAGAATATCTAAAATCTAATAATGTCTAAACTAAATACTACATGTAAACTAATTGCATGCCATATGATGGATCAATGGGCAAAATACCCCCCCCCCCCTAGTCTCGGTCCATACATTGTGTATACTTACCATCTGATGTTTTCTTTAAAAATCAGGTGGCGAAGTCATTACAGAAGCCAATACCAGAATCATATGGTGAACAAATTGCCTATAATAATAAAATATATTTTAGATTTTTCTATAATCATTTCTTGAACAATCCTAACATGTTCACACAATTCTACTTTCATTTTACTCAAAGTCTCACATATTCGCAATGCTCCTATATAAAGTATAGTATTTACTGTCTGAAATGGCGGTTGATGATGTTAGCTCTGACATTGACCCCCTCGTCCCGGAATGGCCCCTCTAGAACTGGCTTGTCCTCCTCATCTTGGAGGAGGTCTCGGGGTGCCTGGATCACCTGCACCATCCCAGCCCGCTGAGCAATGTTATGAAGGACGCTGCAGGCTATAACGATCTTCGCCACCTTACCAGGGCTGTACTGGAGGGTTCCTCCAGACCTGTCCAGGCATCGTAATCGCATTTTGAGGAGCCCAAATATCCACTCCACTACAGCCCTGGTCCACTTGTGCGCCTGATTATAGCACACCTGGGCGTCGTCTGTTGGGTTACGCAACGGAGTAATGAGCCAAGGCCGGCTCATGTAACCCGAATCACCTATAAATAATGAACATGACAAAATGTCAATAATACAAATATCTTACAAATTATGAAAAGAAAATACATTTAAATAAAATGATACAATGCATTTGTGTATACGAAAATCCCCTAAACTAGACATTTGCTGAAAGAGACAAATAAATGGTTAAATCGCATCCTATATCTGCACATTTAAGCTTTGACCTGCTACATATCTGTTTGTTTCTAAAACTAGACATTTCCGGAAAGAGACAAATAAATAGTTAAAGCGCATCCTATATTTGCACATTTAAGCTTTGACCTGCTACATATCTGTTTGTTTCTAAAACTAGACATTTGCTGAAAGAGACAAATAAATGGTTAAAGTGCATCCTATGGGGCCTAGTTATCAAGCCGTCAACCTCAAATACGCTGGAATTCCGCAGCGTATTTGTGGCGAGGCTGATTCGCCTTAGTTATCAAGCCCTAGATACAGGCAAAAGTAGAATTTAGTGACGTAAGCTTCGATCCGCCGGACTCAGTCCAACACAGATCGATTCTTACGTCACTACAGATGTTCCGGACACAAGTGCGGCACAATCTGACTACTTTTGCTAGTTATCAAAACACTAGCAGGTACGCTCTGCACTTTTCCGGCCCAGCGTACCTGGTTTTCAATCCGCCGCCCTGGAGGCGGCGGATCCCATAGGAATCAATGGGAGTCTGACAATAGCGAAAGTTCATGTTCGCTGCTGCCAGACATCCCATTGATTCCTATGGGAAACGTCTACAACTAACACCCTAATATGTACCCCGAGTCTAAACACCCCTAATATGCCCCCCCTACACTGCCGCAACTAAATAAAGTTATTACCCCCTAAAGCGCCGCTCCCGGTCCCCGCCGCAACTATTATATATGTATTAACCCCTAAACTGCCGCTCCCAGACCCCGCCGCCACCTACATGATACCTATTAACCCCTATCCTGCCCCCCTACACTGCCGCCACCTATAATAAATTTATTAACCCCTATCCTGCCCCCCCTATACTGTCGCCACCTATAATAAATGTATTTACCCCTATCCTGCCCCCCACTACACCGCCGCCACTGTAATAAAATTATTAACCCCTAAACCTAAGTCTAACCCTAACCCTAACACCCCCCTAACTTAAATATTAATTAAATAAATCTAAATAATATTTCTCTTATTAACTAAATTAATCCTATTTAAAACTAAATACTTACCTTTAAAATAAACCCTAATATAGCTACAATATAAATAATAATTATATTGTAGCTATGTTAGGATTTATTTTTATTTTACAGGCATCTTTCAATTTATTTTAACTAGGTACAATAGCTATTAAATAGTTATTAACTATTTAATAGCTACCTAGTTAAAATAAAGAGAAATTTACCTGTAAAATAAAAACTAACCTAAGTTACAATTACACCTAACACTACACTATACTTAAATAAATTAATCCTATTTAAAACTAAATACTTACCTGTAAAATAAACCCTAAGATAGCTACAATATAATTAATAATTACATTGTAGCTATTTTAGGATTTATATTTATTTTACAGGTAACTTTGTATTTATTTTAGCTAGTTAGAATAGTTATTAAATAGTTATTAACTATTTAATAACTACCTAGCTAAAAGAAATACAAAATTACCTGTAAAATAAATCATAACCTGAGTTACATTTAAACCTAACACTACACTATCATTAAATTAATTAAATAAATTAGCTACAAATAACTACAATTAAATACAATTACATAAACTAACTAAAGTACAAAAAATAAACAAAGCTAAGTTACAAAAAAATAAAAAAATAACTTACAAACAATTAAAAAATATTGGAACAATTTTAAGCTACTTACACCTAATCTAAGCCCCCTAATAAAATAACAAAGCCCCCCAAAATAAAAAAATGCCCTACCCTATTCTAAATTAAAAAGTTCAAAGCTCTTTTACCTTACCAGCCCTTAAAATGGGGCTTTTGCGGGGCATGCCCCAAAGAATTCAGCTCTTTTGCCTGTAAAAGAAAAATACAACCCCCCCAACATTAAAACCCACCACCCACATACCCCTAATCTAACCCAAACCCCCCTTAAATAAACCTAACACTACCCCCCTGAAGATCATCCTACCTTTAGTCGTCTTCAGCCAGCTGACCATCGATGGAACCGAAGAGGAGATCCGGAGTGGCAGAAGTCATCATCCAAGGGGCGCTGAAGAAATCTTCCATCCGATGAAGTCATCATCCAGGCGGCGCTGAAGAATTCTTCCATCCGGGCGATGTCATCTTCCAAGCGGCGTCTTCAATCTTCATCCATCCGGAGCGGAGCCATCTTCAGACGAGCAGACGCGGAGCCATCCTCTTCTTCCCGACGACTACCGATGAATGGATATTCCTTTAAGGGACGTCATCCAAGATGGCGTCCCTTCAATTCCGATTGGCTTATAGGATTCTATCAGACAATCGGAATTAAGGTAGGAAAAATCTGATTGGCTGATTGAATCAGCCAATCAGATTGAACTTCAATCTGATTGGCTGATTCAATCAGCCAATCAGATTTTTCCTACCTTAATTCCGATTGGCTGATAGAATCCTATCATTATGTGTCATATTCATCACTTTCCAAATAGAGGATTGTGAAATAACATCTAAAAGAAAATAGGAAACATAAGTGTTTCCCATAGGATGTATCCTGCATCCCCAGTCTTGTTCCATAGAATTGTGTACACTTACCATGTGAACGTGTCTTTGTATGTTTTTCGAAGTCAGTACAGTTTAAAGACAATGCCACAGACAGGATAACATAGGTATTCTTCACTTTCAGTCTGGTATTCTTCACTTTCAGTCTGTAGATGTCAATCTCCCTAATGGAAAATAAAAAGTGTAAATCAAATCTCTAATAAAATGGTACATAGTTCTGCATCTCTCCCCTAACACTACCTATTTCCTAAAATGTTTATAGCAATAGCTTACTAAGCATATGTAGCCTCTTGTGTTATGTTCTAACAATACATTGTGAAGCTGACTCACATACATTGTCCATACTTAACCTCTGATGTATGACTTTGTCATTTCTAATGTGCTTCAGAGTATTCCTTTATCTGCTATCTGTGGCATTTATCCCTTTCAGAATATCTAAAATCTAATAATGTCTAAACTAAATACTACATGTAAACTAATTGTATGCCATATGATGGATCAAAGGGCAAAATACCCCCCCCTAGTCTCGGTCCATACATTGTGTATACTTACCATCTGATGTTTTCTTTAAAAATCAGGTGGCGAAGTCATTACAGGAGCCAATGCCAGAATCATATGGTGAACAAATTGCCTATAATAATAAAATATATTTTAGATTTTTCTATAATCATTTCTTGAACAATCCTAACATGTTCATACAATTCTACTTTCATTTTATCCTATCCTATCAGCCAATTGGAATCGAAGGGACGCTATCTTGGATGACGTCCCTTAAAGGAATATCCATTCGTCGGTAGTCGTCGGGAAGAAGAGGATGGCTCTGCGTCGGCTCGTCTGAAGATGGCTCCGCTCCGGATGGATGAAGATTGAAGACGCCGCTTGGAAGATGACATCGCCCGGATGGAAGAATTCTTCAGAGCCGCCTGGATGATGACTTCATCGGATGGAAGATTTCTTCAGCGCCCCTTGGATGATGACTTCTGCCGCTCCGGATCTCCTCTTCGGTTCCATCGATGGTCGGCTGGCTGAAGACGACTAAAGGTAGGATGATCTTCAGGGGGTAGTGTTAGGTTTTTTTTAGGGGGGTTTGGGTTAGATTAGGGGTATGTGGGTGGTGGGTTTTAATGTTGGGGGGATTGTATTTTTCTTTTACAGGCAAAAGAGCTGAATTCTTTGGGGCATGCCCCGCAAAAGACCCTTTTAAGGGCTGGTAAGGTAAAAGAGCTTTGAACTTTTTAATTTAGAATAGGGTAGGGAATTTTTTTATTTTGGGGGGCTTTGTTATTTTATTAGGGGGCTTAGATTAGGTGTAAGTAGCTTAAAATTGTTGTAATATTTTTTAAATGTTTGTAAGTTATTTTTTTTATTTTTTTTGTAACTTAGCTTTTTTTATTTTTTGTACTTTAGTTAGTTTATGTAATTGTATTTAATTGTAGTTATTTGGTAAATTTCTCTTTATTTTAGCTAGGTAGCTATTAAATAGTTAATAACTATTTAATAGCTATTGTACCTAGTTAAAATAAATTGAAAGATGCCTGTAAAATAAAAATAAATCCTAAGATAGCTACAATATAATTATTATTTATATTGTAGCTATATTAGGGTTTATTTTAAAGACTTAGGTTTAGGGGTTAATAATTTTATTACAGTGGCGGCGGTGTAGGGGGGGCAGGATAGGGGTTAATACATTTATTATAGGTGGCGACGGTGTAGGGGGGGCAGGATAGGGGTTAATAAATTTATTATAGGTGGCGACGGTGTAGGGGGGCAGGATAGGGGTTAATAAGTTTAATATAGGTTGCGGGGGGGTCCGGGAGCGGCGGTTTAGGGGTTAAACTATTTATTTAATTGCGGCGAGGTCCGGGATCATCAGGATAGGGGTTAATAACTTTATTATAGGTGGAGATGGTATAGGGGGGGCAGGATAGGGGTTACTAGGTATAATGTAGGTGGCGGCGGTGTCCGGGAGCGGCGGTTTAGGGGTTAATACATTTATAAGAGTTGCGGCGGGGTCTAGGAGCGGCGGTTTAGGGGTTAATAACTTTATTGAGTTGCGGGGGGGCTCCTGGGGCGGCGGTATAGGGGGTAGAACAGTGTAGTTAGTGTGGGTGCTTAGTGACAGGCTAGCAATAAAGCTGGGAAAAAGCCGAAGAGCAGCGAGTGATAACTCTCACAGTCCGCTGCTCATCGCCCCGTACTTGGTGCGCGGCTTTTTGACAGCTTTATTGATAACTTAGGCGAAATTTTTCAGGTCCGCGGCGGCGATGGTAGGCAAGCTTAGGCGGGCGTATTGAACCGGCGAAGGCAGGTAAGTAGACACGTTGATAACTAGGCCCCCCTATCTGCACATTTAGGCTATGACCTGCTACATATCTGTTTGTTTCCAAAACTAGACATTTGCGGAAAGAGACAAATAAATGGTTAAAGCGCATGATATATCTGCACATTTAAGCTATGACCTGCTACATATCTGTTTGTTTCTAAAATTAGACATTTGCTGAAAGAGACAAATAAATGGTTAAAGCGCATCCTATATCTGCACATTTAAGCTATGACCTGCTACATATCTGTTTGTTTCTAAAACTAGACATTTGCGGAAAGAGACAAATAAATGGTTAAAGCGCCTCCTATATCTGCACATTTAAGCTTTGACCTGCTACATATGCATTTTTCGCTAAAACTAGACATATGCTGAAAGACAAATAAATGGTTAAAGTGCATCCTATATCTGCCCATTTAAGCTATGACCTGCTACATATCTGTTTTTCGCTAAAACTAGACATTTGCTGAAAGACAAATAAATTATTAAAGCGCATCCTATATCTGCACATTTTGCACATTACACAAACACAACTGTTTTTGAACATTACAGTGGCAATTGTCTAACTTGTTAACCATGCTGTGCATGGGACTTCCGGTGAGCGGCTCAGCAAGATGGCCACTGCTTCACACTGCTCTGTGTATGTCAACTGCCTTTGAGTGAACAGTGGCTGAATCTTAGGCCATCCAGATCTCCCTTGACAATAATTGTGTCCGGGAAACTTGTGGGATTAGGAAGCTCCAACTCCTGGCCACCGAGAAGGCATACAAAGAAATTTAAACCCATTCCCTTTTTTTTTCGGGGGAGAAGTGTTCTCTGTGGAACCAAGATGGAGTGCACTATTTCCTCCCTCATTGACATTTTTCAACCCATGTTTGACTCCCTAACGGCTGCTATGGATGAACTACTTTGGGAGACACTAGGGTTACGCGCAGCTGACAGTATAAAAACTTCCCCTGCCGGGGTGAGAGTGCCGCTGATACCAGCTGGCAGATTGCATGCAGAAGAGGCCTTTTCAGCGGCGGCCATTTTGGACCACAGCATGACATCCCCGGTGAGAAATACAGGCTGTGTCAAAGCCCTAACACGGATGAGTGACCGGGCTGCTGGGGAAACTGGAATAGGTAGCGAATGCCAAACGCATCACCCCACTGATGTCTCTGCAGACTTTGTCTCTATATCGGGAGACTGGCCGCTTATCCTGAGGACGGAGCCTAAGGCCTCTGCACACACAGACTCTTGCCTCACCTGGCACTATGTTCAGACCGCGAGTAGCTCCGGCACGAAGGTTGTTGTCTCCAGCCCCACAAGTTTTGCTGCTGACTCTCCTCGGCTCTATGTCCCTATACCCAGCCCCTCACTGTGCCTCAGCCTCAGCCTTAGATCAAATGACTGGCTGCACCCACCGAAAGCTGGAGTGGGATAAAACCATGCACAATGGATTCACCCCTTCTTGGGGACTGCAGCATCTTCAGCTACCGGCTATGCAAGTGACCTGATCGTTGAAGGAGATGTGAGCACATTTTATTTTGTTTACGGGCTGTACACCTATCATACGGAACTGTATCTATGCTGGACTCGGACAGTCTACCTACTTTGTCCTGCTTGTTTGTTGAGGGGCCATGGTCTCTTTGTATTTTCGACTAGTTGCAGAACTGTTGGTTGTTGTTTTATGCCTAAGTTCTGTTTTGTCCTTTATAACTGCCATAACTCTATCACGGGAGTTGGTTGATCTGCATACTGAAATCTGTCTGCTATGAGGCCGGTTGCTTTCCGGTCTAAATCAGCACCCCGCAATGTTAAATGGAACTTGACGCTTTGTATTGAGTACTGTTTCTCTAACTACACAATTATACCCGGCTGTGTTACTGCTTGTTTATTACTATCTCCCCCTGTTTAATTCCCCAAAGTGTTAAAGTCTTTTATTGCTGCAAGCTAAGATGGGACATTCTGATAAAGTGGCGGGAGGGTGGCCAATGCATTGTATATAAACCCCTTTAACTTGTTAAACACCAGCTTTCATGTAAACTATGGTTATTATGCTTAAATGCCCAGCGTTGTTAGACCTACCGCCCTGACCTGCTACATATGAAATTATCTATGCCAACTAAATACTGCTAATTTATGAGAGATCAAATCTATAGCCACTTGAATTATAATATGTACGACACCTGCTATGTTCATGGCATTCAATGTAATCCTTACTTAATTAAAGACAAATCCGGATGTGGCCTTTACACTCAGCTAGCGGGATAGAATCATGGGGCGTATGTATGTCTGATTCTATGTTTTATTGACCACACTCCCAAACTGCCTGCCCTTTATGACATTTCATAATATTGCCAGTCATTCCTAAGCTTTATAACTTCAACGAGCACTATAGGATACAGCAAACACAGTAGCATTGCTGCTTGGATACAGTTTGGTAGGCAGGGTATTGTTTGTAATTCACTCTAATTTAGTTTAGTTCAGTTGAATTTTTTATTTTGATTTTACCTTAGGTTGTTGGGCCAACTTAGATATAAGCTATGTCACACAAATATAGGTAGCTATGCATGGGTTGATTAATAATTGCTTAGTGCAACCGCTACAGGATTATCACCACTGAATACAACACAACGCCTATATAGCCTGTTTTACCCTCACTAATACTTGTCATTTCTGTGCATAACTGGATACACAGAGCAGTGCTACAATCAATTTAGATACCTTGTAATAGCCCCATTTCGTTTAGTCTAGTTTAATGTTAACCACCCTGTTATTTAGGTAGTATAGTCAGTAAGAATACTTTAGGTTTTGAATTAAAAATAAAAACCCCAACAGTGTAGATATCTAGGACACAAAGCAGGATCTCAATGAAGACTGAAATTTTGCATGATTGTCATATAAATATAGTTGCATTGAGCTTCTAAATAATCTAACCTGTATCTTGAATAATGTATTAATTTTCTTTTATACCCTGCGTGGTATGATACCATATTATGTACGTGTCTACATTGTTGGATATAAATAAAAAATTTAAAAAACCATGCTGTACACAAGTACTCACCAACGAGCCACCCATGGGGAAACTGTCTGTCCTCAAACTGCCGACACAGTGACGACTGTCTGAGGATACGGCCATCATGACTAGCCCCACCGAAATTCGCACACACCTGCATAATCTTCATCCGTGCGTCACAAACAAACTGCACGTTCAGACTATGAAAGTGTTTGTGATTTCGGTAGGGGATCTCTTCTGCTGTAGCATGCAGCGCAATGTGGGTGCAATCTATTACTCCCAAAACATTGGGCATTTGAGCTATTGCATAGAGTCTCCTCCAATCATCCTCATTTTGAGGGAATCCTTTGTAAAGCTTACAAACTCGTACTATGGCGTTCAGAAACTTGTCAAAAACCACAGAGAAGGTACCCTGGGACAACCCATGCATGTACCCCTCTGAGGATTGAAAATTTCCAGAGGCCAGGACATGTATGCAGCATAGCATCTTGGTCATACCAGGGATTGCAGTCTGCATACGTTTACGTGGCTCAAGATGAGGTTCAAGTACTTCGTAAAGGCCCATGAGTCGCTCTCAAATGAGCCTATACTTGTCATAAACCTCAAAGTCGCTCAAAGGTGGGCCTTACCCTTTCAACACGAGGACCTCTGATCAGACGTTCCCCACGCCTCTCTTGGAGATGCCGAGCCAGCCTAATTCTATTTTACAAAACTTGTCCAACAGCACCTACACAAGCTAACTGCGGATCATCCATATTTGCCAAGCCAAGCAGCACAAAGCCAAACAGAAGAGCAAACGCACAAGGAGTAACAAGGTGTGCAAAAACACAAAAGCGATTTGATACAATGTCGATCACCAGGTACACTTTGGCCATGTTGTTTGGGGGATTTATAGTTAAAAATGTCCAATGGTAGCGTGTTCGTAATGATTGCTGATTGTATCCACTTGATTGTATGTGAGTGGCGCGAATGCTTTCAAACTGGGCGTTTTTTTTAGGTGTTTGATGAAATTTAGTTTACCCCAGAAATCGCAATGTGAAAGTGTTAAAGTGTAAAATGTAACATATACAGTGCATCTTCATGATGTTTGTTCATATGCGTAACAAATACTTATTAAACGCGATGTTATAGTGAAAACCACACGTCCACGCTAACTTGATTGAAAGTGCATACTTGTGTATAATGTGTGCATAGACATGGCATAGAATCTGCTTGATCAATGTTGCTGCAATATTGTTGTAAAACAATAAAGTAACGGCTGACATCTATGATATTCTATATATAAGTGATTGGCGAGATGTCAATATTTTACGTGTCCCATTGAAATCTCAGTAATAATGAAGATCTTCCAACCCTCTCGTCTACGTATGTGTGATGGAGCATTGTCCTGCATGAAAATCATGTTTTTCTTGAAGGATGCAGACTTCTTCCTGTACCACTGCTTGAAGAAGGTGTCTTCCAGAAACTGACAGTAGGACTGGGAGTTGAGCTTGACTCCATCCTCAACCCGAAAAGGCCCCACAAGCTCATCTTTGATGATACCAGCCCAAACCAGTACTCCACCTCCACCTTGCTGGCGTCTGAGTCGGACTGGAGCTCTCTGCCCTTTACCAATCCAGCCACGGGCCCATCCATCTGGCCCATCAAGACTCACTCTCATTTCATCAGTCCATAAAACCTTAGAAAAATCAGTCTTGAGATATTTCTTGGCCCAGTCTTGACGTTTCAGCTTGTGTGTCTTGTTCAGTGGTGGTCGTCTTTCAGCCTTTCTTACCTTGGCCATGTCTCTGAGTATTGCACACCTTGTGCTTTTGGGCACTCCAGTGATGTTGTAGCTCTGAAATATGGCCAAACTGGTGGCAAGTGGCATCTTGGCAGCTGCACGCTTGACTCAGTTCATGGGCAGTTATTTTGCGCCTTGGTTTTCCCACACGCTTCTTGCGACCCTGTTGACTATTTTGAATGAAACGCTTGATTGTTCGATGATCACGCTTCAGAAGCTTTGCAATTTTAAGAGTGCTGCATCCCTCTGCAAGATATCTCACTATTTTTGACTTTTCTGAGCCTGTCAAGTCCTTCTTTTGACCCATTTTGCCAAAGGAAAGGAAGTTGCCTAATAATTATGCACACCTGATATAGGGTGTTGATGTCATTAGACCACACCCCTTCTCATTACAGAGATGCACATCACCTAATATGCTTAATTGGTAGTAGGCTTTCAAGCCTATACAGTTTGGAGTAAGACAACATGCATAAAGAGGATGATGTGGTCAAAATACTAATTTGCCTATGTGTGTGAATCCCAGCTTATAGGCGTGTGTTTATTTATTTTTTTAACAATAGAAAACACACGCCTATAAGCTGGGATTCACACACATAGTGACGCGTGATTGGTTTATGCTACACGCCCACGGACTATCACCTACACATTGGACATTGTGAAACCAGAGAGGGAGCTTTAAACAAATGGACATAGCCCTTCATAAAATCGGCTTACGATATGCACAATACAACAATTCATGTTAACATTTAAACAGTTTATTGTAGGAGATCATGTCAAAAGGGGTAAGAATATATTAGGAAGAAAGTTGAGGAATTGTATTTAAAGACCGGCGATAAATGATACACGCCCACTAGCCATTACCCACACATATGGAAGTGTGAGATAGGCTAATGACACCCACCCACAAGCTGACAGCTTTATATATGATACAAACAAACTAGCTGATGCTTTTAATTAATAAATAAATTAAACTTTCTATTATGAACAAAGTGGAGGAAAGAAATCCTCAGGAAATAAAGAAGTTATTAACCATATAAAATATAAATAAATAGTGCATTCACTTTCATAAAGAGAGATTGCTGAAAATTTAATGAACCAACTATATGAGCGCTGTATTTGTTTTTTGTTTTTTTTTTTGTTTTTTTTTTAAACACTATTGTGCATACTGTATATGTTTTCTTCCGAAATGTTTATGAGATATATTGTAATATCTGCCACATACTTGTTTTGATACTAGCTGTATATGTTAAAGTAGATCTATGCATACAATGGGTTATATATTCACATACTGGTATCAAGAAAAGTCAGTTTGTATTGTGAAGGTCACCATAGCAATATTTGCATAAGTAATTGGTAAATTGGGTGTGACCAATGTTTTAATTTATTTGAGGATGTATAAATAGGAGACTTCAGTTTTAGATCAGTATAACTTGCCTGAGGAAACAGAGTGGTAGCTCTGAGAAACGCGTAGCGAATTCTACTGATTTTTATTGTACACTGTTATATCTTCATATAAAGTGTTTTTTTATATATATCTGGAGTCTCCTGGATTTTTTATCTGAACATTTTTAATACATTGGACCATCTTTCACCGGAGTGGTATGTGCGCTGGGCCACTTTTAATATACCCAGCTTGCTTCATTAGCACTACAGTGTGCTCTATACTTTGTGAGTATATCTCTGAAGGGTAAAGCTGGTGGGTTCACACTCTGCTTACTAATTCCACACTAGGAGTCGCCCTCTGTATATCTTTTTGCCACTCCTTATTGATGGTAGTCTCCTTGGGAGCTGCATTATAACACGCAAATAATAATTTTACCGCACCACTGGATGACCCGCAGGTGACCATACACGGGTGGTAACCTCACAATGGCACTTTCCCAAAGTCGCATCTTAGAACTCAACCTAGACACCAGCTGTATATTTTTCACAACTGGTGTTGATTTTATCCCTTTTATTGCCATTAACACAGAAAGCAATGATTTTATTCCCACCCCTTGCTGCCAGTAGCCCCCAAGGTAATTATTTAACTCCTTTAATTGCCAGAAACTCATAGAAAGCAATGATTTTATCTCTTTGCCAGTAGAACACTGAGAAGTGTCTTTAGACCCTTATGGTCACAAGTAAAAATGAACAGCAGAGAATTTACTCTCTGCTGTTGGCCAAGCAGTAATACACACAGAGCAGTACACCCCCTTGGTTGTCAGTAACGTATAGAGCAGTGCCTGCGCAATGCCTCATTTTCTCTTTTATTATATTTGTAAAGAATAGAGGGCTTTACTACTTTCTTTTAAATAGATTTTACTAGACATCTTGCTGAAATGCATGACTGAATAAGTGAACACCTTGCAACCCTAGAATCACCACTAATTTTTATCCTTATAAAATATGAATCTGAATTTAATTTTCCTTAAAGGGACAGTATACACTAATTTTCATATAACTGCATGTAATAGACACTACTATAAAGAATAATATGCACAGATACTGATATAAAAATTCAGCACAAAACCTTTTAAAAACTTACTTAGAAGCTCCCAGTTTAGCGCTGTTGGTGAGGTTGACTGGGACACCCAGTGAAAGGGGCTGGAAAAACTAAAGGAGCAGACACTCTCCCCTCCCCCAATTCCCTGCATATGAAAAGACAGATAACATAAACAGTAGCCAGCAGTAGTCTGTAAATGCGAGTATACACCTGGAACTGTGGGACTTGGTTAGGAGTCGAGTCTGAAAATCATCACAATTGGCTAGATTACAAGTGTTGTGGTACGGCTTTTAATGCTGAAAAATGGCAAATCCAGCGTAATAGTCAGGAACGGATATTACGAGTCGTGTCGGTATAGCTGTAACGCATTCATTTTAGCCTGTAACGCAACGTCTATTCCGCACTCAAAAAAATTATGTTTTTGTGTGGGATTTTCGTAGCACCGGTATTACAGGTTGTGCAGTCCGGCTAAAATGCTTGCGTTACAGCCTATACTGACACAATCTATACCGCCATCTGAGAGCAGTAGTTATTGATTTTGCAAAACAAAAATGTTTCGCAAAACTCATAACAAAGTACACTAGCACCCATAAACTACCTATTAACCCTTAAACCACCACCCTCCCACATCGCAAACACTATAATAAAGCTATTAACCCCTAATCCGCCACTCCCCGACATCGCCAACACTATAATAAAGCTATTAACCTCTAATCCGCCGCTCCCCGACATCACAACACTATAATAAACCTATTAAGCCCTAAACCTCTGGCCCCCCACATCGCAGCTACTAAATAAACCTATTAACCTGTAAACCGCCACCACCCCCACATCGCAAAACACTAAATCAAACTATTAACCCCTAAACCTAACACCTCCCTAACTTAAAATTAAAACTCTCTTAAAATAAATAAAAAATTTACCTGTGAAATAAAAATAAATCTAACATTAAACTATAAATTAACCTAACATTACTTTTCTAATATAATAAAAAAAAATCTTAATTACAAATTTAAAAAAACTAACACTACGGAAAAAAATAAAACATCTAAAATTACAAAAAATAATAAACACTAAATTACGAAAAATAAAAAACACTAAGCTAACAAAAAATAATAAATTAAATAATCAAAAATAAAAACAATTACACCTAATCTAATAGCCCATTAAAAATAACAAAGCCCCCCCAAATAAAAACACCCCCTAACCTACAAAAAACTACCAATAGCCCTTAAAAGGGCCTTTTGTAGGGCATCGTCCTAAGTTAAACCGCTCTTTTACCAGTAAAAAAATACAAAAGTCCCCCCAACAGTAAAACCCACCACCACCCAAACAACCCCCCAAAATAAAAAAACGAACTCTAAAAAACTAAGATACCCATTGCCTGTAAAGTGACATTTGTATGGGCATTGCCCTTAAAAGGGCATTCAGCTCTGTTTCACTGCCCTTAAAAAGGCATTCAGCTCTTTTCCAAAAGCCCAAAGCCCTAATCTAAAAAAAAAACCACCCAAAAAAAAAAGAAAAAAAAAATAACACTAAACCCAGAATATCTACTCACGGTTCCTGAAGTCCGGACATCCATCTCCATCCAGGCAGCGAGAAGTCTTTATCCAGGCGGCGATATCTTCATCCATCCCGGAGGCATCTTCTATCTTCATCCCCGCGGCGTGGAGCAGAGCCATCTTGGAAGCCTGATCCCATCCTGTGAGGAGCGTCCTCTTCATACGGTCACCGCAGTACACTGAAGTTGAATGCAAGGTAGCCGTTTTATAATGGCCTTATACAGCGTTTCCTCCAAGGCAGGGTGATGTCCGTCAAGTAAGCAGCGTATCTCCTCTAATAAATATGAAGGAATCTCCATGGTAGACTTTTTATAAGAAGCGTTAGGCAGGTATATATGAGACAATACTGTTAGAGGTGTTTGTAGCAGGCCCATACTGGCCATAGGGCATACAGGATAAATTCCTGGTGGGTCGGGATCTTATGTGGGTCTTGCTGCTATATATCACCCTCTCTTAACATGGTTAACAATAGGAAAGCTGTTTCAATCTGCCTATTTTATAAAGCAAAAAGTACATTATCTGCCTGGCTGCTAAGTAAAGGTGCTGCAGGACGAGAGATCTGGTGTATTATGACTACCTAACTGATAGAAGTCTAACTGTTGTGGGCTGTTCCGTCTTTAAATGCTTTGGCCTATTTATGGTCCCAGTCCTGGTTTGCAGTGTCTTGCAGGGTATCACTGCTTCATAAAAACAGAGACACAAAGGTGCTCTACCTGAGGGGTAAGTTGGAAGGCCGCAACCTTTAGTAAGCTCCAGTAGGCTGAATCCAGCCCCAAACATAGAGAGAGTAATGTCAATCAAAAGAGCATGCCCTGCTGCAAAATATATGATATAAAGTAAAACTAGATGGTGTATTGGAGATAGGATTTTGTGCAGATTAGTGGTATGGTCTGAAGCAGTAAGCAGCCTTGTGACCTATCATGGCTGATGTCAGGAAGTCCCTACCCCAAAAAAAATTATATTAATATAACAGTGTTGGTTAAGCAAAACTGGGAATGGGTAATAAATGGATTGTCCCTTTAACTAAATGGTGAAGTAAGACAAACAATGATGTCTGTGAAGAATTCCTAATCCTACAACCCCAATAAGGTGGTTTGTGTAAACCCTAGGAGATGGCTCCAACATCTTCAGGAACTACCTAGAAGAGATCAACCAGCAAACACCACTAATGTGCTCCAGCTGTCCCTCCAACCTAAAAAATGACCAGAAGACCAGCATTAGTTGCAACCAAAAAGAGTCCCAAGAAAGATTTGTTACCATAGAAAAGGTCTACAGCAATACCATGACCATTTATTGTATCACAAGAACAAATTCAAGCTTGCGTAGGAAAGGTAGATACCATTACTTCTACAAAGTTCTGTATAATCCACTTTAATGAACCACAACATTACCACCTGCAGCCTGAATTGTTTTGGCTTCTGACGTTTTTTTCTCCGTACATAGAATCCCACCTTCTGGGAATCCATATGTCTTTGCACCCTGTTTAAACTGTATAATGGTTGCTGTATTGTTAATATTTGATTGGTAATTAAGATGAATATCTATCTGTCTATCTATAAACACACACACAAATTATAAGAATGCTGATCGGAATAAAGGTGTTGCCTATCTATATGCTAATAATAAGCATGCTGGTCTGTATAATGGTGCTGAGTATTTGTGCACTAATAATAAGCATGCTGGTCTGTATAATAGTGCTGAGTACTTGTGCACCAATAATAAGCATGCTGGTCTGTATAATGGTGATGAGTATTTGTGCACTAATAATAAGCATGCTGGTCTGTATAATGGTGCTGAGTATTTCTGCACTAATAATAAGCATGCTGGTCTGTATAATGGTGATGAGTATTTCTGCACTAATAATAAGCATGCTGGTCTGTATAATGGTGCTGAGTATTTCTGCACCAATAATAAGCATGCTGGTCTGTATAATGGTGCTGAGTATTTGTGCACCAATAATAAGCATGCTGGTCTGTATAATGGTGATGAGTATTTGTGCACTAATAATAAGCATGCTGGTCTGTATAATGGTGCTGAGTATTTGTGCACCAATAATAAGCATGCTGGTCTGTATAATGGTGATGAGTATTTGTGCACTAATAATAAGTATGCTGGTCTGTATAATGGTGCTGAGTATTTGTGCACCAATAATAAGCATGCTGGTCTGTATAATGGTGCTGAGTATTTGTGCACTAATAATAAGCATGCTGGTCTGTATAATGGTGATGAGTATTTGTGCACTAATAATAAGCATGCTGGTCTATATAATGGTGCTGAGTATTTGTGCACCAATAATAAGCATGCTGGTCTGTATAATGGTGCTGAGTAGTTCTGCACCAATAATAAGCATGCTGGTCTGTTTAATGGTGCTGAGTATTTGTGCACTAATAATAAGCATGCTGGTCTGTTTAATGGTGCTGAGTATTTGTGCACTAATAATAAGCATGCTGGTCTGTATAATGGTGCTGAGTATTTCTGCACCAATAATAAGCATGCTGGTCTGTTTAATGGTGCTGAGTATTTGTGCACTAATAATAAGCATGCTGGTCTGTATAATGGTGATGAGTATTTGTGCACTAATAATAAGCATGCTGGTCTGTATAATGGTGATGAGTATTTGTGCACTAATAATAAGTATGCTGGTCTGTATAATGGTGCTGAGTATTTGTGCACTAATAATAAGCATGCTGGTCTGTATAATGGTGATGAGTATTTGCGCACCAATAATAAGCATGCTGGTTTGTATAATGGTGCTGAGTATTTGTGCACCAATAATAAGCATGCTGGTCTGTATAATGGTGCTGAGTATTTGTGCACTAATAATAAGCATGCTGGTCTGTATAATGGTGCTGAGTATTTGTGCACTAATAATAAGCATGCTGGTCTGTATAATGGTGATGAGTATTTGCGCACCAAT
Source organism: Bombina bombina (assembly GCF_027579735.1). Classification (NCBI taxonomy): domain Eukaryota; kingdom Metazoa; phylum Chordata; class Amphibia; order Anura; family Bombinatoridae; genus Bombina; species Bombina bombina. The sequence continues at coordinate 46,856,150 of NC_069501.1, forward strand.
AATAAGCATGCTGGTTTGTATAATGGTGCTGAGTATTTGTGCACCAATAATAAGCATGCTGGTCTGTATAATGGTGCTGAGTATTTGTGCACCAATAATAAGCATGCTGGTCTGTATAATGGTGCTGAGTATTTGTGCACTAATAATAAGCATGCTGGTCTGTATAATGGTGATGAGTATTTGTGCACTAATAATAAGCATGCTAGTCTATATAATGGTGCTGAGTATTTGTGCACCAATAATAAGCATGCTGGTCTGTATAATGGTGATGAGTATTTGTGCACCAATAATAAGCATGCTGGTCTGTATAATGGTGAAGAGTATTTGTGCACTAATAATAAGCATGCTGGTCTGTATAATGGTGTTGAGTATTTGTGCACCAATAATAAGCATGCTGGTCTGTATAATGGTGATGAGTATTTGTGCACTAATAATAAGCATGCTGATCTGTATAATGGTGCTGAGTATTTGTGCACCAATAATAAGCATGCTGGTCTATATAATGGTGCTGAGTATTTGTGCACCAATGATAAGCATGCTGGTCTGTATAATGGTGATGAGTATTTGTGCACTAATAATAAGCATGCTGGTCTGTATAATGGTGATGAGTATTTGTGCACTAATAATAAGCATGCTGGTCTGTATAATGGTGATGAGTACTTGTGCACCAATAATAAGCATGCTGGTCTGTATAATGGTGATGAGTATTTGTGCACCAATAATTAGCATGCTGGTCTGTATAATGGTGAAGAGTATTTGTGCACTAATAATAAGCATGCTAGTCTGTATAATGGTGCTGAGTATTTGTGCACCAATAATAAGCATGCTGGTCTATATAATGGTGCTGAGTATTTGTGCACCAATAATAAGCATGCTGGTCTGTATAATGGTGCTGAGTATTTCTACACCAATAATAAGCATGCTGGTCTGTATAATGGTGCTGAGTATTTGTGCACCAATAATAAGCATGCTGGTCTATATAATGGTGCTGAGTATTTGTGCACTAATAATAAGCATGTTGGTCTGTATAATGGTGCTGAGTATTTCTGCACCAATAATAAGCATGCTGGTCTGTATAATGGTGCTGAGTATTTGTGCACCAATAATAAGCATGCTGGTCTGTATAATGGTGCTGAGTATTTGTGCACCAATAATAAGCATGCTGGTCTATATAATGGTGATGAGTATTTGTGCACCAATAATAAGAATGCTGGTCTGTATAATGATGAAGAGTATTTGTGCACCAATAATAAGCATGCTGGTCTATATAATGGTGCTGAGTATTTGTGCACCAATAATAAGCATGCTGGTCTGTATAATGGTGCTGAATATTTGTGCACTAATAATAAGCATGCTGGTCTGTATAATGGTGATGAGTATTTGTGCACTAATAATAAGCATGCTGGTTTGTATAATGGTGATGAGTATTTCTGCACCAATAATAAGCATGCTGGTCTGTATAATGGTGCTGAGTATTTGTGCACCAATAATAAGCATGCTGGTCTGTATAATGGTGCTGAGTATTTGTGCACCAATAATAAGCATGCTGGTCTGTATAATGGTGATGAGTATTTGTGCACCAATAATAAGCATGCTGGTCTATATAATGGTGCTGAGTATTTGTGCACCAATAATAAGCATGCTGGTCTGTATAATGGTGAAGAGTATTTGTGCACTAATAATAAGTATGCTGGTCTGTATAATGGTGATGAGTATTTGTGTACTAATAATAAGCATGCTGGTCTATATAATGGTGCTGAGTATTTGTGCACCAATAATAAGCATGCTGGTCTATATAATGGTGCTGAGTATTTGTGCACCAATAATAAGCATGCTGGTCTGTATAATGGTGATGAGTATTTGTGCACCAATAATAAGCATGCTGGTCTGTATAATGGTGCTGAGTATTTGTGCACCAATAATAAGCATGCTGGTCTGTATAATGGTGATGAGTATTTGTGCACTAATAATAAGTATGCTGGTCTGTATAATGGTGCTGAGTATTTGTGCACCAATAATAAGCATGCTGGTCTGTATAATGGTGAAGAGTATTTGTGCACTAATAATAAGCATGCTAGTCTGTATAATGGTGCTGAGTATTTGTGCACTAATAATAAGCATGCTGATCTGTATAATGGTGCTGAGTATTTGTGCACCAATAATAAGCATGCTGGTCTATATAATGGTGCTGAGTATTTGTGCACCAATAATAAGCATGCTGGTCTGTATAATGGTGATGAGTATTTGTGCACTAATAATAAGCATGCTGGTCTGTATAATGGTGATGAGTATTTGTGCACTAATAATAAGCATGCTGGTCTGTATAATGGTGATGAGTATTTGTGCACCAATAATAAGCATGCTGGTCTGTATAATGGTGATGAGTATTTGTGCACCAATAATTAGCATGCTGGTCTGTATAATGGTGAAGAGTATTTGTGCACTAATAATAAGCATGCTAGTCTGTATAATGGTGCTGAGTATTTGTGCACCAATAATAAGCATGCTGGTCTATATAATGGTGCTGAGTATTTGTGCACCAATAATAAGCATGCTGGTCTGTATAATGGTGCTGAGTATTTCTACACCAATAATAAGCATGCTGGTCTGTATAATGGTGCTGAGTATTTGTGCACCAATAATAAGCATGCTGGTCTATATAATGGTGCTGAGTATTTGTGCACTAATAATAAGCATGTTGGTCTGTATAATGGTGCTGAGTATTTCTGCACCAATAATAAGCATGCTGGTCTGTATAATGGTGCTGAGTATTTGTGCACCAATAATAAGCATGCTGGTCTGTACAATGGTGCTGAGTATTTGTGCACCAATAATAAGCATGCTGGTCTATATAATGGTGATGAGTATTTGTGCACCAATAATAAGAATGCTGGTCTGTATAATGGTGATGAGTATTTGTGCACCAATAATAAGCATGCTGGTCTATATAATGGTGCTGAGTATTTGTGCACCAATAATAAGCATGCTGGTCTGTATAATGGTGCTGAATATTTGTGCACTAATAATAAGCATGCTGGTCTGTATAATGGTGATGAGTATTTGTGCACTAATAATAAGCATGCTGGTTTGTATAATGGTGATGAGTATTTCTGCACCAATAATAAGCATGCTGGTCTGTATAATGGTGCTGAGTATTTGTGCACCAATAATAAGCATGCTGGTCTGTATAATGGTGCTGAGTATTTGTGCACCAATAATAAGCATGCTGGTCTGTATAATGGTGATGAGTATTTGTGCACCAATAATAAGCATGCTGGTCTATATAATGGTGCTGAGTATTTGTGCACCAATAATAAGCATGCTGGTCTGTATAATGGTGAAGAGTATTTGTGCACTAATAATAAGTATGCTGGTCTGTATAATGGTGATGAGTATTTGTGCATTAATAATAAGCATGCTGGTCTATATAATGGTGCTGAGTATTTGTGCACCAATAATAAGCATGCTGGTCTATATAATGGTGCTGAGTATTTGTGCACCAATAATAAGCATGCTGGTCTGTATAATGGTGATGAGTATTTGTGCACCAATAATAAGCATGCTGGTCTGTATAATGGTGCTGAGTATTTGTGCACCAATAATAAGCATGCTGGTCTGTATAATGGTGATGAGTATTTGTGCACTAATAATAAGTATGCTGGTCTGTATAATGGTGCTGAGTATTTGTGCACCAATAATAAGCATGCTGGTCTGTATAATGGTGCTGAGTATTTGTGCACTAATAATAAGCATGCTGGTCTGTATAATGGTGATGAGTATTTGTGCACTAATAATAAGCATGCTGGTCTATATAATGGTGCTGAGTATTTGTGCACCAATAATAAGCATGCTGGTCTGTATAATGGTGCTGAGTATTTCTGCACCAATAATAAGCATGCTGGTCTGTTTAATGGTGCTGAGTATTTGTGCACTAATAATAAGCATGCTGGTCTGTTTAATGGTGCTGAGTATTTGTGCACTAATAATAAGCATGCTGGTCTGTATAATGGTGCTGAGTATTTCTGCACCAATAATAAGCATGCTGGTCTGTTTAATGGTGCTGAGTATTTGTGCACTAATAATAAGCATGCTGGTCTGTATAATGGTGATGAGTATTTGTGCACTAATAATAAGCATGCTGGTCTGTATAATGGTGATGAGTATTTGTGCACTAATAATAAGTATGCTGGTCTATATAATGGTGCTGAGTATTTGTGCACCAATAATAAGCATGCTGGTCTGTATAATGGTGATGAGTATTTGTGCACCAATAATAAGCATGCTGGTCTGTATAATGGTGCTGAGTATTTGTGCACCAATAATAAGCATGCTGGTCTGTATAATGGTGCTGAGTATTTGTGCACTAATAATAAGCATGCTGGTCTGTATAATGGTGATGAGTATTTGCGCACCAATAATAAGCATGCTGGTTTGTATAATGGTGATGAGTATTTGTGCACTAATAATAAGCATGCTGGTCTGTATAATGGTGATGAGTATTTCTGCACCAATAATAAGCATGCTGGTCTGTTTAATGGTGCTGAGTATTTGTGCACTAATAATAAGCATGCTGGTCTGTATAATGGTGCTGAGTATTTCTGCACCAATAATAAGCATGCTGGTCTGTTTAATGGTGCTGAGTATTTGTGCACTAATAATAAGCATGCTGGTCTGTATAATGGTGATGAGTATTTGTGCACTAATAATAAGCATGCTGGTCTGTATAATGGTGATGAGTATTTGTGCACTAATAATAAGTATGCTGTTCTGTATAATGGTGAAGAGTATTTGTGCACTAATAATAAGCATGCTGGTCTGTATAATGGTGATGAGTATTTGTGCACTAATAATAAGCATGCTGGTCTGTATAATGGTGATGAGTATTTGTGCACTAATAATAAGTATGCTGGTCTATATAATGGTGCTGAGTATTTGTGCACCAATAATAAGCATGCTGGTCTGTATAATGGTGATGAGTATTTGTGCACCAATAATAAGCATGCTGGTCTGTATAATGGTGCTGAGTATTTGTGCACCAATAATAAGCATGCTGGTCTGTATAATGGTGATGAGTATTTGTGCACTAATAATAAGTATGCTGGTCTGTATAATGGTGCTGAGTATTTGTGCACCAATAATAAGCATGCTGGTCTGTATAATGGTGCTGAGTATTTGTGCACTAATAATAAGCATGCTGGTCTGTATAATGGTGATGAGTATTTGTGCACTAATAATAAGCATGCTGGTCTATATAATGGTGCTGAGTATTTGTGCACCAATAATAAGCATGCTGGTCTGTATAATGGTGCTGAGTATTTCTGCACCAATAATAAGCATGCTGGTCTGTTTAATGGTGCTGAGTATTTGTGCACTAATAATAAGCATGCTGGTCTGTTTAATGGTGCTGAGTATTTGTGCACTAATAATAAGCATGCTGGTCTGTATAATGGTGCTGAGTATTTCTGCACCAATAATAAGCATGCTGGTCTGTTTAATGGTGCTGAGTATTTCTGCACTAATAATAAGCATGCTTTTCTGTATAATGGTGATGAGTATTTGTGCACTAATAATAAGCATGCTGGTCTGTATAATGGTGATGAGTATTTGTGCACTAATAATAAGTATGCTGGTCTGTATAATGGTGCTGAGTATTTGTGCACTAATAATAAGCATGCTGGTCTGTATAATGGTGATGAGTATTTGCGCACCAATAATAAGCATGCTGGTTTGTATAATGGTGCTGAGTATTTGTGCACCAATAATAAGCATGCTGGTCTGTATAATGGTGCTGAGTATTTGTGCACTAATAATAAGCATGCTGGTCTGTATAATGGTGCTGAGTATTTGTGCACTAATAATAAGCATGCTGGTCTGTATAATGGTGATGAGTATTTGCGCACCAATAATAAGCATGCTGGTTTGTATAATGGTGCTGAGTATTTGTGCACCAATAATAAGCATGCTGGTCTGTATAATGGTGCTGAGTATTTGTGCACCAATAATAAGCATGCTGGTCTGTATAATGGTGCTGAGTATTTGTGCACTAATAATAAGCATGCTGGTCTGTATAATGGTGATGAGTATTTGTGCACTAATAATAAGCATGCTGGTCTATATAATGGTGCTGAGTATTTGTGCACCAATAATAAGCATGCTGTTCTGTATAATGGTGCTGAGTATTTCTGCACCAATAATAAGCATGCTGGTCTGTTTAATGGTGCTGAGTATTTGTGCACTAATAATAAGCATGCTGGTCTGTTTAATGGTGCTGAGTATTTGTGCACTAATAATAAGCATGCTGGTCTGTATAATGGTGCTGAGTATTTCTGCACCAATAATAAGCATGCTGGTCTGTTTAATGGTGCTGAGTATTTGTGCACTAATAATAAGCATGCTGGTCTGTATAATGGTGATGAGTATTTGTGCACTAATAATAAGCATGCTGGTCTGTATAATGGTGATGAGTATTTGTGCACTAATAATAAGTATGCTGTTCTGTATAATGGTGCTGAGTATTTGTGCACTAATAATAAGCATGCTGGTCTGTATAATGGTGATGAGTATTTGCGCACCAATAATAAGCATGCTGGTTTGTATAATGGTGCTGAGTATTTGTGCACCAATAATAAGCATGCTGGTCTGTATAATGGTGCTGAGTATTTGTGCACTAATAATAAGCATGCTGGTCTGTATAATGGTGATGAGTATTTGTGCACTAATAATAAGCATGCTGGTCTGTATAATGGTGATGAGTATTTGTGCACTAATAATAAGTATGCTGGTCTGTATAATGGTGCTGAGTATTTGTGCACCAATAATAAGCATGCTGGTCTGTATAATGGTGATGAGTATTTGTGCACTAATAATAAGCATGCTGGTCTGTATAATGGTGATGAGTATTTGTGCACTAATAATAAGCATGCTGGTCTGTATAATGGTGATGAGTATTTGTGCACTAATAATAAGCATGCTGGTCTGTATAATGGTGTTGAGTATTTGTGCACCAATAATAAGCATGCTGGTCTGTATAATGGTGCTGAGTATTTGTGCACCAATAATAAGCATGCTGGTCTATATAATGGTGATGAGTATTTGTGCACCAATAATAAGCATGCTGGTCTGTAGTGCTGAGTATTTGTGCACTAATAATAAGCATGCTGGTCAGTATAATGGTGATGAGTATTTGTGCACTAATAATAAGCATGCTGGTCAGTATAATGGTGATGAGTATTTGTGCACTAATAATAAGCATGCTTTTCTGTATAATGGTGATGAGTATTTGTGCACTAATAATAAGCATGCTGGTCTATATAATGGTGATGAGTATTTGTGCACTAATAATAAGCATGCTGGTCTGTATAATGGTGATGAGTATTTGTGCACCAATATTAAGCATGCTGGTCTGTATAATGGTGCTGAGTATTTGTGCACTAATAATAAGCATGCTGGTCTGTATAATGGTGCTGAGTATTTGTGCACCAATAATAAGCATGCTGGTCTGTATAATGGTGCTGAGTATTTGTGCACGAATAATAAGCATGCTGATCTGTATAATGGTGCTGAGTATTTGTGCACTAATAATAAGCATGCTGGTCTGTATAATGGTGCTGAGTATTTGTGCACTAATAATAAGCATGCTGGTCTATATAATGGTGCTGAGTATTTGTGCACCAATAATAAGCATGCTGTTCTGTATAATGGTGCTGAGTATTTGTGCACGAATAATAAGCATGCTGATCTGTATAATGGTGCTGAGTATTTGTGCACCAATAATAAGCATACTGGGCTGTATAATGGTGCTGAGTATTTGTGCACTAATAATAAGCATGCTGGTCTGTATAATGGTGCTGAGTATTTGTGCACCAATAATAAGCATGCTGGTCTGTATAATGGTGCTGAGTATTTCTGCACTAATAATAAGCATGCTGGTCTGTTTAATGGTGCTGAGTATTTGTGCACCAATAATAAGCATGCTGGTCTGTATAATGGTGATGAGTATTTGTGCACCAATAATAAGCATGCTGGTCTGTATAATGGTGCTGAGTATTTGTGCACTAATAATAAGCATGCTGGTCTGTATAATGGTGATGAGTATTTGTGCACTAATAATAAGCATGCTGGTCTATATAATGGTGCTGAGTATTTGTGCACTAATAATAAGCATGCTGGTCTATATAATGGTGCTGAGTATTTGTGCACCAATAATAAGCATGCTGGTCTGTATAATGGTGCTGAGTATTTCTGCACCAATAATAAGCATGCTGGTCTGTTTAATGGTGCTGAGTATTTGTGCACTAATAATAAGCATGCTGGTCTGTTTAATGGTGCTGAGTATTTGTGCACTAATAATAAGCATGCTGGTCTGTATAATGGTGCTGAGTATTTCTGCACCAATAATAAGCATGCTGGTCTGTTTAATGGTGCTGAGTATTTGTGCACTAATAATAAGCATGCTTTTCTGTATAATGGTGATGAGTATTTGTGCACTAATAATAAGCATGCTGGTCTGTATAATGGTGATGAGTATTTGTGCACTAATAATAAGTATGCTGGTCTGTATAATGGTGCTGAGTATTTGTGCACTAATAATAAGCATGCTGGTCTGTATAATGGTGATGAGTATTTGCGCACCAATAATAAGCATGCTGGTTTGTATAATGGTGCTGAGTATTTGTGCACCAATAATAAGCATGCTGGTCTGTATAATGGTGCTGAGTATTTGTGCACTAATAATAAGCATGCTGGTCTGTATAATGGTGCTGAGTATTTGTGCACTAATAATAAGCATGCTGGTCTGTATAATGGTGATGAGTATTTGCGCACCAATAATAAGCATGCTGGTTTGTATAATGGTGCTGAGTATTTGTGCACCAATAATAAGCATGCTGGTCTGTATAATGGTGCTGAGTATTTGTGCACCAATAATAAGCATGCTGGTCTGTATAATGGTGCTGAGTATTTGTGCACTAATAATAAGCATGCTGGTCTGTATAATGGTGATGAGTATTTGTGCACTAATAATAAGCATGCTGGTCTATATAATGGTGCTGAGTATTTGTGTACCAATAATAAGCATGCTGTTCTGTATAATGGTGCTGAGTATTTCTGCACCAATAATAAGCATGCTGGTCTGTTTAATGGTGCTGAGTATTTGTGCACTAATAATAAGCATGCTGGTCTGTTTAATGGTGCTGAGTATTTGTGCACTAATAATAAGCATGCTGGTCTGTATAATGGTGCTGAGTATTTCTGCACCAATAATAAGCATGCTGGTCTGTTTAATGGTGCTGAGTATTTGTGCACTAATAATAAGCATGCTGGTCTGTATAATGGTGATGAGTATTTGTGCACTAATAATAAGCATGCTGGTCTGTATAATGGTGATGAGTATTTGTGCACTAATAATAAGTATGCTGTTCTGTATAATGGTGCTGAGTATTTGTGCACTAATAATAAGCATGCTGGTCTGTATAATGGTGATGAGTATTTGCGCACCAATAATAAGCATGCTGGTCTGTATAATGGTGCTGAGTATTTGTGCACCAATAATAAGCATGCTGGTCTGTATAATGGTGCTGAGTATTTGTGCACTAATAATAAGCATGCTGGTCTGTATAATGGTGATGAGTATTTGTGCACTAATAATAAGCATGCTGGTCTGTATAATGGTGATGAGTATTTGTGCACTAATAATAAGTATGCTGGTCTGTATAATGGTGCTGAGTATTTGTGCACCAATAATAAGCATGCTGGTCTGTATAATGGTGATGAGTATTTGTGCACTAATAATAAGCATGCTGGTCTGTATAATGGTGATGAGTATTTGTGCACTAATAATAAGCATGCTGGTCTGTATAATGGTGATGAGTATTTGTGCACTAATAATAAGCATGCTGGTCTGTATAATGGTGTTGAGTATTTGTGCACCAATAATAAGCATGCTGGTCTGTATAATGGTGCTGAGTATTTGTGCACCAATAATAAGCATGCTGGTCTATATAATGGTGATGAGTATTTGTGCACCAATAATAAGCATGCTGGTCTGTAGTGCTGAGTATTTGTGCACTAATAATAAGCATGCTGGTCAGTATAATGGTGATGAGTATTTGTGCACTAATAATAAGCATGCTGGTCAGTATAATGGTGATGAGTATTTGTGCACTAATAATAAGCATGCTTTTCTGTATAATGGTGATGAGTATTTGTGCACTAATAATAAGCATGCTGGTCTATATAATGGTGATGAGTATTTGTGCACTAATAATAAGCATGCTGGTCTGTATAATGGTGATGAGTATTTGTGCACCAATAATAAGCATGCTGGTCTGTATAATGGTGCTGAGTATTTGTGCACTAATAATAAGCATGCTGGTCTGTATAATGGTGCTGAGTATTTGTGCACCAATAATAAGCATGCTGGTCTGTATAATGGTGCTGAGTATTTGTGCACGAATAATAAGCATGCTGATCTGTATAATGGTGCTGAGTATTTGTGCACTAATAATAAGCATGCTGGTCTGTATAATGGTGCTGAGTATTTGTGCACTAATAATAAGCATGCTGGTCTATATAATGGTGCTGAGTATTTGTGCACCAATAATAAGCATGCTGTTCTGTATAATGGTGCTGAGTATTTGTGCACGAATAATAAGCATGCTGATCTGTATAATGGTGCTGAGTATTTGTGCACCAATAATAAGCATACTGGGCTGTATAATGGTGCTGAGTATTTGTGCACTAATAATAAGCATGCTGGTCTGTATAATGGTGCTGAGTATTTGTGCACCAATAATAAGCATGCTGGTCTGTATAATGGTGCTGAGTATTTCTGCACTAATAATAAGCATGCTGGTCTGTTTAATGGTGCTGAGTATTTGTGCACTAATAATAAGCATGCTGGTCTGTATAATGGTGATGAGTATTTGTGCACTAATAATAAGCATGCTGGTCTGTATAATGGTGCTGAGTATTTGTGCACCAATAATAAGCATGCTGGTCTGTATAATGGTGCTGAGTATTTGTGCACTAATAATAAGCATGCTGGTCTATATAATGGTGATGAGTATTTGTGCACTAATAATAAGCATGCTGGTCTGTATAATGGTGATGAGTATTTGTGCACCAATAATAAGCATGCTGGTCTGTATAATGGTGCTGAGTATTTGTGCACTAATAATAAGCATGCTGGTCTGTATAATGGTGATGAGTATTTGTGCCCTAATAATAAGCATGCTGGTCTGTATAATGGTGATGAGTATTTGTGCACTAATAATAAGCATGCTGGTCTGTATAATGGTGATGAGTATTTGTGCACCAATAATAAGCATGCTGGTCTGTATAATGGTGATGAGTATTTGTGCACTAATAATAAGCATGCTGGTCTGTATAATGGTGATGAGTATTTGTGCACTAATAATAAGCATGCTGGTCAGTATAATGGTGATGAGTATTTGCGCACCAATAATAAGCATGCTGGTCTGTATAATGGTGATGAGTATTTGTGCACTAATAATAAGCATGCTGGTCTGTATAATGGTGATGAGTATTTGTGCACTAATAATAAGTATGCTGTTCTGTATAATGGTGAAGAGTATTTGTGCACTAATAATAAGCATGCTGGTCTGTATAATGGTGATGAGTATTTGTGCACTAATAATAAGCATGCTGGTCTGTATAATGGTGATGAGTATTTGTGCACTAATAATAAGTATGCTGGTCTATATAATGGTGCTGAGTATTTGTGCACCAATAATAAGCATGCTGGTCTGTATAATGGTGATGAGTATTTGTGCACCAATAATAAGCATGCTGGTCTGTATAATGGTGCTGAGTATTTGTGCACCAATAATAAGCATGCTGGTCTGTATAATGGTGATGAGTATTTGTGCACTAATAATAAGTATGCTGGTCTGTATAATGGTGCTGAGTATTTGTGCACCAATAATAAGCATGCTGGTCTGTATAATGGTGCTGAGTATTTGTGCACTAATAATAAGCATGCTGGTCTGTATAATGGTGATGAGTATTTGTGCACTAATAATAAGCATGCTGGTCTATATAATGGTGCTGAGTATTTGTGCACCAATAATAAGCATGCTGGTCTGTATAATGGTGCTGAGTATTTCTGCACCAATAATAAGCATGCTGGTCTGTTTAATGGTGCTGAGTATTTGTGCACTAATAATAAGCATGCTGGTCTGTTTAATGGTGCTGAGTATTTGTGCACTAATAATAAGCATGCTGGTCTGTATAATGGTGCTGAGTATTTCTGCACCAATAATAAGCATGCTGGTCTGTTTAATGGTGCTGAGTATTTGTGCACTAATAATAAGCATGCTTTTCTGTATAATGGTGATGAGTATTTGTGCACTAATAATAAGCATGCTGGTCTGTATAATGGTGATGAGTATTTGTGCACTAATAATAAGTATGCTGGTCTGTATAATGGTGCTGAGTATTTGTGCACTAATAATAAGCATGCTGGTCTGTATAATGGTGATGAGTATTTGCGCACCAATAATAAGCATGCTGGTTTGTATAATGGTGCTGAGTATTTGTGCACCAATAATAAGCATGCTGGTCTGTATAATGGTGCTGAGTATTTGTGCACTAATAATAAGCATGCTGGTCTGTATAATGGTGCTGAGTATTTGTGCACTAATAATAAGCATGCTGGTCTGTATAATGGTGATGAGTATTTGCGCACCAATAATAAGCATGCTGGTTTGTATAATGGTGCTGAGTATTTGTGCACCAATAATAAGCATGCTGGTCTGTATAATGGTGCTGAGTATTTGTGCACCAATAATAAGCATGCTGGTCTGTATAATGGTGCTGAGTATTTGTGCACTAATAATAAGCATGCTGGTCTGTATAATGGTGATGATTATTTGTGCACTAATAATAAGCATGCTGGTCTATATAATGGTGCTGAGTATTTGTGCACCAATAATAAGCATGCTGTTCTGTATAATGGTGCTGAGTATTTCTGCACCAATAATAAGCATGCTGGTCTGTTTAATGGTGCTGAGTATTTGTGCACTAATAATAAGCATGCTGGTCTGTATAATGGTGCTGAGTATTTGTGCACTAATAATAAGCATGCTGGTCTGTATAATGGTGCTGAGTATTTCTGCACCAATAATAAGCATGCTGGTCTGTTTAATGGTGCTGAGTATTTGTGCACTAATAATAAGCATGCTGGTCTGTATAATGGTGATGAGTATTTGTGCACTAATAATAAGCATGCTGGTCTGTATAATGGTGATGAGTATTTGTGCACTAATAATAAGTATGCTGTTCTGTATAATGGTGCTGAGTATTTGTGCACTAATAATAAGCATGCTGGTCTGTATAATGGTGATGAGTATTTGCGCACCAATAATAAGCATGCTGGTTTGTATAATGGTGCTGAGTATTTGTGCACCAATAATAAGCATGCTGGTCTGTATAATGGTGCTGAGTATTTGTGCACTAATAATAAGCATGCTGGTCTGTATAATGGTGATGAGTATTTGTGCACTAATAATAAGCATGCTGGTCTGTATAATGGTGATGAGTATTTGTGCACTAATAATAAGTATGCTGGTCTGTATAATGGTGCTGAGTATTTGTGCACCAATAATAAGCATGCTGGTCTGTATAATGGTGATGAGTATTTGTGCACTAATAATAAGCATGCTGGTCTGTATAATGGTGATGAGTATTTGTGCACTAATAATAAGCATGCTGGTCTGTATAATGGTGATGAGTATTTGTGCACTAATAATAAGCATGCTGGTCTGTATAATGGTGCTGAGTATTTGTGCACCAATAATAAGCATGCTGGTCTGTATAATGGTGCTGAGTATTTGTGCACCAATAATAAGCATGCTGGTCTATATAATGGTGATGAGTATTTGTGCACCAATAATAAGCATGCTGGTCTGTAGTGCTGAGTATTTGTGCACTAATAATAAGCATGCTGGTCAGTATAATGGTGATGAGTATTTGTGCACTAATAATAAGCATGCTGGTCAGTATAATGGTGATGAGTATTTGTGCACTAATAATAAGCATGCTTTTCTGTATAATGGTGATGAGTATTTGTGCACTAATAATAAGCATGCTGGTCTGTATAATGGTGATGAGTATTTGTGCACTAATAATAAGCATGCTGGTCTGTATAATGGTGATGAGTATTTGTGCACCAATAATAAGCATGCTGGTCTGTATAATGGTGCTGAGTATTTGTGCACTAATAATAAGCATGCTGGTCTGTATAATGGTGCTGAGTATTTGTGCACCAATAATAAGCATGCTGGTCTGTATAATGGTGCTGAGTATTTGTGCACGAATAATAAGCATGCTGGTCTGTATAATGGTGCTGAGTATTTGTGCACTAATAATAAGCATGCTGGTCTGTATAATGGTGCTGAGTATTTGTGCACTAATAATAAGCATGCTGGTCTATATAATGGTGCTGAGTATTTGTGCACCAATAATAAGCATGCTGTTCTGTATAATGGTGCTGAGTATTTGTGCACGAATAATAAGCATGCTGATCTGTATAATGGTGCTGAGTATTTGTGCACCAATAATAAGCATACTGGTCTGTATAATGGTGCTGAGTATTTGTGCACTAATAATAAGCATGCTGGTCTGTATAATGGTGCTGAGTATTTGTGCACCAATAATAAGCATGCTGGTCTGTATAATGGTGCTGAGTATTTCTGCACTAATAATAAGCATGCTGGTCTGTTTAATGGTGCTGAGTATTTGTGCACTAATAATAAGCATGCTGGTCTGTATAATGGTGATGAGTATTTGTGCACTAATAATAAGCATGCTGGTCTGTATAATGGTGCTGAGTATTTGTGCACCAATAATAAGCATGCTGGTCTGTATAATGGTGCTGAGTATTTGTGCACTAATAATAAGCATGCTGGTCTATATAATGGTGATGAGTATTTGTGCACTAATAATAAGCATGCTGGTCTGTATAATGGTGATGAGTATTTGTGCACCAATAATAAGCATGCTGGTCTGTATAATGGTGCTGAGTATTTGTGCACTAATAATAAGCATGCTGGTCTGTATAATGGTGATGAGTATTTGTGCCCTAATAATAAGCATGCTGGTCTGTATAATGGTGATGAGTATTTGTGCACTAATAATAAGCATGCTGGTCTGTATAATGGTGATGAGTATTTGTGCACCAATAATAAGCATGCTGGTCTGTATAATGGTGATGAGTATTTGTGCACTAATAATAAGCATGCTGGTCTGTATAATGGTGATGAGTATTTGTGCACTAATAATAAGCATGCTGGTCAGTATAATGGTGATGAGTATTTGCGCACCAATAATAAGCATGCTGGTCTGTATAATGGTGATGAGTATTTGTGCACTAATAATAAGCATGCTGGTCTGTATAATGGTGATGAGTATTTGTGCACTAATAATAAGCATGCTGGTAGTGGCTAGTGGGATCAGTGTTTACACAATCAGTTTTAGAAGCTGAAAAAAGGATACTATTGCAGCACTCTCTTTATCCCTTGATTTCTTTAGTATCCTGCGTGGTTGTATATTTAAAACACCAAACTTTATTAAATCTTTATTAAAAATGGGTGAATAATAAAAAGCACTCAAGAACTTAAGTATGACTTTAGCACACACATGTAATAAACGTATCTTTGGTTATTTATTTGAACCTGCGATACTTGTTAGATTGTAAATGGCATCTATAGAACTTATGATTTTGGCTAACGTAATATAGTTCTAGTGGCAGATTGTAATTAAAGGGACATTAAACTCAAATTTATTCTTTCATGATTCGGATAGAGAATACAAATTTAAACAACTTTCTAATTTACTTCTATTATCTAATTTGTTTCATTCTCTTGGTATCATTTGTTGAAGGAGTAGCAATGTACTAATGGTTTCTAACTCAACACATGGGTGAGCCAATCACAATCGATACATATATGCAGCCACCAATCAACAGCTAGAACCTAGGTTCTCTACAGCTCCTGAGCTTACCTAGATACACCTTTCAGCAAAGGATAACAAGAGAAAGAAGAAAATTAAGTAATAGAAGTTAATTGGAAAGTTGTTTAAAATTGTATTCTCTATCTGAATCATGAAAGAAAAAATTGGTGTTTCGTGTCCCTTTAATATATTTATGTATCTGATAATCTCAGGTAGTGTTGGTATCCGCTTGTCACTTTATTGAATCTACATTGCACAGTTAATGATCTTGCTGGCAAACAGTGTTATGGATTTACAGCTTGAGATAGATTTACCCACTATTCACACTCAATGGCTCGAATCTGCCAGTTAAAGGGCCACTGTAAGTAAATATTTTCTATGCCTGTTACTAACTAACTACCCCAAATACGCTTTTTATCAATAGCATTTCATTAACATATCTCTACCGTATATCAGAAATCTTGCCTGCAAATTTAATTGTTTTCCAAACCCACTCCGTGGGTATCCTTTGCTCTGTACCAATCCGTTTACAATACCTAGGTTTCAAAATGGCGCTTTAAACACAAAGTTATTGGTTTAAGCATTTTGAACACGCACTGCTGAAAATAGTGGGCAGGATAACGTGACATCATCGGTGAATAAAAGATATAACTTTTAGAACGTTATGAAACTTCGTTTTGGAGAAAATATAGGTCAGTAGGTTTTAATTAATGTTTATTAACTTTAATATGTTAGTTGTTTAGCTTAAAAATTATAACAGAAAGTAATCCTTTAAGCAGTCATTTTGTAACAATACCAGGATTAATATTGATTGAGTGGTATCTAAACTCAAAATGATGCTATACTTGTAGCAATTTAATCTTTGCTGTTTATGCAGTAATACATAATGGAGACAGAATCCTCTACAAATGTAGCAGGTACAATGCCAAGGTTTTAATGTTAACTCATGACATATATATGTATTGTATTGTTATGCTATAGAAATCAGTTCTGTCCGTTTGTTATTTGCTAGTCATCAGATTATTACTGTCATCATAGTGTTTGATAATACTAGCAGTTAGAATTTTAAAGAAGATGCAATGTTATCGCTTGTTGATAAAGTTATCTACAAATAGCCCAACAAAACCTTCCGATATCAATCTGCACCAAACTCCAATAATTAGCAACATAAATCTGTTAATAGCCATCATCAGTGCTTGGCCGATGGTGCGCAAGTACTGGAGATCTTCATGTAGTCCTGTGCTATACTATTAATAATAATGTCTTACATGTTACAGCGGTATTTGGATTGCGCTTGAGTACAACACTTAACTTTTAATACAAGCGGTATGAGCCCGTTTATAGCGCTCCCTGCACTATACATAAAATGTATGGGGCTAGCTATGATTCCACCACATTAATTCTCTGGTTTTACCACTTGTAATATTAGATATTAGTGCGTATTCTTACTACGAGTCATACTGCCTTGCGCTATTGATTGCGCTGCACTTGTAATCTAGCCCATAGTAAACTAGGCTCAGTAATGCAAAAGCAAATGCTCGAACACATTTTTTTGCACTAAAATATTATATTTTGTGCATCTTTCTTATAGAAGCTATTTAGACACAGGAACAATAAATAATGTTATGTTTGCCCCTCTCTGTAGAAGCGCATCCGCCATCGGCGCACACGTAGACCTGAAACACCTTTTCTGTGTCAGGCAGACAGCTGCAGGGGATGTTCACACAAACAGCACATTTCTTTCTCTGCTTCCTCTCTGCTCTCACATCACACGCTAAGACTGAACTAAATAAATACTGTGCGACGTTTAGCTGCGCCCTCCCGGCCATGTGTTTCTAATAACACCTCCATTTATTTTAAGATATGAGAACTGGGCTGGAGAAGTGTGGGGGACATCAGGAAGACTGGTAAACACAAAGGTGTTAAGGATTGCCCAATGTATTTAACCCTTTACTTTAAGATGCCAATACATTAGAGAGAGATGGAAGTCAAAATTAAAGGGACATGAAACATGAAAAATAACTGCAGCAATGCAAAGAACATCTCTATACAAGATTTATCTAATTTATTCGTGGCGTGTCTCTTTAGTTGTCCTGAAACAACTCATTTTCTAACCCCCCCCCCATGGGATTCATTATATGAGTCCTATCACGGGAGGGTACCCAGGTAGGAAGAGGACAGCTAGAGTTTTTGGTGCACGTGCACAGTTTGTATACCCCACACAAGTGCTTACTTCACTGCTAACTGGTAACTGGTCCTAAGACTCTTAATGTAAACATGAATAAATCACCCAGCAAAACTCACAGCACTGGGTGCTCACCAGCACTCACAGACTGCTGCACAGCTTTCAGTGGCTAGGCAGTTAATCCCAGACAAGCCTGGATACAAAGCCCATAAGGAAAATCACAAAACAGCTAGATTAAGAACAAAAAGGAAGAGTTAGTTACAGCCTTTTTGCCAAATGAGTCCATAACCTACAGCCACACAATGCAGTGACTTCAACCAAACAAACAGATACAAACAAGGGTGATTAGAAGAACAAAGAAGAAGGCGCCACCATAGTGCACAATCAATAGCATATAAACGCAATCTGCGCAAGTATTACAATACTTACAAGATTAAAGACACTTGAGAAGTGTCACAAACACCTCCTGGACTCTTATAAGTCGTCCAGGCAACTTTCTCTCGCGTTATAGTACCAGATGAACTGCACTCCAGCGTTCTATAGATTCGATGTTTCAATGATTGCAGTACTGTTATCGTTCTACAACAGTCTCCTGTATTGGCAAATCCACACAGATGGATACCCTTCAGGTATAAATGCAACGAAAAGTCGCATAAGGCAATATTACCATCTATATAAGCGTAACCACTGTAGTAAGTAAAATCAAAAGTCGTGGATAAAGTCTATGAGAGGTATAAAAGACTTTATTTAAAAACAAACACAACGTTTCTCGGTCTAACACGACCGTTTCATCAGGTGTATAAATATACAAATTAATTGTCCACAACTTTTATACACTAAAATCGGCGTCTTCCACCTGTAAATGCGCGAAGGTGAGCCACGTTCTAATCAAATACAACTTGGTCTCTATTGGCTGTTTGCCTTCCCAATCAGATTGTGATTTCTTGTACCAGCCTACCCATGACTTACAGAGCAGTGTGACAAGGTGCTATTCGCCCACATTGATCACAGGTACACACCCGCTTAGCGCTGCCTCACTAAATGACAGATCTCACAATAATAGTATTGGACAATGCGCCAGACTTAAATAGTATTATGTATTTCCAAATTAATAGATTACTAAAGATTAGCCTTCTCACGGTGTATCCTGCACATAGTAATGTTTGTGAATTTTGATCATAAACCTTGGAAGAGGAATATTCCCTATAACCAATTTTGTAGGATACGTAGGAACTGCACTAATGTAGATGTATTTGACAGTCAAGCCATGGTTTTGAAGAATAGATTTTTGGAGAAACAATACCCCAGTGAACTCATAGAAGAGAGTTATTTGAAAGCCAGGAACAAATGTAGAAATAATTTTTTTGTTAACAATTTAAATAAAAATGGAAATTTGGTAGTTCAGACAGTAGAGAAATCAGTTGAACAACAAAATGAGACAAATAATAATAAAGTTAGATTTATTACTCAATTTACCAATAATCATAATAAGATTAGAAAAATTCTTAAGAAATATTGGTATGTATTAGTAGGTGACCCATTATTAAAAGACACTATAGGTCAAGATCCTATTTGTACTTTTAGGAGAGCACCAACTTTGAAGAATAAGCTAGCTCCCAGTAAAGTAGTGATGAAATCATACAATGGAAAAACCAAGATCAACCACACTAGTAGTCAACTTTTGGGTAAACCAGGTTTTTATAAATGCAATCGCCACAATTGTGGTCTTTGTGCATACACTACAGGGAAGAAAACGGATTTTACTTCTTTTGTCAGCAATGAGAAATTTGAAATCAATTCTCACTTCACTTGTGACTCTACTTTTGTAGTGTATATGCTAGAATGCAGATGTGGAATTCAATATGTAGGGAGGACCTCTCAAGAAAAGGTGGGGGGAACATAAAAGAAATATTAGTAAGGATATAAAAAACCATAGTGTCCCTAGATATGTATCTCAATTTCATCCGGGACAAATTGATGCCTTTAGCATTTTTCCATTGGAATTTGTGACTCCTAAGTGGGGTAACATAGTAACATAGTAACATAGTAGATAAGGTTGAAAAAAGACTGAAGTCCATCGAGTTCAACCTATACAAATCTAAAATACTTACAAAAAGCTCCATTTAAGCTTAAATAACCCCATTAAAATGTGACCCATTTAATACTAGCAATCATATCCATGAATTTTGTTTATATACAGAAATTTATCCAGACTATTTTAAATGTATCTATGGTATGGGCATTCACTACCTCCTTTGGTAATGAGTTCCACAATTTTATTGCTCTTACAGTGAAAAAACGTTTCCGTTGCAGGAGATTAAATCTCCTTTCTTCCAACCTTAAATTATGACCTCTTGTCAGAAACAATTTTCTTGGAATAAACAGAGCTTCTGCCATCTCTGTATATGGGCCTTGAATATATTTATATAAAGTAATCATGTCACCTCTCAAGCGCCTTTTTTCTAAAGAGAACAGACCCAGTTTGGCTAGCCTCTCCTCATAGGTTAATTTATCCAATCCCCTTATTAGCTTTGTGGCCCTTCTCTGAACTTTTTCTAGTTCTGCAATATCTTTTTTAACAATCGGTCCCCAGAACTGCACTCCAAACTCTGCATTTGAGACAGAGGGAAATGTTTTGGATTTGGAAACTCAAGTCCTTATCTCCTTATGGTTTGAATGCACATATTGATATGGCGGCTTTTAATTGAGGGCCAGTATATGTTCCACACATTAGTTTTATAGATATTTATTATAATTAACACCACACTCTTTGTGAGGTTTTTTCATGAGGGCTTTTGTTTTTAGCATTCAGTATCGGTCATTTGACATGATTCCCTGAATCTTTAGACCAGTCAGCAATACATAACAGGACCAGTATATGTGTACATTCTATATAGATTTTATATGTATAATACAATGGAATATATAGTTTGGTCAAACAGAAATACATGTATCCATTGGATAGGGGGTTATCAGTAATCTGGGGCATTCACTTGCCTCCCAATTGTACCATTAGTATGCCCTGATTTAATAGGCGAAATGTACACATCTAATTTAGTATATGTCAATCTTTATTATTAGCCATATATAGGGGTTATTTCTGTTGTTGTCAATGTTATACATTTGTATTTAATGTTAAAAATATTTTTATTATATAATGATATGTTTGTATGTATATATTGTTTTTTTTATCCAATATCCATTTAGGGGGTCTTTTTTGTTTTTGTTATGAATCATAATATTTTTATATATGTTGATTTTGTTAACATGGTCCGTTAGATGCCATGGGCGAAGGTTTGCCGATGCATCAAAATTCACAAACATTACTATGTGCAGGATACACCGTGAGAAGGCTACTCTTTAGTAATCTAGTAATTTGGTAATACATAATACTATTTAAGTCTGGCGCGTTGTCCAATACTATTATTGTGAGATCTGTCATTTAGTGAGGAAGCGCTAAGGGGGTGTGTACCTGTGAGTGATCAATGTGGGCAAATAGCGTCTTGTCACACTGCTCTGTAAGTCATGGGGAGGCTGGTACAAGAAATCACAATCTTATTGGGAAGGCAAACAGCCAATAGAGACCAAGTTGTATTTGATTAGAATGCGGCTCACCTTCACGCATGCGCATTTACAGGTGGAAGACGCCGATTTTAGTGTTTAAAAGTCGTGGGCAATTCATTTGTATATTTATACACCTGATGAAACGGTCGTGTTAGACCAAGAAACGTTGTGTTTGTTTTTAAATAAAGTCTTTTATACTTCTCATAGACTTTATCCACAACTTTTGATTTTAATTACTACAGTGGTTACGCTTATACGGATGGTAATATTGCCTTATGCGACTTTTCATTGCATTTATACCTGAAGGGTATCCATCTGTGTGGTTTTGCCAGTACATGAGACTGTTGTAGAACGATAACAGTACTGCAATCATTGAAACATTGAATCTATAGAACGCTGGAGTGCAGTTCATCTGGAACTATAACGCAAGAGAAAGTTGTCTGGACGACTTATAAGAGTCCAGGAGGCGTTTGTGACACTTCTCAAGTGTCTTTAATCTTGTAAGTATTGTAATACTTGGCAGATTGCGTTTATATGCTATTGATTGTGCACTATGGTGGCGCCTTCTTCTTTGTTCTTCTAACCTCCTTGTAGATCTTTGCCTTGAGACCACCAGCAAGTTTTGGAGGAAACTGCTTGCCACTATCACTTGGAGACCAAGAGAATCATTTGGATTCACACACTAATTTGGGACATTATCATTGTTGTAGATAAGTTGTCTGACCTTTTTCTTTATATATGCACTGTTATGCAATATAATTATTATTATATACATGTTTTTATCAGTAATATATCATAGCACTATTTTAGATTATATCTCGAATCTTTGTTGAGAATATAATCATTTTGTATGAACCTATGAAAATCACGGGGTACATGTCAATATAATATCACAATTTTATAATTATTTTGGATTATATAATTTAACACTGGGACTTTTTGGCGCATCTAACTTATAAATTGCACGTATAACAAACAAGGGTGACACAGGCCCTTTGTAATCTCCTTACACACATACAAAATATGGAAATGGATTGCATTCTCAAACCGGACTGGGTACACATCCCATGACACTGCACACACGTACATATATATCTGTACATACACAGATATAGAAATACATATATACACATATTTATATACACACAAACAAAACCATACACATTTATACACCTTTGATCCCAGGCCAACACCTTGCCACATGCCATATCCTTTTAACTCAATGTTTTAAAATAATATAAACATCTAAAAACGTAGATTTAAACATTAAAGAATATTATTTTTCATTTGATTTAGCACACCTTAGTGCATCTTTATCTTAGCGCTCCTACGGTTACCGCTCAAGCTTTAGCCAGGACCTGAGTTTTTCAGCGTTTCCCATAGAAGTCTATTATGTGAATTATTTAGCACAGCCGTGCGGTGAAATAGAACCACCAGATATTAGTGCACCATAGGCTTTAGTTCGAGTGCAAACATTTTACTTTCCACTTGTAATATGGACATAAAAACGGAGGTGCTATGGATTGCACTTTAGCGATGTTAGTGCAATAGTGCTGCCATTTTTATGCTCCCCTTGTGATAATAGGGCATTATGTGGTTTGGTTTCTTTGCATCAACAATAATAAATTATTTAAATAAAATGTGATGGAATTACTGGGGTATATATATATATATATATATATATATATATATATATATATATATATATATATATATATATATACAGTATACATATATTAACACAGGGAAGGGAAGTCACTAGCCACAACAGACTGCACAGAAATTTAGAAAATGTAGGGATGTAGAACATGCAATTGTTTTGAGATTTAATTTTCAACTGTTTTGGTCAGTTAAGGAATGTTATTTGAAACTGGAACCCTCCCTAAATCACTGGATAGGAATAGATAGTGTTTAGTTAACAGGAAATAGAAGGAACTCATTACTGGACTCAATTGAAATTTTTATTTTTTATTTTTATGAACACCACCTGGATCTTGGAACTGAAGCTCACACATCACAGACTTGGATCAATCCGCCTTGAACTGCCCGGCCCCACAATTATTGCCACCCTCAGACAGAAGGATAATGTAGAGTCACCCATGCTAAACCCTGATCACAAATAGGAAAGTCTGAAAAGCTCATTGTATAATGAACAGGGTGCTATTTGTAGTGTGAATGGGCTGACCAAGCGGCATCCTATGATCAGCAGAGCAAGGACACAGATATAGGCGGCTCCTATGGCACGCTACTCGGCTCAGCAGGCTACAGATAATGTTTCTAAGCTTATGGGAGATCCCACCTGCACTTACAAGGGTGCTCACTGTTAGAACAGTTTGATGGTTAGAACAAGTTTAGATAATCAACATCTTTCCAAGTCTTGTAGCCTTTTGGCTACTATGTGTGCAGGTGCCATAGAACACCTAGTACTGATGTCATACAGTAAATAAGTAAATAAGCCATGTTTGATGCAGAAAATATAAATATGTTGGACATACACAGGTTTCTGTGTAACCTACACTTATTATGTCTGACTAGACTGATTTTTGGCTAATAAATGTAATAGGTGCCCACATAATATATACATGCAAAGACTGTGTTATTTGGCAGTGTTTGCAACAATGTTTGTAACAATGCTATACATATAGTGCTCAAGTTACATGCACTCTATTGAGCCTACCTAGGTATTCAGTCACCTAACCTATTATTGTCTGTGTGATTAGAGATAAATAAAATAGGTGTCAATTGCATACAACAGCCTTAATCCAGTTATCCTAATACCTGTGTGTCACTCTAGTAGATTAAATATTATTTGTGCCAGTTTATTGACCAGATAGCATTATAGATCATTTAGCATATTTCACCCAAACAGTCCAAAGTTCCAAAACAGGACACATGCCCCTGGCTACTATATTCATATTGTGTGATTGCAACAGCTTAGAGCACTGCCTCGATATTTCTCCTGACACTTATTTTTCTTCTATCCAGGTCTGGGATTCTATAAATCAAGCCACTCTAACACATGCATCTATCCAATGTCCACAACTTGCCTAAAAGCACAAAACTCCATTCAGCCAAGTCATCTTAAGACAGGCAGCCAGATTCCGCTGCCAGATTACATCCATCCCAGAGCATACAAAGTCCACCCACAAGCAGCCAGATTCCACCCCCAGATTACAAAACCCTAGAGCATACAAAGTCCACCCACAAGCAACCAGATTCCGCTGCAAGATTACACCACCCCAGAGCATACAAAGTCCACCCACAAGCAGCCAGATTCCACCCCCAGATTCCACCACCCTAGAGCATACAAAGTCCACCCACAAGCAGCCAGATTCCACCCCTAGATTCCACACACACTGCCCCAGAGTACACAAACCCCACCCACAAGCAGCCAGACACCGCCGCCAGATTACACCACCCTAGAGCATACAAAGTCCACCCACAAGCAACCAGATTCCACCGCAAGATTACACCACCCCAGAGCATACAAAGTCCACCTACAAGCAGCCAGATTCCACCCCCAGATTCCACCACCTAGAATATACAAAGTCCACCCACAAGCAGCCAGATTCCACCCCCAGATTACACACATACTGCCCCAGAGTACACAAACCCCACCCACAAGCAGCCAGACTGCCGCCAGATTACACCACCCTAGAGCATACAAAGTCCACCCACAAGCAACCAGATTCCGCTGCAAGATTACACCACCCCAGAGCATACAAAGTCCACCCACAAGCAGCCAGATTCCACCCCCAGATTCCACCACCCTAGAGCTTACAAAGTCCACCCACAAGCAGCCAGATTCCACCCCTAGATTCCACACACACTGCCCCAGAGTACACAAACCCCACCCACAAGCAGCCAGACACCGCCGCCAGATTACACCACCCTAGAGCATACAAAGTCCACCCACAAGCAACCAGATTCCGCCGCAAGATTACACCACCCCAGAGCATACAAAGTCCACCCACAAGCAGCCAGATTCCACCTCCAGATTCCACCACCTAGAATATACTAAGTCCACCCACAAGCAGCCAGATTCCACCCCCAGATTACACACATACCGCTCCAGAGTACACAAACCCCACCCACAAGCAGCCAGACACCGCCGCCAGATTACACCACCCTAGAGCATACAAAGTCCACCCACAAGCAACCAGATCCTGCCGCAAGATTACACCACCCCAGAGCATACAAAGTCCACCCACAAGCAGCCAGATTCCACCCCCAGATTCCACCACCCTAGAGCATACAAAGTCCACCCACAAGCAACCAGATTCCACCCCCAGATTCCACCACCCTAGAGCATACAAAGTCCACCCACAAGCAGCCAGATTCCACCCCTAGATTCCACACACACTGCCCCAGAGTACACAAACCCCACCCACAAGCAGCCAGACACCGCCGCCAGATTACACCACCCTAGAGCATACAAAGTCCACCCACAAGCAACCAGATTCCGCCGCAAGATTACACCACCCCAGTGCATACAAAGTCCACCCACAAGCAGCCAGATTCCACCCCCAGATTCCACCACCTAGAATATACAAAGTCCACCCACAAGCAGCCAGATTCCACCCCCAGATTACACACATACTGCCCCAGAGTACACAAACCCCACCCACAAGCAGCCAGACTGCCGCCAGATTACACCACCCTAGAGCATACAAAGTCCACCCACAAGCAACCAGATTCCGCCGCAAGATTGCACCACCCCAGAGCATACAAAGTCCACCCACAAGCAGACAGATTCCACCCCAGATTACACACATACCGCCCCTGAGTACACAAACCCCACCCACAAGCAGCCAGACTCCATCCGTAGGCTACCAGTCCTGACATTAGAGCAGAGAATGTTGAGTGCACAAACCCCACCCACAAGCAGCCAGACACTGCCGCCAGATTACACCACCCTAGAGCATACAAAGTCCACCCACAAGCAACCAGATCCTGCCGCAAGATTACACCACCCCAGAGCATACAAAGTCCACCCACAAGCAGCCAGATTCCACCCCCAGATTCCACCACCCTAGAGCATACAAAGTCCACCCACAAGCAACCAGATTCCACCCCCAGATTCCACCACCCTAGAGCATACAAAGTCCACCCACAAGCAGCCAGATTCCACCCCTAGATTCCACACACACTGCCCCAGAGTACACAAACCCCACCCACAAGCAGCCAGACACCGCCGCCAGATTACACCACCCTAGAGCATACAAAGTCCACCCACAAGCAACCAGATTCCGCCGCAAGATTACACCACCCCAGAGCATACAAAGTCCACCCACAAGCAGCCAGATTCCAACCCCAGATTCCACCACCTAGAATATACAAAGTCCACCCACAAGCAGCCAGATTCCACCCCCAGATTACACACATACTGCCCCAGAGTACACAAACCCCACCCACAAGCAGCCAGACTGCCGCCAGATTACACCACCCTAGAGCATACAAAGTCCACCCACAAGCAACCAGATTCCGCCGCAAGATTGCACCACCCCAGAGCATACAAAGTCCACCCACAAGCAGACAGATTCCACCCCAGATTACACACATACCGCCCCTGAGTACACAAACCCCACCCACAAGCAGCCAGACTCCATCCGTAGGCTACCAGTCCTGACATTAGAGCAGAGAATGTTGAGTGCTTTTTCTTGAGGGTCTCTTGATAGCTGGTTACCAGCTAGGTAAGGCAGGGCCTGTTTTAAAGAGAAATTATCATTGTATGCTAAAGTTGTATTTCCCATATTATGTTACCCTACATACTGGTATTACAAGTTGCCTTTTCGAGCATATTTTGTTCCAAACACAATTAAATTTAGAGACTTATAAGTATGTTTCTCAGTGTATACTATTTATATACGTGTTTGACGTATTTATATACAGCAGAGCTCCTAATTATGCTTACAGGATCATCCTGAATTTGGATCTCTGTCTCTCCTTTCATAACAAGGCACTACTTAGCTAATTTCATGACACTTATGTCCTATTTATATCTCATTTGTTTAGATTGTAAGGTATCACATCTGTAATTTGTCACATAACCCAATATTTGGCAACATATTTTTGTCCCAGCTTGGATAGCAATTAGTTGATAGGTTGATTACCTGTTTCAGACGCATATAAATGAAAAGGTCACTATAACAAACAGAAATGAAATGCTAACAATTGACTTGCAGGAATCTGGCAGTGAATGGGTCACATCTGCCTCTGCACTGGGAAAGGGTTAAGGTTCAGCTGTGGGTGCCGGGCTCTACAGCTGCATGTTTTCCACTGGAGGTGATCTGGAACCAATCTAATAGGGAGGAAGAAGGAGGAGGAAGCTGAGAGGGGTGTAGGAATTATTAATACCCCCCCCCCCCGTCCCTTCACCTCTGATCATCTGTAAACCTGCTAGAGCCTGTAGTGTTGCAATCAGAACCTCAGCTACTTTCTGATTGTTATTAGTAAGTTTTGTGCCTCTCTGACCAGGGAAAAAATACTCTCTGCATTGTTCTTTTCCTGATGGGAATCTGCCATCATTTTCAGCATTCTGCATGTAATGTGTTTTAGGAGATTATTGTTTCAAAAGCTGCCTAAAACACATAAGAGACACGAAACAGCACGAAACAGCACACGAAATTCAGATGGCGCACACCTTTGTAAAGAATTTAACAATTTGCTTCCATTATCAAAATGTGCACACTTTCTGAGAAACCTACTGAGCATGTGCAAGAATTCACAGTTTATACGAATAGGCATTTTGTGATTGGCTGATGGTGTCACATGACGCAGAGGGAAGGAACATTAATTTGTTAGAAAAAAAATCTCCTACTCATTTTAAATTAATACTAAGGGCCTGATTATCAAAAACTCGCCGGCATGGAGACAAATCTCGCCTAATATTAGGGGGCTTTTTTGGAGCATTAGATTGCAGTCTCTCCTTCACATCCAGAACGCTGCATAGTGAAATAAACAGCTCTCAAGCTAAAATTATTTGAGAGGCCTCACAGTACTGATGCGACTTCTTAGAGCAGAGAGCGTTAGATCATCAGCTCTAAGTGCTTTTGCATTGTCTTTTTATTATTAGTATTTGTTGATTATGTATGTTGATTATGTAACTGTGTTTCGTGGTCCTTTAAAGGGACAGTCAGAGTCTAGTCAAAATTAAACTTTCATGATTCGGATAGAGCATGCAATTTTAAGCAACTTTCTAATTTACACCTATTATCAATTTTACTTCATTCTCTTGGTATCTTTATTTGAAAAAGCAGAATGTAAGCTTAAGACCCGGTCTATTTTTGTTTCAGAAGCCTAGGGAGCGCTTGCTGATTGGTGGCTACATTTAGCCACCAATCCGCAAGCGCTACCCAGGTGCTGAACTAAAAATGGGCCAGCTCCTATTCTAACATTCCTGCTTTTTCAAATAAAGATACCAAGAGAATAAAGAAAAATGGAAAACAGTAGTAAATTAGAAAGTTGCTTAAAATTGCGGCTCTATCTGAATCATGAAAGAGAAAATTTGGGTTTCATATCCCTTTAAGTAACCAAGAGCTCTTAGGTAGGGTTGCCAGCTGTCCTACACAAAAATAATAGACGACTTATAGGCGACTTGGCACAGGTGGATGGAGGGAATCACACTATGGCCAATCCCCAAAGCTCTACCATAAGCTCTAAACTTGAGTACACCATATTTCATTTTTGCAGTTGATGATTTTATCCCTTTGGCTGCCAGTAACACACACAGCAGTGTTTTAACACCCCCCAATGACTGCTTGTTAAAATACTGGACTGTCCCGTTGCTATTTAGCAGCTATTCATATATCTATATGAGTGTTGGCAATCTCATTTTCATTTGCAAGCCACAGAAATGGAGAAGGAAGCAGCGCTAGCCGTATTCTGGATCACAGACACAGCAAGGCAGTGAGAGGAAGGGCACAGCTGGCCCTGCCTCATGTACAAATAAAGCTAGTCGGGGCTAAGACAACCAGTCCCTCTCACAAATGCCCTTTATGACTTATGCGCAATCCAGGCCTGTTGTTGCAGTTTCTACATAATACATCAGAAGAGAGTAATGTATTACACTTGCTAACTTATTGTACTGTTTGATGACCACTATAAAGTGAGATTGCTACACTAGAGGTTCATTTATAATTCTCCCTAACAGCCTCAGCAAAGCAGATAATAAGCTTTTAAACCTAGTTTACAACACGGCGGCACCCAATACTGTAACCCCTTAATGAGCAGCAACATACTCTGTTCGTCACTGGTCTTTAAATGGGGATTGCTTTTTTGATAGCAAGGTCTCGCCGCCAGCAGTGAGACCGCGCTATTCCAGGATGCCTGCAGCCAGAAGGGTGGTCATAATATGACCTGAAAACCTTTAACGACCAGCGACGTTAAGGGGTTAAAGAAACGAAAAATGAAAAATACATTTAATACTCTTATGCAAATCTTAGCTTTGAATGCATCATTATATCTAACATTGATTTTATATTTATTTAATATTTATTAAGATAGGAGTCATCACCAGCCAACATCCACCCCATTCAGTCAAATCATAAAGATTTGTGAACTTGAATTAATTCCAAGACAAGGGCTTCTGGTTGTGTTTCATTGTTTATTTCAGCAAAAACTCTGAATAATCAGATCATCCGTGACCCCTTGATACACCACCATGTATTTGTATCTCGGATATATCTGTCCTTTTAAGCTTGCAAGCCTCAAACTGCTGATGTGTTTTTCTAGTCTGTTTATTTAAACTTTCTCTCTGTATTAATACTTCCGCAGGAGGGTTATTTCAGACACTTTCCGCTTGACTGCATTTAACTCTCTAGCTGCCAGAAATAACTGGGGATAACTGAGATGATGTTGAACATTACAAGATTAAATAAACAAGCAGCCTATCACAGTGCTGCAGTTTAAACAGCCAACCCCAGCTGATTAAAGGACACCAGCTGAGCTGTCTTGCCTACAATCTGAAAGTAATAGCCCAACAGGGGGACCATTTTAATGTAACTTACTTCATATTTCCAAGGGTGTGGTCTGCAGTGGAGTCCTGCTGTCATGGCAAGGCGATTGAAAAGACATCAAAGTTTTTTTCTTTCATGATTTAGACAAAAAAATAACATTTTTTAAAAGTTTCCAGTTTAGTTTTATTATAATTTTTTTCTTTGTTCTCATGTTATTCCTTGTTGAAGAGATACCTAAGTAGGTAATGTGCACATGCATTGAGCACTAAATGGCAGAAAAAAGTATGCTCATGTATAACAATTTTGCAAAACTGCTGCCATATAATGCTGTAGACGCATTATATATTGTGTCTGCAGCATTATATATTAAGAGAATGAAGAAAATTTGACAATAAAAGTAAATTGGAAAGTTTAAAATTAAATGTTATATCTGAATCAGGAAAGAACAATTTTAGGTTTCATGTCCCTTTAGGAAGCGCAGGGTCACTTAGTGAACTGGGCGATATTTGGCATTCCTGGATGGGTTTGAGATACCTGCATAGGGGTTTGGCAGTCCTGGACAGAGATGAGAAGGACCTGGAGCAGAGTCATGGTGGACTATTGAAGATTCAGAGCTTTCATTTGTGGCCATTCTAGTGATACAGATTGCCTTTCACTGCCTGGTTTCCCAGAAGACTTACTAAGGCTAGATTTATTATAGCTGAGGCGTACAGGGGTGCGTATACGCGCCCCTGTACGCCTCAGCTCGCCTGTAGCTTGGCAAAATTACCCGCAGGTATTTGGCATTACAAACAAGCGCAATTTTGCGCTCGTGTGCAATCCCGCCCCCTGCCCGCGCACAGCCAATCACGCGCGGGCAGGAGCTGTCAATCTCCTCGGTCGGACTCGACCAAGGAGATTGAATTTCGCCAGTTTAGAGGTGGCGAAGAGCGTTATCAAGCAGCGGTCTGGTGACTGCTGCTTGATAAATCACGGCGAGAAAGTTCTTGTGAGAACTTGCTGCCGTAGGGCTGCCGTAGGGGCTTCATAAATCTAGTAGGTCAGTAGCATCATTTCTACATGATGACAACAGTATATCTCATACCTCCTAGTATTTTTCCCCTGGGTGACAGGGACTGTGAAGCTGAGGATCTATTTGGTCTGAAGGGTGTAGCTGGAGTGATTAAGAGGAGGATCACACGTCCATGGGTAGATCTGGGCAAAACAGGAGCAAGGTTTGGGCATTTCTGTGCTAGGGGATGGCATGTACCCTTATTCATTACTGTTGAAAAACCAAACCTGACAGATGCCAGATGCCCTGAATTAACTGGAGTCTTGTTTACTTGCAGAGCTGGCAGAGGGGTAAAGGAGGCAGATGGGAATTAAAAATAGTATGGTAGAAGATGGGGTTCCCCAGTTCCCGCTGCACCTTTTATATTTAGCTTTGCAGTCCACAACAACCACCCTTGACTGGCACATAAATACAGTAAAAGAACAGGGGAGAAACAGTCACGCCCAGGAAAATGTCTTGTGGATGCCCATAGGCAGCAGTGGAAAGACCCCCAGTCCAAGAGACTGACAATATCTCTCTGGGTATTGCTGTCAGGAAACCATAGTCAGCATCAACTATTTGTGACAAGACACACAGCCCCATATAGATATCTGGTATGTGTGAAATATGGCTCATACAGTACCGTGTTTAGTTATTACTGACAATCATGTATGCACTGTAAATACAAAATGAGGGAATTCCCCATATGTACCTTGGAGTTTATATTTAACCTCTTAATGACCATGATATACCCTATCTGTCTATCTATAATCTATCTATCTAAATCTATCTATATATTTGTCTATCTATCATATATCTATCTATCTATCTATCTAACCATCTAAATTATCATCTATCTATCTGTCTATCTATCATGATATACCCTATCTATCTGTCTATCTATAATCTATGTATCTAAATCTATCTATATATCTGTCTATCTATCATATATCTATCTAACCATCTAAATCATCATCTATCTGTCTATCTATCATGATATATCCTATCTATGTGTCTATCTATAATCTATTTATCTAAATCTATCTATATATCTATCATCTATCTATCTATCTAACCATCTAAATTATCATCTATCTGTCTATCTATCTATGTATCTATTTATCTATCTATCTTTCTATCTATCTATCTATCTATCTATCTATCTATCTATCTATATATCTGTCTGTCTGTCTATGTATCTATCCACATAATTTATCAGCTATATATCTGACTATCTATCTATCATCTATCTATCTATCTATCTATCTAATTTATCTTCTATCTAATTTATCATCTATCTATCTAATGTATCATCTATCTATCTATCAATCTATCTAATGTAACATAGTCTATCTGTCTATTTATCTATCTATCTATTGTATCATCTATCTATCTATATATTTATCTCTAATAGTCTGTACATTTTACAAACAGTTACATAGTGCCTCTCTCATGCTTTACTGTTTATAAAATGTTGAGCTAGCTAGTAAAGAACAGATTAGGTACACTTTCTTGAGTACTTAGGAATTCCAGTCACTGCCAGTTGTTTGTCCCCAGCTAGGGGGTCCCATCTTAGTTTCAGACAGTTTCAGTGAAGGTGCCAAACATCTCCTATGCTAGTCTAGATCTCACCAGCAGCACTTTGTGCCCAGCCCTGGCACAGTGAGGCCCCGGGCACCTCTCCAGCTCGCCCTCCCATGCAGAGCTCCTACAGACGCCAGCACAGATCTGTTCAATTTGTCCAGCATTCCACAGATGTGAAGAAATCACTGATCACACAGGGATCCCTGCCAGCCACTGCCCCCCCCCCCCCCCAGCTGAGGCTGTAACCTGTAATGATATTTATTACTGAGAGATCTCTGACACATACTGAAATGTTTAAACTGTCCCCTCTCCAGCAGAAATGAGGGAACCATAAAGGAAATGACAATCAGACGTTCTTTCCATAATAAAAAAAATTCCCTTTACTATTAGTCCCTCAGGCTTCATAAATCTCACTTTCCACCAGGAATGAACTAAACAGCTTTTCCCTGTTCTAGAAATGTTGACCTTTTTTTTTTTAAATCCACCTCTCCCCCCTTCTAGTTCCTGTTTCTATTTGGCAAGTGAAAGCAATACCTTACACAAGATGCAGTCTGCAGAGGTCTCTCTTGCAGGGTACACAGGGGGTACTTTTTGTTTTAAGAGGCCCTTATGTATCATCAGTATTTGTTTAGCTTACAGCACGGCTACTCAGTAGCTACAAACAAAAAGAGGCCGTCTATTTTTAAAACAATATTTGTTTTTGTTTTTCACTCATCGTAAACAAGAGCTTGCAAAGTGTTTGTCAATTAAAGGGACATTACAGTCAAAACATTAGTATCTGAAAGCGCAGCAACTCAACATATTCAAATATTTTAACAGAAAATAAAAATAAACTCATAGCATAAATTAAAGGCATATGGAACCACATTTTTTCTTTCAAATGTAACCACCAATCAGCAAGCGCTACCCAGGTTCTGAACCAAAAATGGATCAGCTCCTAAGTTTACATTCCTGCCTTTAAAAATAAAGATACCAAGAGAACAAAGAAAAACTGATAATAGGAGATAATTAGAAATTTGTTAAAATTGTATGCTCTATCTCATTGGTTTTTAAACCTGTGCCCAGGTCTCCCTAACAGGCCATATTTTGTGGATATCTGAACTTGAGCGCAGGTGAAATAATTAACTGATTAGTAAACATGCTTATTTTACCTGCTCTCATCCAAGGTAATCCAGAAAACCTGGCCTGCTGGGGAGGCCTGAGGACAGGTTTAGAATACAGTGCTCTACCTGAATCATGAAAGAAAAAATTTGAATTTTATATCCCTTTAAGTACCGCATTGCAAAAGTCATCTTTTCAAATCATTTAACACTGTCATTTTACAACATTTTACAAATCAAAAGCAGTCCAGGGGTATACATCTTGAAAAAAAAAGACACATTTCATATGTTCACAGTGATCCATTTTACCTGCTTGAGTGAAATGTTAACAGATAGTTCCTTTACCTTTATTTTGTTTGAAAAAATAGCAGCTTTTGCCTGTTGTACCAACATCTATACTGAACAATTCTGGGAATAGAAAAGCTATCGGCTAGATTTGGAGTTTTGTCGGTAACGACCCGAAAAACTAACGTTAGGCTCCAAAAAAGGAGCGTAGAGCATTTTTAATGCAGCTTCAACTCTCAATACCAGAGTTGCTTACGCAAGCGGCCAGCCTCAAAAACGTGCTCGTGCACGATTCCCCCATAGGAAACAATGGGGCTGTTTGAGCTGAAAAAAAAACCAAACACCTGCAAAAAAGCAGCGTTCAGCTCTTAACGAAGCCCCATTGTTTGCTATGGGGAAACACTTCCTACGTCTGCACCTAACACTCTAACATGTACCCCGAGTCTAAACACCCCTAACCTTACACTTATTAACCCCTAATCTGCCGCCCCCGCTATCGCTGACCCCTGCATATTATTATTAACCCCTAATCTTCCGCTCCGTAAACCGCCGCTACTTACATTATCCCTATGTACCCCTAATCTGCTGCCCCTAACACCGCCGACCCCTATATTATATTTATTAACCCCTAATCTGCCCCCCTCAACGTCACCTCCACCTGCCTACACTTATTAACCCCTAATCTGCCGAGCGGACCGCACCGCTATTATAATAAAGTTATTAACCCCTAATCCGCCTCACTAACCCTATAATAAATAGTATTAACCCCTAATCTGCCCTCCCTAACATCGCCAACACCTAACTTCAATTATTAACCCCTAATCTGCCGACCGGAGCTCACCGCTATTCTAATAAATGGATTAACCCCTAAAGCTAAGTCTAACCCTAACACTAACACCCCCCTAAATTAAATATAATTTTAATCTAACAAAATTAATTAACTCTTATTAAATAAATTATTCCTATTTAAAGCTAAATACTTACCTGTAAAATAAACCCTAATATAGCTACAATATAAATTATAATTACATTGTAGCTATTTTAGGATTAATATTTATTTTACAGGCAACTTTGTAATTTTTTTTTTTTTTTTTTTTTTAAATAATTTTTATTGAGGAATATTCAAAGGCATACAATAGTCATAAAAACAGGTTCTTGCATTGCATGTCACATACAGTAAGATTTAGGGTTACAAGAATGAGAAAACAAACACAGAAAATAAACGCAAGTGTAACAATTTACATATCATGCAACCATAAGATACATAGAATGCCAAATATTGAAATGCCTTTTAAATAAAATCCTAGGCCGCTCTTGGACCATCACTAGCATTTAAGATAAAAGAAGGCATGTGCAAACAAAAGAGACCACTTGTGGGTCTCGTTGGTAAACCTCAGTTTTTTATAATTTTATCACATACTAATATGAATAGTGTGTAAATTAAGTAAGGTGCTAAAGGGATAATATTATTACGTGCATATATATGTTTGGACAACCTTGCATAGATTAAGAAAAAAAATAAAGCTAAGTATAATGATAACCTGCAAGATTTAGCTAGAAAGGAGGGTATATAGGGTGCGGTATATGTGAGAAAAACCGCGTAGTCAGTCCTCCCACTTAAGGGAGGCATATTAGGTGGAGTGGGGGGGTGGAGGTGGTGAGTTACCTACGAGAAGCAGATAAGAGATGTCAGCTTGTCTTCTGAATTTGCCAAACAGATGCACAGGAAATAGGTTGTAATTGGGCTAACTACTATAGGTGGTTATTTAAACTAGGTGGGTAAAACTTAACATGACTCTAATTAAGGTCTCAAGAGCATATGGAAAACTAGGGGAGAAGTAACTATAGATTAGCTACTCATGATAGTAACGCTGCATTATGAGTGTTGTAAGTATATAGATCCCAAATGATGGGAATGTTAATGCAGGGCCAGCCTGCAACAGGGACATACTTGGAGTATTGAATTGACGTTGTACTTCAGATTGTGGTTGGGCGTGATTTTGATATGTATCCTAATCGATATATTAATGAGCTAACAAACAAAAAATAACAAATAGAGGATAATACTATTCCACGCCAAGATTGGTATCTATCTAGGACGAGGAGGGGAACAAAACTTACTGTGGGCAGGCTCAAACTTATTAGGTATTATTATTAGTAGCTAGTTATCTAAGGAGTATCACAGGCAGGGCGTGTAAACCTCAAATAACGGTTCCTCACCCATTTTAGATGAATATCAGAGCTAGTAACCTGGAGTCTGATGAGAAAATCCTTAATAATACTAGTGTTATATTATGGAGGTTAGATCCGTTATTACCTTAGTGGGCAGTCAGGACCTCTATGGGTGTAATTATACATATAAGAACATAATAAACAGCCTGTGCTGTTGCATTGGAAGAAGGAGCTGATTGGATGCTGAGTTAATGTCACACTTGGCATATTGAGGCATGAGATCTAAGCTTATAGATTGGGCATTAGGTATGCAGCCCAGTTAAAATAGTGTAGGGAAGGAAATTATAAATAATATTAGTAGTATAGGTCCAAAAAATGGGAACGCTACATCTATATATTGAATTACATTATGGTGTAAAACCATGTCCGAAACTATGGAGTTATGTATTAATAGTATATGAACAACCCCCTGCCCCGGCCGCTGGCAGCAGGATGTCGTGTTTAGAAATACTGGTTAAACTCCAAATATATGTAGGAGGTATAATAAGCTGCAGACATATAGGTGTTATAAGATGAAGTGCTTGAATGCTAATTATATAACAATGGGTATGAGCAATCAGTGAGGGACCTGTACGTGTGTAGTAATAGTTATATATGATTACTAGGGAGGTGATGGTCTGGTCCCATTCAGATATACATATAGATACATATACATAGCTTAACAATCAATTTCTATTAACGCCCCAGTGGATATAGAAGAACATGTCATGAGTCAAACAAATTTGTCAAACAAATGTCCCATAAACATAACCTCAGACATGAGAGCACTCATAAATAGGGACTACCTAGATTCTATAGAGCAGTCAACATGGAATATATAGTGTTATAAGAGAAGATAAATTATGAAAGATAAAACAGCTGCTAATTACTACTAGTCAACATGTTTTAAGTAACCCGTTGCTTTGCCTTAGAATGAAGGGATCATCTATATTCACAGACCCGTATAGGATTTGGGGAAGCTTTAGGTTAAACTGCAGGGAATGGGGGGAGGCAAACTATAAAAAAGTGCTAAGTGATAACGCTACATGTAACCAGTTACAGGGCAGTCAATGCAAGAGAAGCTCGCTAATCATCTGTATTGCTTTAAACCAGCACTGTCCAGTTGAACAAGCCTCCTGGGGCTGCGCATTTCAAAGTCTTTAACCCGCTCCGGTTGGGCAGAGTATGGGAAGTCTTAATGACATTGCTCCAGAAGCTCCACACTAATCTGGTGTAACAGACCACCCGGGTCCCAAGCCAAGACTAGAGCAGTAATGTGGGGGATCTCATTACGTAGTGTTAGTCCTGGAAGTATCCCCAGATGATAGTAAGCTTGTAGTAGAGCCAGGCCAAAGTGCGGGGCAAGACAAGTCTTGCAAACAGTCGCTGCCATGACGTCGGCCATCAGGTCAGTTTTGGGGCAGAGAGGCGGTGTAGGTGAGTAGTAAGGTTGCACATTGCTGCTGCCATACATGGGCTCATCCAGGGTTTCCACCTGGGTATTTGAGTAGATTACCTGTGTATCGGTCTGCCGCGGAGATTCTGAGTCTACTCTCGGGCCACCGCTGAATTCACAAGCAGAGGATGTATCGGGAGAAAGATATGAGGAAGGGATCAGCTGGGTTACTGCTCTCCAACTTTGCGTAAGGTTTAGCTGAGTCGGCTTGTCATCCTGCTGTGCTGCTGCTGCTGCGGAGCCAAACTTGCCCACGGATATGCCTAGTAAGAGCTCTCCTTCCTGGTGCATTCCGCCTTGTTGCATGACTCGGCTAATTGGCATACGAAAGCAGGTTTTCTCCCTTGTAATGCCAGCATCTTGACCTTCTTTAAGTATATTGCAGGCAGGGGGTAAGCGCCGGGGCCCTACAGCACCACCCCCAGCCCGTTCGCATAAGATAGGCTCAGCGAGGTCTGGTTGATGTCGGGACTGACAGCCGCTAGGAGCTGCGTACAGCTTGTCAGCCAAACTGGCATGATGGTTGTCAAGTAGGCGCTTCATCTCCTTCAGGAAGGAGTATAAAGTCTTCATGTTGCGGTTTGCAGCTTTCTCTAAGTTAAGTAAATGGCTAGAGGCCTGCAAATAAAATGTAGCGTCCCAAAAATGGCGGCTCTCCCAGCTCTGTAGTATAAGGCAGTGACGACGGACTGGTGCAAACTCTCCGGGTCCCCAAAAGTTCATAAGAATGAATGCCAGAACTTAGGTCTATCCACATACATGCTGGTTACAAAAGGGTTACTGTAGAGCGTGGAAAGACCCCTACATTAGGATCTTGGGCCCGGGAGCTGCACCAGAACACGTCCTACCAGCTCTGCAGTTGGCTCCGCCCCCACTTTGTAATTATTTTAACCAGGTACAATAGCTGTTAAATAGTTAAGAACTATTTAATAGTTACCTAGTTAAAATAATTACAAAATTACCTGTAAAATAAATCCTAACCTAAGTTACAATTAAACCTAACACTATACTATCATTAAATTAATTAAATAAAATACCTACAATTACCTACAATTAAACCTAACACTACACTATCAATACATTAATTAAATACAATATCTACAAATAACTACAATGAAATAAACTAACTAAAGAACAAAAAATAAAAAAGAACTAAGTTACAAAAAATAAAAAAATATCTACAAACATAAGAAAAATATTACAACAATTTTAAACTAATTACACCTACTCTAAGCCCCCTAATAAAACAACAAAGCCCCCCAAAATAAAAAATGCCCTACCCTATTCTAAATTACTAAAGTTAAAAGCTCTTTTACCTTACCAGCCCTGAACAGGGCCCTTTGCGGGGCATGCCCCAAGAAGTTCAGCTCTTTTGCCTGTAAAAAAAAACATACAATACCCCCCCCCAACATTACAACCCACATACCCCTAATCTAACCCAAACCCCCCTTAAATAAACCTAACACTAAGCCCCTGAAGATCATCCTACCTTGTCTTCACCTCACCAGGTATCACCGATCCGTCCTGGCTCCAAAATCTTCATCCAACCCAAGCGGGGGGTTGGCGATCCATCATCCAGTGGCTGAAGAGGTCCAGAAGAGGCTCCAAAGTCTTCATCCTATTCGGGAAGAAGAGGCGATCCGGACCGGCAACCATCTTGATCCAAGCGGCATCTTCTATCTTTATCCGATGACGACCGGCTCCATCCTGAAGACCTCCACCGCGGACCCATCTTCTTCCGGCGACGTCCAACTGAAGAATGACGGTTCCTTTAAGGGACGTCATCCAAGATGGCCTCCCTCGAATTCCGATTGGCTGATAGGATTCTATCTGTTCCGATCAGCCAATAGAATGCGAGCTCAATCTGATTGGCTGATTGGATCAGCTAATCGTATTGAACTTGATTCTGATTGGCTGATTCCATCAGCCAATCAGAATATTCCTACCTTAATTCCGATTGGCTGATAGAATCCTATCAGCCAATCGGAATTCGAGGGACGCCATCTTGGATGACGTCCCTTAAAGGAACCGTCATTCTTCAGTTGGACGTCGCCGGAAGAAGATGGGTCCGCGGTGGAGGGCTTCAGGATGGAGCCGGTCGTCATCGGATGAAGATAGAAGATGCCGCTTGGATCAAGATGGTTGCCGGTCCGGATCGCCTCTTCTTCCCGGATAGGATGAAGACTTTGGAGCCTCTTCTGGACCTCTTCAGCCACCGGATGATGGATCGCCAACCCCCGCTTGGGTTGGATGAAGATTTTGGAGCCAGGACGGATCGGTGATACCTGGTGAGGTGAAGACAAGGTAGAATGATCTTCAGGGGCTTAGTGTTAGGTTTATTTAAGGGGGGTTTGGGTTAGATTAGGGGTATGTGGGTGGTGGGTTGTAATGTTGGGGGGGGGGTATTGTATGTTTTTTTTTACAGGCAAAAGAGCTGAACTTCTTGGGGCATGCCCCGCAAAGGGCCCTGTTCAGGGCTGGTAAGGTAAAAGAGCTTTTAACTTTAGTAATTTAGAATAGGGTAGGGCATTTTTTATTTTTAACCCCTAATCTGCCTCTCCGTAAA
This sequence comes from Bombina bombina, assembly GCF_027579735.1. Lineage (NCBI taxonomy): Eukaryota > Metazoa > Chordata > Amphibia > Anura > Bombinatoridae > Bombina > Bombina bombina. The sequence continues at coordinate 46,897,057 of NC_069501.1, forward strand.
CCGCCGCTACTTACATTATCCCTATGTACCCCTAATCTGCTGCCCCTAACACCGCCAACCCCTATATTATATTTATTAACCCCTAATCTGCCCCCTCAACGTCGCCTCCACCTGCCTACACTTATTAACCCCTAATCTGCCGAGCGGACCGCACCGCTATTATAATAAAGTTATTAACCCCTAATCCGCCTCACTAACCCTATAATAAATAGTATTAACCCCTAATCTGCCCTCCCTAACATCGCCGACACCTAACTTCAATTATTAACCCCTAATCTGCCGACCGGAGCTCACCGCTATTCTAATAAATAGATTAACCCCTAAAGCTAAGTCTAACCCTAACACTAACACCCCCCTAAATTAAATATAATTTTAATCTAACGAAATTAATTAACTCTTATTAAATAAATTATTCCTATTTAAAACTAAATACTTACCTGTAAAATAAACCCTAATATAGCTACAATATAAATTATAATTACATTGTAGCTATTTTAGGATTAATATTTATTTTACAGGCAACTTTGTAATTATTTTAACCAGGTACAATAGCTATCAAATAGTTAAGAACTATTTAATAGTTACCTAGTTAAAATAATTACAAAATTACCTGTAAAATAAATCCTAACCTAAGTTACAATTAAACCTAACACTATACTATCATTAAATTAATTAAATAAAATACCTACAATTACCTACAATTAAACCTAACACTACACTATCAATACATTAATTAAATACAATATCTACAAATAACTACAATGAAATAAACTAACTAAAGTACAAAAAATAAAAAAGAACTAAGTTACAAAAAATAAAAAAATATCTACAAACATAAGAAAAATATTACAACAATTTTAAACTAATTACACCTACTCTAAGCCCCCTAATAAAACAACAAAGCCCCCCAAAATAAAAAATGCCCTACCCTATTCTAAATTACTAAAGTTAAAAGCTCTTTTACCTTACCAGCCCTGAACAGGGCCCTTTGCGGGGCATGCCCCAAGAAGTTCAGCTCTTTTGCCTGTAAAAAAAAACATACAATACCCCCCCCAACATTACAACCTACCACCCACATACCCCTAATCTAACCCAAACCCCCCTTAAATAAACCTAACACTAAGCCCCTGAAAATCATCCTACCTTGTCTTCACCTCACCAGGTTTCACCGATCCGTCCTCGCTCCAAAATCTTCATCCAACCCAAGGGGTGGTTGGCGATCCATCATCCGGTGGCTGAAGAGGTCCAGAAGAGGCTCCAAAGTCTTCATCCTATCCGGGAAGAAGAGGCGATCCGGACCGGCAACCATCTTGATCCAAGCGGCATCTTCTATCTTCATCCGATGACGACCGGCTCCATCCTGAAGACCTCCACCGCGGACCCATCTTCTTCCGGCGACGTCCAACTGAAGAATGACGGTTCCTTTAAGGGACGTCATCCAAGATGGCGTCCCTCGAATTCCGATTGGCTGATAGAATTCTATCAGCCAATCGGAATTAAGGTAGGAATATTCTTATTGGCTGATGGAATCAGCCAATCAGAATCAAGTTCAATCTGATTGGCTGATCCAATCAGCCAATCAGATTGAGCTCTCATTCTATTGGCTGATCGGAACAGCCAATAGAATGCGAGCTCAATCTGATTGGCTGATTGGATCAGCCAATCGGATTGAACTTGATTCTGATTGGCTGATTCCATCAGCCAATCAGAATATTCCTACCTTAATTCCGATTGGCTGATAGAATCCTATCAGCCAATCGGAATTCGAGGGACCCATCTTGGATGACGTCCCTTAAAGGAACCATCATTCTTCAGTTGGACGTCGCCGGAAGAAGATGGGTCCGCGGTGGAGGTCTTCAGGATGGAGCCGGTCGTCATCGGATGAAGATAGAAGATGCCGCTTGGATCAAGATGGTTGCCGGTCCGGTTCGCCTCTTCTTCCCGGATAGGATGAAGACTTTGGAGCCTCTTCTGGACCTCTTCAGCCACCGGATGATGGATCGCCAACCCCCGCTTGGGTTGGATGAAGATTTTGGAGCCAGGACGGATCGGTGATACCTGGTGAGGTGAAGACAAGGTAGGATGATCTTCAGGGGCTTAGTGTTAGGTTTATTTAAGGGGGGTTTGGGTTAGATTAGGGGTATGTGGGTGGTGGGTTGTAATGTTGGGGGGGGGTATTGTATGTTTTTTTTTACAGGCAAAAGAGCTGAACTTCTTGGGGCATGCCCCGCAAAGGGCCCTGTTCAGGGCTGGTAAGGTAAAAGAGCTTTTAACTTTAGTAATTTAGAATAGGGTAGGGCATTTTTTATTTTGGTGGGCTTTGTTGTTTTATTAGGGGGCTTAGAGTAGGTGTAATTAGTTTAAAATTGTTGTAATATTTTTCTTATGTTTGTAAATATTTTTTTATTTTTTGTAACTTAGTTCTTTTTATTTTTTGTACTTTAGCTAGTTTATTTAATTGTATTTATTTGTAGGAATTGTATTTAATTAATTTATTGATAGTGTAGTGTTAGGTTAATTGTAGTTAATTGTAGGTAGTTTATTTAATTAATTTATTGATAGTGTAGTGTTAGGTTTAATTTTAACTTAGGTTAGTTTTTATTTTACAGGTAATTTTGTAATTATTTTAACTATTTTAGCTATTAAATAGTTCTTAACTATTTAATAGCTATTTTACCTGGTTAAAATAATTACAAAGTTGGCTGTAAAATAAATATTAATCCTAAAATAGCTATAATATAATTATAATTTATATTGTAGCTATATTAGGATTTATTTTACAGGTAAGTATTTATCTTTAAATAGGAATAATTTATTTAATAAGAGTTAATTAATTTCGTTAGATGTAAATTATATTTAACTTAGGGGGGTGTTAGTGTTAGGGTTAGACTTAGCTTTAGGGGTTAATACATTTATTAGAGTAGCGGTGAGCTCCAGTCGGCAGATTAGGGGTTAATAATTGAAGTTAGGTGTCGGCGATGTTAGGGAGGGCAGATTAGGGGTTAATACTATTTATTATAGGGTTAGTGATGCGGATTAGGGGTTAATAACTTTATTATAGTAGCGCTCAGGTCCGCTCGGCAGATTAGGGGTTAATAAGTGTAGGCAGGTGGAGGCGACGTTGTGGGGGGCAGATTAGGGGTTAATAAATATAATATAGGGGTCGGCGGTGTTAGGGGCAGCAGATTAGGGGTACATAAGGATAACGTAGGTGGCGGCGCTTTGCGGTCGGCAGATTAGGGGTTAATAAGTGTAGGCAGATGGAGGCGACGTTGAGGGGGGCAGATTAGGGGTTAATAAATATAATACAGGGGTCGGCGGTGTTAGGGGGAGCAGATTAGGGGTACATAAGGATAACGTAGGTGGCGGTCGGCAGATTAGGGGTTAAAAAAATTATTCGAGTGTTGGCGATGTGGGGGGACCTCGGTTTAGGGGTACATAGGTAGTTTATGGGTGTTAGTGTACTTTAGAGTACAGTAGTTAAGAGCTTTAGAAACCGGCGTTAGCCCAGAAAGCTCTTAACTACTGACTTTTTTCCTGCGGCTGGAGTTTTGTCGTTAGATGTCTAACGCTCACTTCAGAAACGACTCTAAATACCGGAGTTAGAAAAATCCCATTGAAAAGATAGGATACGCAATTGACGTAAGGGGATCTGCGGTATGGAAAAGTCGCGGCTGAAAAGTGAGCGTTAGACCCTATTTTGAGTGACTCCAAATACCGGCGGTAGCCTAAAACCAGCGTTAGGAGCCTCTAACGCTGGTTTTCACGGCTAACGCCAAACTCCAAATCTAGGTCTAAGTTAATAAGATTTAGAAGAAATCATGCTCCCAGTGAGGGGTGGGATAGAGCGGTACTAAAATATTAATTTCTCTTTTTTTCTCTCTGCAACCATGCAGAGAAATCTCACAAAATCTTTGGGGGCGTTTTTGAGCATTTTTTTGTGACTCAAGTGTTTCTCCTTCACATCCCTGCCAAGCTAAAATAAACAGGTCTCAAGCTAAAGGTTGCCCTTCTAAAATTCTAAGATAAGTTTGACTTTGTGTGTATGCGAGATACGATAATGAGGTCTGCTCTCCTGCAAGCTTAGCCCATTTGATTGGGTTATGATCTCAATTTGCAGAAAAGGCTAATAAACCTAAAGGAGGAATTGCAAAACATTTTAAGCTATGCCGCTTGCACAAAAGTGTCATTGGAAAAACATTAAGTGGAAACCAGTTATCTTTACCAGAGATCTGCTTAAACATAAATACATTTTTTGAAAGAAATGTTTTGTCCCAAATTCACATCTGATGCTGCTTTGGCTTCAATACTCAACCACTCTATATGGTTCCCTTCTGCTGCAATGAAGAACGATACTGTCCAAATGGCGACTAAAGAGTGACCTGTACAGTATATACAGTAGCTACTGATAGGGGAGGCAGAACGTCTCAACCCTATGCTGGCGCGGGAGCTGATTATTGTTGTGGGAATGAAGATGATTTTTATGAAGAAAACAAACTGTAAATAGTGTTATTTTCCGTAACTACTGTATCATTTGATCATTTCCTACATGAAATCTATGGATTCCATAGTCTATCATTTCATTGCTATTTCATGCAAATTGCAGGTGAGAACTCTTTGATGTCAATTAAATTCAGCTGTTTTCATAATTTATTGGCAGCACTTTTTATATTTTAGTTTTGCTGACATATAGCTCATACATAACATGTCAGTCCTGCTTTACTGATCTCAACATGATGATAAAACCCACATTTTCTGTTTCATGATTCAGTTAGAGCATGCAATTTTAAACAACTTTCTAATTCTACTTGGTGTCTTTTGTTGAAAAGCAGGGATATGAGCTCAGAAGACGGCCCATTTTTGGAGCACTATATGGCAACAGATTTGCAAGAAGGTTATCCATTAGCAAGAGCACTAGAGGGCAGCACTATAAGAATGTTATCCATTTGCAAGAGCACTAGAGGGCATCACTATAAGAATGTTATCCATTAGCAAGAGCACTAGAGGGCAGCACTATAAGAATGTTATCCATTAGCAAGAGCACTAGAGGGCAGCACTATAAGAATGTTATCCATATGCAAGAGCACTAGAGGGCAGCACTATAAGAATGTTATCCATTAGCAAGAGCACTAGAGGGCAGCACTATAAGAATGTTATCCATTTGCAAGAGCACTAGAGGGCAGCACTATAAGAATGTTATCCATTAGCAAGAGCACTAGAGGGCAACACTATAAGAATGTTATCCATTTGCAAGAGCACTAGACGGCAGCACTATAAGAATGTTATCCATTTGCAAGAGCACTAGAGGGCAGCACTATAAGAATGTTACCCATTTGCAAGAGCACTAGAGGGCAGCACTATAAGAATGTTATCCATTTGCAAGAGCACTAGAGGGCAGCAATATAAGAATGTTATCCATTTGCAAGAGCACTAGAGGGCAGCAATATAAGAATGTTATCCATTTGCAAGAGCACTAGAGGGCAGCACTATAAGAATGTTATCCATTTGCAAGAGCACTAGACGGCAGCACTATAAGAATGTTATCCATTTGCAAGAGCACTAGAGGGCAGCACTATAAGAATGTTATCCATTTGCAAGAGCACTAGAGGGCAGCACTATAAGAATGTTATCCATTTGCAAGAGCACTAGAGGGCAGCGCTATAAGAATATTATCCATATGCAAGAGCACTAGAGGGCAGCACTATAAGAATGTTATCCATATGCAAGAGCACTAGAGGGCAGCACTATAAGAATGTTATCCATTTGCAAGAGCACTAGAGGGCAGCACTATAAGAATGTTATCCATTTGCAAGAGCACTAGAGGGCAGCGCTATAAGAATATTATCCATATGCAAGAGCACTAGAGGGCAGCACTATAAGAATGTTATCCATTTGCAAGAGCACTAGAGGGCAGCACTATAAGAATGTTATCCATTTGCAAGAGCACTAGATGGCAGCACTATAAGAATGTTATCCATATGCAAGAGCACTAGAGGGCAGCACTATAAGAATGTTATCCATTTGCAAGAGCACTAGAGGGCAGCAATATAAGAATGTTATCCATTTGCAAGAGCACTAGAGGGCAGCACTATAAGAATGTTATCCATTTGCAAGAGCACTAGAGGGCAGCACTATAAGAATGTTATCCATTTGCAAGAGCACTAGAGGGCAGCACTATAAGAATGTTATCCATTTGCAAGAGCACTAGAGGGCAGCACTATAAGAATGTTATCCATTTGCAAGAGCACTAGAGGGCAGCACTATAAGAATGTTATCCATTTGCAAGAGCACTAGAGGGCAGCACTATAAGAATGTTATCCATTTGCAAGAGCACTAGAGGGCAGCACTATAAGAATGTTATCCATTTGCAAGAGCACTAGACGGCAGCACTATAAGAATGTTATCCATTTGCAAGAGCACTAGACGGCAGCACTATAAGAATGTTATCCATTTGCAAGAGCACTAGAGGGCAGCAATATAAGAATGTTATCCATTTGCAAGAGCACTAGAGGGCAGCAATATAAGAATGTTATCCATTTGCAAGAGCACTAGAGGGCAGCACTATAAGAATGTTATCCATTTGCAAGAGCACTAGACGGCAGCACTATAAGAATGTTATCCATTTGCAAGAGCACTAGAGGGCAGCACTATAAGAATGTTATCCATTTGCAAGAGCACTAGAGGGCAGCACTATAAGAATGTTATCCATTTGCAAGAGCACTAGAGGGCAGCGCTATAAGAATATTATCCATATGCAAGAGCACTAGAGGGCAGCACTATAAGAATGTTATCCATATGCAAGAGCACTAGAGGGCAGCACTATAAGAATGTTATCCATTTGCAAGAGCACTAGAGGGCAGCACTATAAGAATGTTATCCATTTGCAACAGCACTAGAGGGCAGCGCTATAAGAATATTATCCATATGCAAGAGCACTAGAGGGCAGCACTATAAGAATGTTATCCATTTGCAAGAGCACTAGAGGGCAGCACTATAAGAATGTTATCCATTTGCAAGAGCACTAGATGGCAGCACTATAAGAATGTTATCCATTTGCAAGAGCACTAGAGGGCAGCAATATAAGAATGTTATCCATTTGCAAGAGCACTAGAGGGCAGCACTATAAGAATGTTATCCATTTGCAAGAGCACTAGAGGGCAGCGCTATAAGAATGTTATCCATTTGCAAGAGCACTAGAGGGCAGCACTATAAGAATGTTATCCATATGCAAGAGCACTAGAGGGCAGCACTATAAGAATATTATCCATATGCAAGAGCACTAGAGGGCAGCACTATAAGAATGTTATCCATTTGCAAGAGCACTAGAGGGCAGCACTAAAAGAATGTTATCCATATGCAAGAGCACTAGAGGGCATCACTATAAGAATGTCATCCATTTGCAAGAGCACTAGAGGGCAGCACTATAAGAATGTTATCCATTTGCAAGAGCACTAGAGGGCAGCACTATAAGAATGTTATCCATTTGCAAGAGCACTAGATGGCAGCAGTATAAGAATGTTTTCCATTTGCAAGAGCACTAGAGGGCAGCACTATAAGAATGTTATCCATTTGCAAGAGCACTAGAGGGCAGCACTATAAGAATGTTATCCATTTGCAAGAGCACTAGAGGGCAGCACTATAAGAATGTTATCCATTTTCAAGAGCACTAGAGGGCAGCACTATAAGAATGTTATCTATTTGCAAGAGCACTAGATGGCAGCACTATAAGAATGTTATCCATTTGCAAGAGCACTAGAGGGCAGCACTATAAGAATGTTATCCATTTGCAAGAGCACTAGAGGGCAGCACTATAAGAATGTTATCCATTTGCAAGAGCACTAGAGGGCAGCACTATAAGAATGTTATCCATTTGCAAGAGCACTAGAGGGCAGCAATATAAGAATGTTATCCATTTGCAAGAGCACTAGAGGGCAGCACTATAAGAATGTTATCCATTTGCAAGAGCACTAGAGGGCAGCACTATAAGAATGTTATCCATTTGCAAGAGCACTAGAGGGCAGCACTATAAGAATGTTATCCATTTGCAAGAGCACTAGAGGGCAGCACTATAAGAATGTTATCCATTTGCAAGAGCACTAGAGGGCAGCACTATAAGAATGTTATCCATTTGCAAGAGCACTAGAGGGCAGCACTATAAGAATGTTATCCATTTGCAAGAGCACTAGAGGGCAGCACTATAAGAATGTTATCCATTTGCAAGAGCACTAGATGGCAGCACTATAAGAATGTTATCCATTTGCAAGAGCACTAGAGGGCAGCACTATAAGAATGTTATCCATTTGCAAGAGCACTAGAGGGCAGCAATATAAGAATGTTATCCATTTGCAAGAGCACTAGAGGGCAGCACTATAAGAATGTTATCCATTTGCAAGAGCACTAGAGGGCAGCACTATAAGAATGTTATCCATTTTCAAAAGCACTAGAAGGCAGCACTATAAGAATGTTATCTATTTGCAAGAGCACTAGATGGCAGCACTATAAGAATGTTATCCATTTGCAAGAGCACTAGATGGCAGCACTATAAGAATGTTATCCATTTGCAAGAGCACTAGGTGGCAGCACTATAAGAATGTTATCCATTTGCAAGAGCACTAGATGGCAGCACTATAACAATGTTATCCACTTGCAAGAACACTAGAGGGCAGCAGTATAAGAATGTTAACCATTTGCAAGAGCACTAGAGGGCAGCACTATAAGAATGTTATCCATTTGCAAGAGCACTAGAGGGCAGCACTATAAGAATGTTATCCATTTGCAAGAGCACTAGAGGGCAGCACTATAAGAATGTTATCCATTTGCAACAGCACTAGATGGCAGCACTATAAGAATGTTATCCATTTGCAAGAGCACTAGAGGGCAGCACTATAAGAATGTTATCCATTTGCAAGAGCACTAGAGGGCAGCACTATAAGAATGTTATCCATATGCAAGAGCACTAGAGGGCAGCACTATAAGAATGTTATCCATATGCAAGAGCACTAGAGGGCATCACTATAAGAATGTCATCCATTTGCAAGAGCACTAGAGGGCAGCACTATAAGAATGTTATCCATTTGCAAGAGCACTAGAGGGCAGCACTATAAGAATGTTATCCATTTGCAAGAGCACTAGATGGCAGCAGTATAAGAATGTTTTCCATTTGCAAGAGCACTAGAGGGCAGCACTATAAGAATGTTATCCATTTGCAAGAGCACTAGAGGGCAGCAATATAAGAATGTTATCCATTTGCAAGAGCACTAGAGGGCAGCACTATAAGAATGTTATCCATTTGCAAGAGCACTAGAGGGCAGCACTATAAGAATGTTATCCATTTTCAAGAGCACTAGAGGGCAGCACTATAAGAATGTTATCTATTTGCAAGAGCACTAGATGGCAGCACTATAAGAATGTTATCCATTTGCAAGAGCACTAGAGGGCAGCACTATAAGAATGTTATCCATTTGCAAGAGCACTAGAGGGCAGCACTATAAGAATGTTATCCATTTGCAAGAGCACTAGAGGGCAGCACTATAAGAATGTTATCCATTTGCAAGAGCACTAGAGGGCAGCAATATAAGAATGTTATCCATTTGCAAGAGCACTAGAGGGCAGCACTATAAGAATGTTATCCATTTGCAAGAGCACTAGAGGGCAGCACTATAAGAATGTTATCCATTTGCAAGAGCACTAGAGGGCAGCACTATAAGAATGTTATCCATATGCAAGAGCACTAGAGGGCAGCACTATAAGAATGTTATCCATATGCAAGAGCACTAGAGGGCAGGACTATAAGAATGTTATCCATTTGCAAGAGCACTAGAGGGCAGCACTATAAGAATGTTATCCATTTGCAAGAGCACTAGAGGGCAGCACTATAAGAATGTTATCCATTTGCAAGAGCACTAGATGACAGCACTATAAGAATGTTATCCATTTGCAAGAGCACTAGAGGGCAGCACTATAAGAATGTTATCCATTTGCAAGAGCACTAGAGGGCAGCAATATAAGAATGTTATCCATTTGCAAGAGCACTAGAGGGCAGCACTATAAGAATGTTATCCATTTGCAAGAGCACTAGAGGGCAGCACTATAAGAATGTTATCCATTTTCAAGAGCACTAGAGGGCAGCACTATAAGAATGTTATCTATTTGCAAGAGCACTAGATGGCAGCACTATAAGAATGTTATCCATTTGCAAGAGCACTAGATGGCAGCACTATAAGAATGTTATCCATTTGCAAGAGCACTAGGTGGCAGCACTATAAGAATGTTATCCATTTGCAAGAGCACTAGATGGCAGCACTATAACAATGTTATCCACTTGCAAGAACACTAGAGGGCAGCAGTATAAGAATGTTATCCATTTGCAAGAGCACTAGAGGGCAGCACTATAAGAATGTTATCCATTTGCAAGAGCACTAGAGGGCAGCACTATAAGAATGTTATCCATTTGCAAGAGCACTAGAGGGCAGCACTATAAGAATGTTATCCATTTGCAACAGCACTAGATGGCAGCACTATAAGAATGTTATCCATTTGCAAGAGCACTAGGTGGCAGCACTCTAAGAATGTTATCCATTTGCAAGAGCACTAGAGGGCAGCACTATAAGAATGTTATCCATTTGCAAGAGCACTAGATGGCAGCACTATAAGAATGTTATCCATTTGCAAGAGCACTAGAGGGCAGCACTATAAGAATGTTATCCATTTGCAAGAGCACTAAAGGGCAGCACTATAAGAATGTTATCCATTTGCAAGAGCACTAGAGGGCAGCACTATAAGAATGTTATCCATTTGCAAGAGCACTAGAGGGCAGCACTATAAGAATGTTATCCATTTGCAAGAGCACTAGAGGGCAGCACTATAAGAATGTTATCCATTTGCAAGAGCACTAGAGGGCAGCAATATAAGAATGTTATCCATTTGCAAGAGCACTAGAGGGCAGCAATATAAGAATGTTATCCATTTGCAAGAGCACTAGAGGGCAGCACTATAAGAATGTTATCCATTTGCAAGAGCACTAGAGGGCAGCACTATAAGAATGTTATCCATTTGCAAGAGCACTAGAGGGCAGCACTATAAGAATGTTATCCATTTGCAAGAGCACTAGAGGGCAGCACTATAAGAATGTTATCCATTTGCAAGAGCACTAGAGGTCAGCACTATAAGAATGTTATCCATTTGCAAGAGCACTAGACGGCAGCACTATAAGAATGTTATCCATTTGCAAGAGCACTAGAGGGCAGCACTATAAGAATGTTATCCATATGCAAGAGCACTAGAGGGCAGCACTATAAGAATGTTATCCATATGCAAGAGCACTAGAGGGCAGCACTATAAGAATGTTATCCATATGCAAGAGCACTAGAGGGCAGCACTATAAGAATGTTATCCATTTGCAAGAGCACTAGAGGGCAGCACTATAAGAATGTTATCCATATGCAAGAGCACTAGAGGGCAGCACTATAAGAATGTTATCCATATGCAAGAGCACTAGAGGGCAGCACTATAAGAATGTTATCCATATGCAAGAGCACTAGAGGGCAGCACTATAAGAATGTTATCCATATGCAAGAGCACTAGAGGGCAGCACTATAAGAATGTTATCCATATGCAAGAGCACTAGAGGGCAGCACTATAAGAATGTTATCCATTTGCAAGAGCACTAGAGGGCAGCACTATAAGAATGTTATCCATTTGCAAGAGCACTAGAGGGCAGCACTATAAGAATGTTATCCATTTGAAAGAGCACTAGAGGGCAGCACTATAAGAATGTTATCCATTTGAAAGAGCACTAGAGGGCAGCACTATAAGAATGTTATCCATTTGCAAGAGCACTAGATGGCAGCAGTATAAGAATGTTATCCATTTGCAAGAGCACTAGAGGGCAGCACTATAAGAATGTTATCCATTTGCAAAAGCACTAAAGGGCAGCACTATAAGAATGTTATCCATTTGCAAGAGCACTAGAGGGCAGCACTATAAGAATGTTATCCATTTGCAAAAGTACTAGAGGGCAGCAGTATAAGAATGTTATCCATTTGCAAGAGCACTAGAGGGCAGCACTATAAGAATGTTATCCATTTGCAAGAGCACTAGAGGGCAGCACTATAAGAATGTTATCCATTTGCAAGAGCACTAGAGGGCAGCACTATAAGAATGTTATCCATTTGCAAAAGTACTAGAGGGCAGCACTATAAGAATGTTATCCATTTGCAAGAGCACTAGAGGGCAGCGCTATAAGAATGTTATCCATTTGCAAGAGCACTAGAGGGCAGCAGTATAAGAATGTTATCTATTTGCAAGAGCACTAGAGGGCAGCAATATAAGAATGTTATCCATTTGCAAGAGCACTAGAGGGCAGCACTATAAGAATGTTATCCATTTGCAAGAGCACTAGAGGGCAGCACTATAAGAATGTTATCCATTTGCAAGAGCACTAGAGGGCAGCAATATAAGAATGTTATCCATTTGCAAGAGCACTAGAGGGCAGCACTATAAGAATGTTATCCATTTGCAAGAGCACTAGAGGGCAGCACTATAAGAATGTTATCCATTTGCAAGAGCACTAGAGGGCAGCACTATAAGAATGTTATCCATATGCAAGAGCACTAGAGGGCAGCACTATAAGAATGTTATCCATATGCAAGAGCACTAGAGGGCATCACTATAAGAATGTCATCCATTTGCAAGAGCACTAGAGGGCAGCACTATAAGAATGTTATCCATTTGCAAGAGCACTAGAGGGCAGCACTATAAGAATGTCATCCATTTGCAAGAGCACTAGAGGGCAGCACTATAAGAATGTCATCCATTTGCAAGAGCACTAGAGGGCAGCACTATAAGAATGTTATCCATTTGCAAGAGCACTAGAGGGCAGCACTATAAGAATGTTATCCATATGCAAGAGCACTAGAGGGCAGCACTATAAGAATGTTATCCATTTGCAAGAGCACTAGAGGGCAGCACTATAAGAATGTTATCCATTTGCAAGAGCACTAGAGGGCAGCACTATAAGAATGTTATCCATATGCAAGAGCACTAGAGGGCAGCACTATAAGAATGTTATCCATTTGCAAGAGCACTAGAGGGCAGCACTACTTCCTGCCATGTTGTGCTCTAGAAACCTACGTAGGTTTCTCTTCAGCACAGAATATCATGGGAACAAAGCAAATTTGAAAACAGAAGAAAATGGGAAACTTTATGAAAATGATAAGCTCTGTCTGAATCACAAAATACATTATATCCCTTTAATGACACAAGGCTATTTTTCACGTTTCCAATTCTATAGCTAAAATGACTTGCTAAACAGATAACAGACAACGCTTTATTCATTATTAATAATTGCTACAAACGTTGCAGAATGGAATGTTGGTTTTGCGCACACTGACATTATTCGCCATCATATTATAATGTTAAGAAACAACGTCACTAGTCAGATACAAATGCTTCCTGTTAAATCAGTTAAATAAGACCATTTACACCAAAATAAATTCAGCCAAATTAACTGAACAAACACACATGCCCACTGATAATGCCCTTGTTCAAATTCCTTGATAAAGACATACACACATATCCCTTTAAGGTTTTGGAGCACAAATAGTTAATTGCACACATGTCCCCTATTAGAATCACTGCACATTATTATAAGGGATTAATCACCATACAAGACCTTCAACCCCAATGTAATTGTTAATCCCACAAGATCATATTAATGATGTACATTTGATTTTTGAATTACGAAATTGGGAGATTAACGATTGAGATAATGATTTCCTGTTCATTTTGGCAGTTAACCATTCTGAGCTTCAGGGATATTAACGGCAGAAGCATTTTGTGGTGAGGATCATTGGGGGAAAAAAGCAATGGCAATATCTTTTGACGTTGAAAAATTGTTATCTGCTGAAAACAAGCGTAAGATTGTGATTAACCACCTAGACTCGGTTTTAGACATTTAGTTTATGTGTTTAATCAGCTATGAACCATGACAGTGTAGGCGCAATCATTATATTAAACAGTAACCACTTAACTGCAATATACTTTCATTATTTAATTTGCCTCTTTTCCTAATATTTAAGTCTGAAAATTGTCTAACTCTGTCACATATCTTTCCGGAATTTCCAGCAAAACGATGGAGATTTTGTTAACACAGTCACAGTGGCAAACCCTGTGTTCTCCAGACTCAAGGCCAAATTGGCTCCTCCAGATAAGGAAGTTGGTAAATGGAGTTTATGCTTTTAAAAACAATTGCAGCAAACAAGGTGGCAATCTCTTCTAATAACTTATAGACTCTGCTAATATGTTAATCAGTTGGAAAAAGCACATATACAAGCACTATTAAGCAAATCTTCTCAGGGTCACTTCCCCACTACACAGAATTAGTCCCCACCCCCAAGGTATGACTAAGGTAAGCACTGCATTCAGCTGCAGCACAAATTTAGACTTGGGGCAAGAAATATTTTCGTTCCACCAATTAATAATCCATAATACTCAAATTAATAATACATAATACTCAAATTAATAATTCATGTTTAAACACTAATTCATATGTAACTTAAAACAATATATTTATTTAATCTCCTAAAATAGTGTAATATTGCTAAGTGAGACCTTGGATTAGATACATTGCCCTGCGGACCCTTTATACCAGCTTCATAGCCATGGGCATCTGCAGAATTTATTTGGACCTCCTTTACCCTTTTTCTGATCCTGGCAATTTACACAAGAAGTGGAGGGGTGATCAGAGGAACTCCCTATTACATGAACGATACACTGGTCCCTATGTATATAAGGACATGTGATTACTTAAAGGGACAGTAAAGTCAAAATTAAACTTTCATGATTCAGATAGAACATGCAATTTTAAGCAGCTTTCCAATGTAGTTTTATTATCAAATTTGCTTAGTTCTTTTGGTACTCTTTGTTGAAGATGAAATCTAGGTAGGCTGATAGGAGCTTAGGAGTGTACATATGGCTAGACACGTGCACACTCCTGAGCTCACCTAGGATTACGCTTTAACAAAGGATACCAGAACTATGCAACATTCATAACAGAAGTAAATTGGAAAGTTGCTTAAAATGTCATACTCTATCCAACCAATGCAAGTTTAATTTGACTGTACTGTCCCTTTAATGGGGCACATGTGAATGCCGGTGTCAGATGGATACTGCCATCTTACCTACCTACCCAATGAGCTTTGTGTTTGTGATTGGATGCAGCTGTTTTTAGAGTTTAATACACACTAAAAGCTTTTGTGGAAGGAGATAATGTGATCTGATCATTAGAGAGTACCATTGTGTGCTATATATGACATAGAGTCCTCTAAGATTTTTACAAGAGCTACAATCCTCTAATAGCTTGTTCTATGGCAACATGAACTAACACCCTCTAGCTGTGAAAAACTGTCAAAATGCCCTAAGATATTAGCATATGAGACTACCTAGGTTTAGCTTTCAACAAATAATACCAAGAGAATAAAGAAAATTTGATGATAAAAGTAAATTGGAAAGTTGTTTAAAATATAATGAGTTTTTCTTTCTTTTTTCTTTCTGGAGCTCAGGTTACACCACATAACAAACAGGTTTATGCAGAGGAATTTTGGTTTTATGCCACGTTGTTCTAAAACAATAATACTAATTTCTTAACAGAAACACAGAAAAAAAAGTTGCTTGCCATATAGAGTGATTAAGCACCGCATTGCACAAAGATCTGCTTACAAACTAAATAGTTTAAAAATATTTAAAGGGATAGCCTAGACCCAGTAAATAATTTTGATTACTTATTGTTACATAGTATAGAAGGATGCTGAAACTGGTCCCACATCTACAAGCTGGGAAGAAGTACATGAAACATTCAAATATTAATTGTTTGTTAGGAGCCAAAAATGGCTGCCAAGCTCCGCCCACCTATTGGATATATATTTTGTTATGTTAAGCTTCTCCAATCAAGATTGAAGTTATCCTATTCTCACATGCTGATTTGTGGATGTGCAGGTTGAAATAGCAAACAGAAAAATATTAAACACGCACTGCTAAACTGACAAGAAAACAGCTAACTGGACAAAAAGAAAACTGTGGGTGGAGCTTGGCAGCCATTTTTAGCTACTAACAAACAATTATTTAAAGGGACAGTCTAGTCAATATTAAACTTTTGTGATTCAGATAGGGCATGTAATTTTAAACCACTTTCCAATTTACTTTTATCATTAATTGCTTTGTTCTTTTGGTATTCTTAGTTGAAAGCTAAACCTAGGTAGGCTCTTATGCTAATTTCTAAACCCTTAAAGGCCGCCTCTTATCTCAATGCATGTGACAGTTTTTCACAGCTAGAGGGCATTAGTTCATGTGTGCCATATAGATAGCATTGTGCTCATGCCGTGTTGTTACTTATGAGAGGGCACTTATTGGCTAAAATGCAAGTCTGTCAAAAGAACTGAAATAAGGGGCAGTCTGCAGAGGCTTACAAGGTAATCACAGAGGTAAAAAGTATATTAACCCCTTAACGACCACAACATACCCTGTACGTTGCTGATCATTAAGGGTTTACTTGTTTATAATAGCGTGGGTGCAGGGTACGTCGTTGGTCCTTAAGGGGTTCATATAACAGTGTTGGTTATGCAAAACTGGGGAATGGGTAATAAAGGGATTATTTATGTTTGTAAACAGTAACATTCTGGAGTAGACTGTCCCTTTAAAAGTTTCATGTACTTCTTACAAGCTTAAAGATGTGGAACCCGTTGCCAATGCCAAATGCTTGTCTGATATGTAACAATAAGTAATAAAGAATAAGACTGTCCCTTTAACTGTTATTTTATCAAAGTTTACAGTGTTTTGCAAATCAAGGGCACGTTAGTGATACACCTCTTGAAAAACCTGGTAGAATTCATGCTCCTGGTCTGCAGCAAGTCAGAGGACAGATATAAATGAGCTTGTGCCCTCATCTAAGCAATAATTCTGTAGCATGTTGTAGGGTCAAATACATTTCAGTATGACAGGCGTGTTCCAGCCTGTCTAAAGTGAGTGGAACAAGTACAAATGTATTATACAACGGGATAATTAAACAATGAATGTAGATTACAAGGTTGTTTTATTTTCTGTAATTAAACATTGTATGGAGATTAAACATTTTAATTAAACATTTTATGGGGGATTCAATTTTGAATTTAAAGTTCCATCAACAAACCCAAAATACAAACGTGAAGAGGCTGTGCTGACAAGCTTTATAAAGAGGGTTTTTTTGTGCCTAGTTCCCAGGTTCTCACATCACTGGCCTCATACATCATGGCCATAATGGTAGCCTATAGCCCAGGCCTCACGCTGGGCCTGAGAGCTGTGTTTTATAGGCCTCAATTCCCGCTTCCCCCCTCCGGTGAGAGCTACGCTGCTCTGAATAACCTTCTAGGCTGAAGGAATCCTCATCTCACCAGCAGACTGATAACCGTATAAAATTGGTTTATGAATTGAAGACCTTTCAAACCCTCTGCTCAGGCTGGGCCAATTCACTTACCTCCCACCCGGCCTCATTCAAGCAGTAATTGATTATATGTGCCGCTGTGGCAGGAAATAAAATAAAATTATAGAAAGAAAGAAGCAAAAGAGAGGGAGGGAAAAAAAAGCAGACCCCTCCTGCAGTTTGTGGATAAGCTCCATTCATTACCTATCTGCTCAGAATCTAAAGGACATTTTCTGGGACCCTGGCAACCATTTGTATCCCATACCTTCGGACTTTTAAATAAAAAACAACAATTCTTATTACAATGTAAATTAAAGGGACATGAAACACAAACTTTTTTTTTTTGGGGTGGGGGGATTCAGATAGAGCATGCAATTGTAAACAACTTTCTAACTTACTTCTATTAGCAAATGTCTTCGTTCTCTTGGTATCTTTTGTTGAAAAACAGGGACGTAGGCTTAGGATCGTGCACGTCTGGGGCACTATATGGCAACAGTTTTGCTACAATGTTATCTATTTGCAAGAGCACTAGATAGCAGCACAATTTCCTATCTAAGAATATCAAGGTAACGTACAAATAATAGAAGTAAATTGTACGCTATGGGGCCCATTTATCAAGCTCCGTAAGGAGCTTGTGGGCTCATGTTTCTGGCGAGTCTTCAGACTCGCCCGAAACAGCAGTTATGAAGCAGCGGTCACAGTTATGAAGCAGGCGGACAGGAATCAGGTTGATCAACATCATGGCGGCGAGTCTGCAGGGGGCGGCGTTGCACCAGCAGCTCTTGTGAGCTGCTGCCGCAATGCTGAATACGGAGAGCGTATTGCTCTCCGTATTCAGCGATGTCTTGCGGACCTGATCCGCACTGTCGGATCAGGTCCGCAAGACATTTAGTAAATAGGCCCCTTTGTCTGGATCATTAAAGAACATTTTTGGGTTTCATATCCTTTTAAGTATGACTTTAGTTTAAGATCCCTTGTAATTTGAGAATGTAAAACTAAATTATCACAAGCTTATAATAGACAAGTGTGACATCGCTACCATAAGAAAATAAAGATACAGATAATGTTTTGTAAACAAGGAATGATTCCCTTTTATGTAAAGACCAGAGATTGGTGTCTTGTGCCCAGTGCCGGATTGTCCCACTGGGAGTTTTCCCGGTTGGCTGCCGGGCCACATCCTTTGGGCCAAGCTGCAGACGGAGCATCCAGGGAGGTCACGGAGTGAGCTTTGTGCGCATACATAGCACATCTTTTCAAGGCCACTCTGCTCCTGCTGCAGGTGTGGGGGGGGGGCAGATCAGTGCCCTCTTAGAACATGCAAAGGACTTGGCAGGCAATTGACACAAAGTAAGGGGGGAATGGGGCCAGGGTTGGCTGGGGCGGTTTTCAAAAATTTCCAGGCCCTACTTGTGCTGTCCTGGGTACACTGTTACCTAATATCCTAATGCCTAATTTACTTAGGCAGCTTGCGCACACAAACACAGGTGGGCTACAACTCCTTCTCTTTTCCCTTAACTGGAAAATCTCTGGGGAATGTTAGAAGGTATGTTAACCCCAGACTGGATAATACAGTAACCTTTGAAAGTCAGACATAATGACACAATAAACAAACATGGCATGTTGTGCGGGCAAATGGAAGCTTCTAGCAAAAGACACTCAACACAGACAAAATAACAGGGAGCTATCTTAATAAATGAAAGAAGGTAAAACAATGAATTTGTTCATTTGTCAAAGTTTGTTAGTCTAATGACATGAAAACAGAATGATAAATATTTACTTCTCATATGAGTCCTTTTTAGTCACATCCTCATCCATCTTTATTTCTAATGATCTATTTCCACTCTTTTTTATTTACTTCATTACCAGTTCTGATCGGTCTCTTCGGTTTATATAGAGCAGCAAATACCTGCAATGTTCCCCTAATGTTATGAGACAACTACTATTCTACAGACACTATTTTGTATATATTTACATATCTTTTAATATAATAATACAAATACTATATCACTGCTCTGTATAAATGGATTCCCCAAGAGTATAAAATATGAGTAGATATTGGAGATTTGTAATTAAAAACAGGGGAATAAAGAGTTTTAAAGGGATAGAAAGGTTAAAATAGATATGTGCACGTGTGCATTTCAGTTTTGTATAGAAACCTTTTTTCAATATACTCCCATTTGCAAAAATGCTTCTAGTAAAGGTCCTTACTGTTTTTCAGTGGCATACGCACATATGCTGTGAGGGTCCGTGCAGCAGCATTTAACCACCATGCTCAGAGAGTCAGTAGTGACTTGTATGACACAAATTATCGGCTAGATTACGAGTTTTGCGTTAGAGGCTATGCGGTGCTAACGAGCAGTTTTCCCTCACCACTCACTTCCCTGCAGCGCTGGTATTACAGGTTTTACAAACCCAACGTTAAAAGGCAAGAAGTGAGCGTTGAGCAAAATTTTGCTCATTACCGCACTCCAATACCAGCGCTGCTTAAGTCAGCGGTGAGCTGGTCATACATGCTCGTGCACGATTTCCCCATAGGAATCAACGGGGAGAGCCAGCTGAGAAAAAGCCTAACACCTGCAATAAAGCAGCGTAAAGCTCTGTAACGCAGCCCCATTGATTCCTATGGGGAAATAAAAGTTATGTCTACACCTAACACCCTAACATGAATTCCGAGTCTAAACACCCCTAATCTTACACTTATTAACCCCTAATCTGCCGCCCCTGACACCGCCGACACCTACATTATTCTTATTAACCCCTAATCTGCCGCTCCGGACACCGCCGTCACCTACATTATACTTATGAACCCCTAATCTGCTGCCCCCAACATTGCCGACACCTACATTATATTTATTAACCCCTAATCTGCCACCCCCCAATGTCGCCGCAACCTACCTACACTTATTAACCCCTAATCTGCCACCCCAACATCGCCGCCACTATAATAAACATATTAACCCCTAAACCCCTGCACTCCGCCTTGCAAACATTAGTTAAATATTATTAACCCCTAATCTGCCGTCCCTAACATCGACGCCACCTACCTACATTTATTAACCCCTTATCTGCCGCCCCCAATGTCGCCGCCACTATACTAAATTTATTAACCACTAAACCTAAGTCTAACCCTAACACCCCCTAACTTAAATATAATTTAAATAAATATAAAGAAAATTACTATTATTAACTACATTATTCCTATTTAAAACTAAATACCTATAAAATAAACCCTAAGCTTGCTACAATATAACTAATAGTTACATTGTAGCTATCTTAGGGTTTATTTTTATTTTACAGGCAAGTTTGTATTTATTTTAACTAGGTACAATAGTTATTAAATAGTTATTAACTATTTAATAACTACCTAGCTAAAATAAATACAAAAGTACCTGTAAAATAAAACCTAACCTAAGTTACACTAACACCTAACCCTACACTATCATTAAATAAATTAACTAACGCCTAGATTTAGAGTTCTGCGTTAGCCGTCAAAACCAGCGTTAGGGGCTCCTAAAGCTGGTTTTGGGCTACCGCTGGTATTTAGAGTCGTGTAGGTAAGGGTCTAACGCTCACTTTCCAGCCGCGACTTTTCCATACCGCAGATCCCCCTACGCCATTTGCGTATCCTATCTTTTCAATGGGATCTTTCTAACGCCGGTATTTAGAGTCTTGGCTGAAGTGAGCGTTAGAGCTCTAAAGACAAAACTCCAGCCGCAGCAAAAAGCCAGGAGTTAAGAGCTTTCTGGGCTAATGCCGGTTCATAAAGCTCTTAACTACTGCGCTCTAAAGTACACTAACACCCATAAACTACCTATGTACCCCTAAACCGAGGCCCCCCCCACATCGCCGCCACTCTAATAAATTTTTTTAACCCCAATCTGCCGACCGCACACCGCTGCAACCTAGTTATCCCTATGTACCCCTAATCTGCTGCCCCTAACACCGCCGACCCCTATATTATATTTATTAACCCCTTATCTGCCACCCCCAACGTCGCCGCCACCTACCTACAATTATTAACCCCTAATCTGCCGACCGGACCTCACCGCTTCTATAATAAAGTTATTAACCCCTAATCCGCCTCACTCCTGCCTCAAAAACCCTATAATAAATAGTATTAACCCCTAATCTACCCTCCCTAACATCGCCGACACCTAACTTCAAGTATTAACCCCTAATATGCCGACCGGACCTTGCCGCTACTCTAATAAATGTATTAACCCCTAAAGCTAAGTCTAACCCTAACCCTAACACCCCCCTAAGTTAAATATAATTTAAATCTAACGAAATAAATTATTTCTTATTAAATAAATTATTCCTATTTAAAACTAAACTATTTAAAGCTAAATACTTACCTGTAAAATAAACCCTAATATAGCTACAATATAAATAATAATTATATTGTAGCTATTTTAGGATTAATATTTATTTTACAGGCAACTTTGTATTTATTTTAACCAGGTACAATAGCTATTAAATAGTTAATAACTATTTAATAGCTACCTAGTTAAAATAATTACAAAATTACCTGTAAAATAAATCCTAACCTAAGTTACAATTAAACCTAATACTACACTTTCAATAAATAAATTTAATAAACTACCTACAATTATCTACAATTAAACCTAACACTACACTATCAATAAATTAATTACATACAAATACCTACAAATAAATACAATTAAATAAACTAACTAAAGTACAAAAAATAAAAAAATAATTTACAAACATTATAAAAATATTACAACAATTTTAAGCTAATTACACCTACTCTAAGCCCCCTAATAAAATAACAAAGCCCCCCAAAATAAAAAAATGCCCTACCTTATTCTAAAATTAAAATAGAAAAGCTCTTTTACCTTACCAGCCCTTAAAAGGGCCTTTTGCGGGGCATGCCCCAATGAATTCTGCAACAATTAAATCAATTAAATTAAATTAGCTAAAGTACAAAATAAAACAAACACTAAATTACAGAAAATAATAAACAAATTACAAGATATTTAAACTAATTACACCTAATCTAATAGCCCTATCAAAATAAAAAAAAGCCCCCCCCCCACCAAATAAAAAAAACTCCTAGCCTAAACTAAACTACCAATAGCCCTTAAAAGGGCCTTTTGCGGGGCATTCCAATCAGCCAATAGAATGCGAGCTCAATCCTATTGGCTGATTGGATCAGCCAATAGCATTGAACTTCAATCATATTGGCTGATTGCATCAGCCAATAGGATTTTTTCTACCTTAATGCCAATTGGTTGATAGAATTCTATCAGCCAATCAGAATCTAAGGGACGCCATCTTGGATGACATCACTTAAAGGTACCTTCATTCGTCTTTAGTCGTCGGATGAAGAGGATGCTCCACGTCGCATGTCTTGAAGATGGACCCGCCATCTGGATGAAGACTTCTGCCCATCTGGAGGACCACTTTGCCCGACTTGGATGAAGATTTCTCCCTGCTTCGTTGAGGACTTCGGCCCGGCTTGGATGAAGACTTCTCCCGGTAAGTTGATCTTCAGGGGGTTAGTGTCAGTTTTTTTTTAAGGGTGTATTGGGTGGGTTTTATTTTTAGGTTAGGGTTTGGGCTTGCAAAAGAGCTAACTGCCCTTTTAAGGGCAATGCCCACCCAAATGCCCTTTTCAGGGCAATGGGGAGCTTAGGTTTTTTTAGATAGTATTTTATTTGGGGGGTTGGTTGTGTGGGTAGTGGGTTTTACTGTTGGGGGGGTTGTTTGTATTTTTTTCTTACAGGTAAAAGAGCTGATTACTTTGGGGCAATGCCCCGTAAAAGACCCGTTTAAGGGCTATTGGTAGTTTAGTTTAGGCTAGGGGTTTTTTTTTATTTTGGGGGAGCTTTTTTTATTTTGATAGGGCTATTAGATTAGGTGTAATTAGTTTAAATATCTTGTAATTTGTTTATTATTTTCTGTAATTTAGTGGGGGGGGGTTGTACTTTAGCTAATTTAATTTAATTTATTTAATTGTTGTTAATTTAGTTAATTTATTTAATTATAGTGTAGTGTTAGGTGTTAGTGTAACTTAGGTTAGGTTTTATTTTACAGGTACTTTTGTATTTATTTTAGCTAGGTAGTTATTAAATAGTTAATAACTATTGTACCTAGTTAAAATAAATACAAACTTGCCTGTAAAATAAAAATAAACCATAAGATAGCTACAATGTAACTATTAGTTATATTGTAGCTAGCTTAGGGTTTATTTTATAGGTAAGTATTTAGTTTTAAATAGGAATAAAGTAGTTAATGATAGTAATTTTCTTTAGATTTATTTAAATTATATTTAAGTTAGTGGGGGTTAGGGTTAGACTTAGGTTTAGGGTTTAATAAATTTAGTATAGTGGCGGCGATGTTTGGGGTGAAAGATTAGGGGTTAATAAGTGTAGGTAGGTGGCGTCGACATTTGGGGGCGGCAGATTAGGGGTTTAAGTTAGGGGGTGTTAGGGTTAGACTTAGATTTAGGGGTTAATAACTTTAATATAGTGGCGGCGACGTTAGGGGTGGCAGATTAGGGGTTTAAGTTAGGGGGTGTTAGGGTTAGACTTAGATTTAGGGGTTAATAACTTTAATATAGTGGCGGCGACGTTGGGGGCGGCAGATTAGGGTTTAATAAGTGTAGGTAGGTTGCGGTGACATTAGGGGCGGCAGATTAGGGGTTAATAAATATAATGTAGGTGTCGTTGATATTGGGGGCAGCAGATTAGGGGTTCATAAATATAATGTAGGTGGCAGCGGTACCGCTCACTTTTTGGCCTCCCAGGACAGACTCGTAATACCGACGCTATGGAAGTCCTATAGAAAAAAGACTTTACAAAGTTTACTTAAGTCGTTTTGCGGTAAGGCCAAAGAAGTGACCCTAAACCTTCAAGACTCGTAATAGCAGCGGGCGTAAAAATGCAGCGTTAGGACCTTTTAACGCTGCTTTTTTACCTTAACGCACAACTCGTAATCTAGCCGTAAGTCTTTACTAATGCAATAAATATCACTGCCAGTTCTCTGAGAAGGCATAGTGCTTGTATCCTGATCCTCTAGTCACACATAGCATATGTGCGTATGCTGCTGAAACAGTAATAACAAATATTAGAAGCATTTTTGCTCATGGAAGTATACTACAAAAATACTTGTATTTAAAACTGAAATACTTCCATGCACATTCTAATTTTTGGCCTTTCAATTTGATCTTTAAAGAGACATAAAACCCATTTTTTTTCTTTCACGATTTAGAAAGAACAAGCAATTTTTTTTTTAATCTTTTATTTATATCTATTAGTAAATGCAGAAAACAAAAAAAAACTATTTTCTTGCCACAGTCGGTCGATTTACAAACAAGTCACAAGGTTTCCTGCCACATAGGGCGAAAAATATTATGTTAAATCACACACAAAAAATAGAAATATGCACAACTTGCTACATTAACTATTGGTAACTTTATCATTTTTTTGTCCAGAGTAAAAATAAGAACAAAACCAAAAGAAAACAGACCCACATAACCCACCAACCAGAGAGAGAGAGAGAAAAGAGAAGAAAAAAAAAATATGAGGATGGATTGCGATACTACCACAGGCCCAACAATACTAACTCTGAATTCCTGAATGGAAAGATCAGGTAATCTATCTCAGTGGGAGAAAGAGTTTTAATAAATACTGACCACTTTTTAAAGAATTGTCTAATCTCAAGTTCATCATTCATATTGGTGTCTATCTGTTCTAATATGCATTGTTTCTTTAAACAATTTTAAGAGAACTAAAAAGTTGGTAACATAGGGAGACTGACATGTACTGTTTTTGACTAACACAAGCCAGCTTTCCAAGTCTCCCAAGGCCCAGCACCAGCCTGATTCATTCGTTAATTCTGAGACAAAGTGTCTTGCTTGCAATTACGCAAAGAACTCTTTATTGGAGAGATTAAAAGTTTTGACACACTGGGGCCTATCTATCAAACTCCAAACGGAGATTGATGGCCCATATTTCTGGTGAGTCTTCAGACTCGCCAGAAACAGCAGTTATGAAGCAGCGGTCTTAAGACCGCTGCTCCATAACCCTGTCCGCCTGCTCTAAGCAAGCGGACAGGAATCGCCGGAAATCAACCCGATCGAGAACAAGGCCAGTAGTCTTGTTATCCCGGCGTCGAGCCGGTATGATAGGGAATATCCCAGAGCAGAGTAGGTTTGAAAGATGAGATAAATGGCACTCACCACAGGCAGGACAGTCCTTGGCGGCAACAGGCAGGAAACCAGAGACAAACCACTAGGGTGGTCATGCAGGCAGGGTTCGGCAACAGTAAGGCCGTCCAGGGGCTAAACCACTAGGATGGTCAGGCAGGCAGGGTTCGGCAACAGTAAGGTAGTCCAGGGGTAAACCACTAGGATGGTCAGGCAGGCAGGGTTTGGCAACAGTGAGGCAATCCAGGGCAGATAGGGGTTAACAGGTAGAGTGGTCAGACAAGCAGAGTTCAGCAGCAGTATCAATCCAGCAGGTAAGGGTTAAAGAGGCAGAGTGGTCAGACAAGCAAAGTTCAGCAGCAGTATCAATCCAGCAGTTAAGGGTTAAAGAGGCAGAGTGGTCAGACAAGCAAAGTTCAGCAGTAGTATCAATTCAGCAGTTAAGGGTTAAAGAGGCAGAGTGGTCAGATAAGCAGGGGTCAGCAACAAAATAACAATCCAGCATACAAATCAATAAAAACCCAAGAGAACTATAAGTAACACCTATACTTGGGCAGTGATAGGTAGGACTGACGTTACTTACATAGGTGGAGGATTCATGCCACAGGAGATCCAGACTGGCTTCTGCAGGAGGAAGCATGCGGTGATGACGTCACCACCGCATACAGAGAGGAGCCGACTCCCCCCTAGGCAACGAGCAGACAGCAGGCACAGCGTGACATAACCCCCCTCTCAAGGGTTCCCTCCGGGAACCCAAGTTAGCCTCAAAGGATGAGCAGCATGGAATCTAGAGATCTAGGATGGAGCATGCACATCACGGGCAGGAACAATTCACCACAGAGTAACCCTTCCAATGTACCAGATACTGCAGTTGTCTGAGCCTGTATCTGGAGTCCAGGATCTTAGCAACCTGATATTCAGGGTCACCTCGGACCAGGAGTGGAGGAGGAGGAGCTCGGAGCTGGGTATATCTGTTCTTGATGTAAGGCTTGAGTAGTGAGATATGGAAGACTGGGTGTATGCGCAGAGTTTTGGGCAAGGCCACTTTGTAGGCAACAGGAGACAGTCTTTTCAGGACTTTGTAAGGACCAATAAACCTAGGCCCCAATTTGTGACAGGGTTGACGTAGACAAATGTGTCGAGTAGAGACCCAAACACGTTCACCCTCTGAGAGGGCAGGTACAGAAGCTCTATGACGATCAGCAAACTTCTTATATCTAGAGACAGCTGAACGTAGCTGAGAGCGAATACATTGCCAATGAGTGGTGAGTTCAGTAACGTGTCGGTCTACAGCAGGAACCCCAGTGGATTAAGCAGAAAGAGGGAAGACACGAAGTTGATACCCTGCTGCGGCTTGAAATGGAGAACATCGAAGAGAAGAGTGCCAATGAGTGTTTCTTGCCAGCTCCACTAGGGGTTTACTTTCTCAGTTAGACCATTGGTCTGAGGATGGTAGCCAGAAGACAAGGAAACCGTGATTCCAATCAACTTACAAAAGGCTCTCCAAAAGGTAGAAATTAATTGTGGACCTCTGTTGGAAACAATATTCACAGGAATGCCATGGAGTCATACCACATGCAGAAGGAAAATAGACGATAATTATTGGGCAGAAGGCAGTTTTGTTAGAGGTACAAAATGAGCCAGTCTGGAAAAGCGATCCACCCCAACCCAGATAACTGTATGGTGGTCAGAAGGTGGGAGGTCCAGAATGAAGTCCATTGTTATGTGTGTCCATGGTTGTTTGGGAATGGACAATGGTTGGAGCAAGCCGGGAGGCAAGGATCGGGGAGTTTTGTTGGCAGCACAAGTTATACAGGCTTTTACATAATCCTGAGCATCAGCCTTTATAGTAGGCCACCATAGATGTTGGGAAAGACGCTTAAAAGTCCTGTTATGAGCCCAGGACAATACCACATGCAGAAGGAAAAGAGACAATAATTCTTGGGCAGAAGGCAGTTTTATTAGAGGTACAAAATGAGCCAGTCTGGAAAAGCGATCCACCCCAACCCAGATAACTGTATGGTGGACAGAAGGTGGGAGGTCCAGAATGAAGTCCATTGTTATGTGTGTCCATGGTTGTTTGGGAATGGACAATGGTTGGAGCAAGCCGGGAGGCAAGGATCGGGGAGTTTTGTTGGCAGCACAAGTTATACAGGCTTTTACATAATCCTGAGCATCAGCCTTTATAGTAGGCCACCATACATGTTGGGAAAGACGCTTAAAAGTCCTGTTATCAGCCCAGGACAATACGGGAGTGGGTAGGTTCAGAGGTACAAAAAAGATATCGAAAGCCACGGGTGCTTCAGGAGGTTTATTGGACTGGGCACGTTACAGCCTTTGAAGAAGGGTGGTATTCAATTGAGCAACCACACAGGAGGGGGTATGATATGTTCAATAGGAGCTTCAGAGGAATCACTTGAGTGAGGAAACTGACGGGAAAGAGCATCCGCCTTCCTGTTCTTGATCCCAGGAAAATAAGAGACCACAAAGTTAAAGCAGGAAAAGAACAAGGCCCACCTGGCCTGTCAAGGATTGAGTCAATGAGCTGTCTCTAGGTAAGTCAGATTCTTGTGGTTGGTGAGAATCTGAATGGGATTAGCGTTGCCTTCCAACCAATGACGCCATTCTGTCAAGGCCATCTTTATGGCTAAGAGTTCCCGATTACCCACATCATAATTCCTCTCTGCAGGAGTAAAACATTTAGAGAAAAAGGCTACAGGGTGCTACTTGGAGGTTAAAGGATCCCTTTGGGTTAGAACTGCTCAAGCCCCTATCTCGTATGCATCAACCTCTAAAGTGAACTGTAGGTCAGGATCAGGTTGGAGGAGCACAGAAGCAGAACAAAAGGCTTTTTTCCGACGAGAAAAGGCATTTATGGCTTCAGGAGGCCAATGTTTACAGTCTTTGTTCCGTTTTGTCAGTTCAGTGAGTGAAGCGACTGTTTGGGAAAAAATTCTTTATAAACTTGCGGTAGTAATTGGAGAACCCCAAGAATCTCTGCAATTCCTTTAATGAAGTAGGTTGGGGCCACTCTAAAACTGTGGTAAGTTTAGCAGGATCCATGGCACAAACTTCTATCGAGATGACATAGCCAAGGAATGGGATCTGAACTTGGTCAAACTCACATTTTTCTAGTTTGGCTACTAAAGAATTGTCCCTGAGATGTTGAAGCACCTGTCTCACATGCTTATGATGCTCTTCCTGAATGGAAGAGAAGATAAGGATGTCATCCAAGAAGACGATGACAGTGGGATTGAGGAGGTCATGGAAGACATCATTGACAACTCCCTGGAAGACTGCAGGGGCATTACATAACCCAAAGGGCATTACGAGGTATTCGTAATGCCCAGATCTTGTGTTGAAGGCGGTCTTCCATTCGTGGCCTGAGAAGATACGGATCAGATTGTATGCCCTACGTAAGTCTAACTTAGTGAAGAAGCGAGCATTCTGGAGCGAGTCATAGAGCTCGGTGATCAAAGGAATGGGATAGTAGTTCTTGATAGTTATGTTGTTCAAGGCCCTGTAGTCGATACAGGGTCTGAGCCCACCATCCTTCTTACTGACGAAAAAGAAGCCTGCCCCAGCAGGAGAGGAGGAAGGGCGAATTAAGCCTTTAGCTAGATTCTCTTGGATATATTCCTCCATAGATTTGGTTTCAGCTTTGGAAAGTGGATAAGTCCTCCCTTTAGGAAGTGGGCCCCGGGAAAGAGGTCAATTTTGCAGTCATAGGGACGGTGGGGTGATAGCATGTCGGCTGCCTTTTTCTCAAACACATCTGCGAAGTCCGTATATATAAAGAGGGAAGGTTTGGAGGAGTCTGTATATTGGCTATGGGGATATGGAGTAGAGGAGTGACTTTAGCAAGGCAAGAATGGAAACAGGAGGCACCTCAGGAGGCCAGTTGTCCTTCAGCCCAGTCGAACTGTGGATTGTGTATACGAAGCCAAGGAAGACCAAGGATGACAGGCTGTGCTGGAGAGTGAATGACCTCGAACTGCAGCTGTTCGGTATGAAGGACTCCCACAGCGGTCATGGGTGCTGACTCAAAATGGATCAACCCTGAACCAAGGGGAGTGCCATCCAGAGTAGTTATTTTGAGACAATGTCTTTTCTGCAGAAGAGGCAAGCCAGCTTGAATCATAAAACGGTGATCCAGAAAGTTTGCAGCTGCCCCTGAATCAATGAAGGCTTGAGTGTGGACAGTGTTCTGGAGAAAGGTAAGGGTTACAGGTACCAGAATCCCAGTGGAGTGAGGGGATTTAGTAGAGATCATGCTTAGAGGTACCCCAGTGTTATCCCCTAAGCATTGTCTTTTCCCGGCCGAAGGTCACAGTCCTTAAGTTGGTGGGTGTTAGACCCACAATAAAGGCATAGTCTCAATCTCCTTCTTCTCTATCTTTCAGATTCTGAAGGTTTGAAGGAGGAGAGATCCATGGGTTCCTCCACTGGGGTAACTGGAGCTGTTGAAGGGGTAGAGGATACTGCTGAACTCGGGCGAATAGGAGGACGGGAGGGAAGCACCCTTCTAGTTCTGTCTCTTTCAGCTTGTCTCTCCTAGAAGCAAGAGTCCAGACTGATACAAAGCATTATAAAGTCATCCAAAGAAGAAGGAACATCACGATAAGTGAGTTCATCTTTGATGCGTTCATGCAGACCCCTCCTAAAGGCTGCCTTGAGAGCACTGCCATCCCAAGTGGTTTCAAGTGCCAAGGTGCGAAACTTGATGGCGAATTGTGCCACAGTTCTATTGCCCTGGCGGAGGTCTAGGAGAGAAAATTCTGCAGCAGAGGTATGGCCAGAAGTCCCAAAGACAGAAGATAATGCAGAAATAAAAGCATCAGCATCATGCAGGAGTCGAGCGTTTTGTTCCAAAAGGGGAGAGACCACTAGGATGGTCAACCAGGCAGGGTTCGGCAACAGTAAGGTAGTCCAGGGGTAAACCACTAGGATGGTCAGGCAGACAGGGTTGGGCAACAGTGAGGAAATCCAGGGCAGATAGGGGTTAACAGGTAGAGTGTTCAGACAAGCAGAGTTCAGCAGCAATATCAAACCAGCAGTTACGGGTTAAAGAGGCAGAGTGGTCAGACAAGCAAAGTTCAGCAGCAGTATCAATGCAGCAGTTAAGGGTTAAAGAGGCAGAGTAGTCAGACAAGCAAAGTTCAGCAGCGGTATCAATCCAGCAGTTAAGGGTTAAAGAGGCAGAGTGGTCAGACAAGCAGGGGTCAGCAACAAAATAACAATCCAGCATACAAATCAATAACACCTAGGAGAACAGTAAGTAACACCTATACTTGGGCAGTGATAGGTAGGACTGACGCTACTTACATAGGTGCAGGATTCACGCCACAGGAGATCCAGACCAGATTCTGCAGGAGGAAGCATGCGGCGATGATATCATTGCCGCAGGCAGAGAGGAGCCGACTCCCCCCTAGGCAACGAGTAGACAGCTTGCGCCGCGTCCCTAGCAACAGCTAGAGTGGCGCGGCACGACATTCAGTTGTGATAAAATTGTCTTCCTTTTGATAGGGGAGGTGATGCCGCCAATATTCCAGGAGACTATCTTTAAATTATCCATCCTGCCGATCTTTTAAGAGGAAGAAAAGAAAAAGAAAAAAAAAAGGAAGAGAAAAGAAACCCATGGTCTACCTTGACCCGCAATCCCTGAGACCAAGAGTTATGATAAGACCCCCTAATGAGGGACTGCACTTTAAATACTAAGGGGGGAGCTGACTGAAACAGCTATTGATCTGGGGGACTTAACTTGTCTAGAATTTTTTCTGCATCTTTGGCCAAGTCAAGGAAATACACTTCTTCCTTAACAAAGACTTTTAGCCTAGAGGGGTAAATTATAGTGGCAAGAAAGCCCTGGTGAATAAGTTTGGTACAAATTGGGGCCAGTTCTTTTCTCTTTGTTGCTGTTTCAGCAGATAAGTCTTGAAACAAGAGTATTTTGGAGTCTCCTAAAGTAATTTGTTGATTCTTACGGAAGTATTGGAGTAGAGTGATTTTATCCTGGAAATTTAATAGTTTAGCAAAAAGGGGTTTGGCCCTGATATTCCCTTTGTTATCAGTTAATGGTCTTCCTAGCCTGTGTGCTCTTTCAACTACAACTTGATAATATGAATGTGGAATTTTAAGGAGTTGGACTAACGTCTCTGAAATAAACTTATTTAAATCATTATATTGTTTTTCCTCTGGTACCCCACCCCAATGATCCTGATATTATTCCTTCTGGACCAATTTTCAAGATCCTGGACTGAATTTTGGAGACATTTACGTTGGTAACTTCAAGTTTTGAACTGTGTATTGTAGTGAGATCTTCTAAGTCTGACACCCTTTGTTCTACATCTTGAAACCTGTTAGCAAAATGTCTAATTTCCTGAGTTAAAGATAAGATATCCTGTTTAATCTCTGATTTAAGAGAGTCAAATTTAGGAGCCAAGGCATCAGAGATACTGACCACCAATGCTTGGGTGTCTATTGCCTCGTTTTAATATAGTGGGTTGAGAGAAACTGGGTGAATGTCTGCAAGGGTATCTAGCGTGTTCTTAGTTTTCCTGTCTCTATGTCTGGCTGCCATAGCTGGAGAAGGAGTCTTAATGTGAATAGTAAGAAATGTATCCATGTGCGGTGGACCAGTGAAATAAATGGGGAGAAATCTCCCAGACAGTGAGAAAATTACACACACACAAAAAAAAAAAAAAAAAAAAGAAGAAGAAAAAGGGGAAAGAGGGAAGGGAAGAGCATTCAATTTTAAATAACTCTCCAACTTATTTCTATTATCTAATTTGATTCATTCTTTTGATATCCTTTGTTATAGCTGCTGATTGGTGGCTGCACATAGATGCCACGTTTGATTGGCTCATCCATTGCATTGCTATTTCTTCAACAAAGTATATCTAAAGAATGAAGCAAATTAAATAATAGAGTATATTCTTCAGATTACATTATGAATAAACAGTTGAGGGAGTGAAAGAAGAAATAGTACAAAATGTCAGAGAAGACTGAAGCTATATGTAACATTCGAATATATCACTTTGCTAACAGGTAAACACTAATATAACAAGTATCTAGTATTTACTTTCCTTATGTCAAGAGCTTTAAAATGCATTTCCGATTTAGGAGACAGCACAAATATTAAGGAACCAGCTACGGATTTTGCAAATAGATTTGTAGAATTGAAAGGAAAAAAAAATATGCTGGAAGTGGAATTCTAGGAACTAAAGATACCTGGCATGAGAGAAAGATTTATTTATTTCAACACATTTCTTTATGTCACAACATATTCTGTCATTTCACTGGATATGCAAATTAGTGCATGCTACAAAATACTCAGTAAGGCTGGTGTCCTGTCAGATTTTGCTCCCTCGCCGAGATTTGCTACCTGGATGTGCGCATGCTCACAATTACGTAATCGCACTCCACATATGTTTGAAAAGAATGTGTGGAATGCTCATCAAGCAGACGAGATAACGTAGCATACCGTTAATAAATTTATAGTAGGAGTAAGCTTTATTGTGATGACATTTAATTTTATTTACATATTGAGGTGTAAGTAAGAAATGTTGTGTATTTCTATAACATATGACAGCATCAAAATGTCCGGTGTTCTGTCAGATTTTGCTCCCTTGTCGGAATGTGCTACCATCATGAGCGCATTCTCCGAATTACATAATCACACACCACATATGTTTAAAAAGAATGTATGGAATAAGATTATGTAATGTCAAGCATGCGCACAAGGAGGTAGCAAATTCCGATGAGGGAGCAATATCCGACAGAACCATGAGGAGCCTCAGCAGACCTGTTCACCTGTGTCATAGCCCAGGGCTATGAGTTAGCTCTTTCCGTGGTTCCTCTCCTAACCTGCGGAATCTGTTGACGCGCTACAAATACCTGATAATAATAATAATAGCAATAACCTCAAGAGTAGAGAAGAATATCTATTTTTACTTTTGAAGAGCAGATTTCCCTCATTTTACCCACAAAACACATTCTCTCTATTCTCACTCCCCACTTTAATCCTCTCTCACACACAGTGGATTTTTAAAAACATTTGTAGTGGACATAATACTAATGGTAAAGTTGCTGTACAATCCTTTTAAAGATCCACTTTTATATGTGGACCGACAGCCCATCAACACTACACAAAAATACACTGCAGTGAAAATATAGGGCGTCATCTAATTCTGCTGTGTTATACGGAGGTTCCAAAAAGACAAAACACAAAATCAAGACTCTACAGCCAAATCAATTACATTTGAAAATTCTTCACACATTAGTCCATTTTCATTTAAATATGCAGATAAATTCATCCCCCGCTATCCCCAGCAATTCTCCCATGGGACAAACCCAGTAATGAGTAGATAAAGCTCTTGTGAGGCGCTGGTTTCCCACTTAGATTTACAGCTATGATATAACCAATTAACGTGAGGCGCAAACCATTGTCTGAAACTGATGCATTTACAAATAATAATAATCAGTAAATTGCACTGACTAGAATTTCTTTTACTCTTTTATTTTAAAGAACTCTCTGGAAAGTCAATTAATTACCAGGTCAAACAATGAAAAACAAAACATTTATTTTCAAACTGTTTTTTTGTTGTTGTTTTCAAGCCTTTTCACTCTTCCTCAGCCTGAGGGATTGTGGGTAATGGTTTGTATTCTTTGACTCTCTTTGCCTCCGATTAGCTACGGCGTGTCACATAGATTTATGTGTGTCAGTTCAGCTATGGGCCTGAGCTATGGGCTCAGTAGGAAGCATTAAGGGCACTGAGCGAAAAGGCCTCTTCCCAAGAAATACTGCTGGAACAAAGCTTTTCAAACACCCTGGCCCACCTCCCCCTGAATATCCTCACACACAGGCCTTGTATGTGAGCATTGTGCAAAGCCTTGAGAAACTTAACCTGCCTTTAAAAATATGGTAATGAAGGTAATTGCTGTCCTTTTAAATGATCTGCCATTTTACGGTGTTAACCCTTTTGCAGCTAGAGCAACCTGCACGCTGCACTCACACACTCAAGAGTTTTCTTGTCCAAAATAAATAAATAAATAAACAGAATTTAAAGAGTTTCAGAAGCTGCTGTTAAAGCTGGAAATGAGTTTTAATTTGATAGACTTTGCTTCCAGGGTGTTAAATGTTTAATTCAAAATTAAACTTTCATAATTCAGAGCATAGAAACCTAACAAAACAAATCCAGTCTACTTAATGGGGCATATGTATCAAGCTCCGAATAAAGCTTGATGCCCCGTGTTTCTGGCGAGCCTGCAGACTCGCCAGAAACAGCAGTTATGAAGCAGCGGTCACAAAGACATCGCCGGAAATCAACCCGATCGAGTACGATCGGGGTGATTGTCACCCCCCTGCTGGCGGCCCATTGGCCGCGAGTCTGCAGGGGGCGACGTTGCACCAGCAGCTCTTGTGAGCGGCTGGTGCAATGCTGAATACGGCGAGCGTATTGCTCGCCGTATTCAGCGAGGTCTGTTGGATCAGGTCCGACAGACCTTGATAAATAGAGGCCATAGTGTTAAAAGTATATGTTTCATGAAAGAACATAGGTGGGCTCAAGAGTGTGCACGTTTCATGATCTCAATATGTATGACATTATTACAAACATTCACCAAGATTGCAAGTTGTGCGCTAAACACGGTGCGTAAATAACGCTAAATATTTAGCGGTACCGCACTTCTCATAGCGCTGCCTTTACAAGTTACAGAAAAACCTTCTTTTGTTGTGCGGTATGGTGCGTTAAGCTCCATACCGCACAAAAGTCAAGGCCTGATTTGACGTGTTCGTGCACGTTTTCCCCCATAAACATCGATGGAGAGAAAGTGTTAGAAAAAAACGAACACGTGCAATTGCGGAATGGCGATCGCTATAACGCAATTCCCATTGATGTCTATGGGGACAAGAAAGTTTGTTAAAATCTAACACCCTAACATAAACCCCTAGTCAAAATACCCCTAATCCACCACACCCCAACATCGCTGACACTAAATAAAGTTATAAACCCCTAAACCGCCACCCACCAACATTGCAGACTCAAAATAAAGTTATTAACCCCTAAACCGCCGCCCTCTGACATCGCCGACACTAAATAAAGTTATTAAAAGGGCAATAAGCTCCTTAGTGGCCATTAAAAAATAAAAAAGCCATAATCTAGAAAAAAAACACCCCAGAAAAAAATCTTCATCCAGGTGGTGACGTCTTCATTCAGGTGGCGACATCTTTATCCATCGCAGGGGCATCTTCTATCTTTATCCCGGTGGCGCAGAGCTTTTGCGGCGCATAGCTGAGCAGGACCGGTGGCGACAACAACATCTAGCGCGGAGACTCCTCTTCATGCGATTTCCGCCGCATACTGAAGATTCAAAGGAAAGTAGCCCTTTTATATTTAGGGTACCTTGCATTCCTATTGGCTGAAATATTCAAATCAGCCAATAGGATGGGAACTGCTTAAATCCTATCGACTGATTTGAACAGCCAATAGGATTTAAGCAGCTCTCATCCTATTGGCTGATTGGTGATGTGGGGGGTCAGCGGTTTAGGGGTTAATACTTTATTTTAGTGTTGGCTATGTGGCTGGGCGGCGGATTAGGGGTTAATAAGTTTAATAAAGTATTTGCGATGCGGGGGGGGTGCCAGTTTAGGGGTTAATAGGTAGTTTATGGATGTTAGTGTACTTTGTAACAATTTTGTTATGAGTTTTGTGAAACATTTTTGTTTTGCAAAATCCATAACTACTGGTCTTTGATCGTGGAATGGATCATGGTGGCATAAGCTATAATGCCGGACCGCTCAACCTGTAATACAGATGCAATGAGAATTCCACACTCACGGTATAGCTGTACTGCAAAACTTGTAATTTTGCCTATTGTGGTTTACCACAATGCATCAATTGTTTTGTGCCAATAATGATTTCTGTATGTCAGTGGGTTAAAGAGGCATGAAACTCAACATTTTTATTTCATGATTCAGATATAGCATGTGATTTGCTTTATTCTCTTGGCATCCTTTGTTGGAGTAGTAGCAATTTACTACTGGGAGCTAGCTGAACATATCTGGTGAACCAATAAAAGAGGCATTTGTGTGCATCCACCAATCAACAGCTAGCTCCCAGTATTGCGTTACTGCTCCTGAACCTACCTTGATATGCTTTTCAACTAAATATACCAAGATAATGAAGCAAATTAGATAATATAAGTGAATTGGAAAGTTGTTTAAAGGGGCAGTCTACTCCAGGATTGTTATTGTTTAAAAAGATAGATGATCCCTTTATTAACTATTTCCCAGTTTTGCATAACCAACACAGTTATAGTAATACACTTTTTACCTCTGTGATTTCCTTGTATCTAAGCTTCTGCAGACTGCCCCCTTATTTCAGTTCTTTTGACAAACCTGCATTTTAGCCAATCAGTGCCCTCTCATAAGTGACAACACGGGCATGAGCACAATGTTATCTATATGGCACACATGAACTAGCACTGTCTAGCTGTGTTAAAACTGTCAAAGAGATAATTGGAAAGTTGTTTAAAATTGCATGCCCTATCTGAATCATGAAAGTTTAATATTGACTAAAATGTCCCTTTAAAAATCAAATGCTCTTCTATTTCATGAAAGAAAAATGTTGGGTTTCATATCCCTTTAATACCCCTCGAGCATGAAATCTGTATCTCCTGAAATCAACAAAAAATAGTTATTTGCATCTTTAAAGAGAAATTAAACCCAAACTATTTATTTCATGATTTAGATAGATAGTGCTAATGTTTATAAAACTTTCCAATTTACTGCTATTATTAAAGAGATAGAAAAGCCAAACTTAAAATGTGGATAGGTGCATTTCAGTTTTAAATACAAGTATTTTTGCAATATACTTCCACTAGTCTTAAAGCCCATTCACATGGGCCATTTTTTGCAGTACAACGGTCCTACCCCATGCGCTCTCTCCCTCCCCCTCTCTTTTGCTCTCTCTCTCTCTCCCCCCTCTCTTTTGCGCTCTCTCTCCCCCTCTCTTTTGCGCTCTCTCTCTCCACCCTCTATTTTGCGCTCTCTCTCCCCTCTCTTTTGCGCTCTCTCCCCCTCACTTTTGTGCTCTCTCTCTCCCCCTCTCTTTTGCACTCTCTCTCTCCCCCATCTCTTTTACGCTCTCTCTCTCCCCCATCTCTTTTGCGCTCTCTCCCCCCTCTCTCTCCCCCCTCTCTTTTGCACTCTCTCCCCCATCTCTTTTACGCTCTCTCTCTCCCCCATCTCTTTTGCGCTCTCTCCCCCCTCTCTCCCCCCTCTCTTTTGCGCTCTCTTTCTCCCCCTCTCTTTTGCGCTCTCTCCCTCCCCCTCTCTTTTGCTCTCTCTCTCTCCCCCCTCTCTTTTGCGCTCTCTCTCCCCCTCTCTTTTGCGCTCTCTCTCTCCCCCCTCTATTTTGCGCTCTCTCTCCCCTCTCTTTTGCGCTCTCTCCCCCTCTCTTTTGCGCTCTCTCTCCCCCTCTCTTTTGCACTCTCTCTCTCCCCCATCTCTTTTACGCTCTCTCTCTCCCCCATCTCTTTTGCGCTCTCTCCCCCTCTCTCTCCCCCCTCTCTTTTGCGCTCTCTTTCTCCCCCTCTCTTTTGCGCTCTCTTTCTCCCCCTCTCTTCTGCGCTCTCTCTCTCCCCCTCTCTTTTGCGCTCTCTCCCCCTCTCTTCGCGCTCTCTCCCACCTCTCTTTTGCTCTCTCTCTCTCCCCATCTCTTTTGCGCTCTCTCTCCCCCTCTCTTTTGAGCTCTCTCTCTCCCTCATCTCTTTTGCACTTTCTCCCCCTCTCTTTTGAGCTCTCTCTCTCTCCCCCCTCTCTTCCCCCTCTCTCTCCCTCCCCTCCTCTCTCTCTCTCTCCCCTCTCTCTCTCCCCTCCTCTCTCTCTCTCCCCCTCTCTCTCTCCCCTCTCTCTCCCCCCTCTCTTTTGTGCTCTCTCTCCCCCTCTTTTGCTCTCTCTCTCTCCCCCTCTCTTTTGCGCTCTCTCTCTCTCCCTCTCTTTTGTGTGCTCTCTCTCTCCCCCTGTCTTTTGCGCGCTCTCTCTCCCCCTCTCTTTTGTGCTCTCTCCCCCTCTCTTTGCGCTCTCTCCCCCTCTCTTTTGCTCTCTCTCTCTCCCCCATCTCTTTTGTTCTCTCTCCCCATCACTTTTGCGCTCTCTCTGCCCCCCTCTCTCTCCCCCTCATCTCTTTTGCACTTTCTCCCCTCTCTTTTGAGCTCTCTCTCTCCCCCTCTCTTCCCCCTCTCTCTCCCTCCCCTCCTCTCTCTCTCCCCTCTCTCTCTCCCCTCCTCTCTCTCTCTCCCCCTCTCTCTCTCCCCTCTCTCTCCCCCCTCTCTTTTGTGCTCTCTCTCCCCCTCTTTTGCTCTCTCTCTCTCCCCCTCTCTTTTGTGCTCTCTCTCTCTCCCTCTCTTTTGTGTGCTCTCTCTCTCCCCCTGTCTTTTGCGCTCTCTCTCTCCCCCTCTCTTTTGTGCTCTCTCCCCCTCTCTTTGCGCTCTCTCCCCCTCTCTTTTGCTCTCTCTCTCTCCCCCATCTCTTTTGTTCTCTCTCCCCATCACTTTTGCGCTCTCTCTGCCCCCCTCTCTCTCCCCCTCCCCTCTCTCTACACCCCCCTCTCCTCTCTCTCCCTCCCTCTCCTCTCTCTCCGCCCTCTTCTCTCTCTCCCCCCTCTCCTCTCTCTACACCCCCCTCCCTCTCTCTACACCTCTCTCCTCTCACTCCCCCCTCCTCTCTTCCCCCTCTCTTTTGAGCTCTCTCCCCCATCACTTTTGCGCTCTCTCCCCCCCCTATCTCTCTCCCCCTCCCCTCTCTCTTTCCCCCCTCTCCTCTCTCTCCCTCCCTCTCCTCTCTCTCCCCCCTCTCCTCTCTCTCCCCCCTCTCCTCTCTCTACACCCCCTCTCCTCTCTCTACACCCCTCTCCTCTCACTCCCCCCCTCCTCTCTCTCCCTCCCTCTCCTCTCTCTACCCCCCTCTCCTCTCTCTACACCCCCCTTTCCTCTCTCTACACCCCCCTCTCCTCTCTCTACACCCCCTCTCCTCTCTCTACCCCCCTCTCCTCTCTCTCCCCCCTCTCCTTTCTCTCCCCCCTCTCCTCTCTCTACACCCCCTCCCTCTCTCTACACCCCTCTCCTCTCACTCCCCCCTCCTCTCTTCCCCCTCTCTTTTGAGCTCTCTCCCCATCACTTTTGCGCTCTCTCCCCCCCTATCTCTCTCCCCCTCCCCTCTCTCTCTCCCCCCTCTCCTCTCTCTCCCTCCCTCTCCTCTCTCTCCCCCCCTCTCCTCTCTCTCCCCCCTCTCCTCTCTCTACACCCCCTCTCCTCTCTCTACACCCCACTCCTCTCACTCCCCCCTCCTCTCTCTCCCTCCCTCTCCTCTCTCTACCCCCCTCTCCTCTCTCTACACCCCCCTTTCGTCTCTCTACACCCCCCTCTCCTCTCTCTACACCCCCTCTCCTCTCTCTACCCCCCTCTCCTCTCTCTACCCCCTCTCCTCTCTCTCCCCCCTCTCCTTTCTCTCCCCCCTCTCCTCTCTCTACACCCCCCTCTCCTCTCTCTACACCCCTCTCCTCTACACCCCTCTCCTCTCTCTCCCCCCTCTCCTCTCTCTCCCCCCTTCTCCTTTCTCTCTCCCCCTCTCTTTTGCACTCTCTCTCTCCCCCTCTCTTTTGTGCTCTCTCCCCCTCTCTTTGCGCTCTCTCCCCCTCTCTTTTGCTCTCTCTCTCTCTCCCCCATCTCTTTTGTTCTCTCTCCCCATCACTTTTGCGCTCTCTCTGCCCCCCTCTCTCTCCCCCTCCCCTCTCTCTCTCCCCCCTCTCCTCTCTCTCCCTCCCTCTCCTCTCTCTCCCCCCTCTCCTCTCTCTCCCCCCTCTCCTCTCTCTACACCCCCCCTCCCTCTCTCTACACCCCTCTCCTCTCACTCCCCCTCCTTCTTCCCCCTCTCTTTTGAGCTCTCTCCCCCATCACTTTTGCGCTCTCTCTCCCCCCCATCTCTCTCCCCCTCCCCTCTCTCTCTCCCCCCTCTCCTCTCTCTCCCTCCCTCTCCTCTCTCTCCCCCCCCTCTCCTCTCTCTCCCCCCTCTCCTCTCTCTACACCCCCCTCTCCTCTCTCTACACCCCTCTCCTCTCACTCCCCCCTCCTCTCTCTCCCTCCCTCTCCTCTCTCTACCCCCCCTCTCCTCTCTCTACACACCCCTTTCCTCTCTCTACACCCCCCTCTCCTCTCTCTACACCCCCTCTCCTCTCTCTACCCCCTCTCCTCTCTCTACCCCCTCTCTTCTCTCTCCCCCCTCTCCTCTCTCTACCCCCTCTCTTCTCTCTCCCCCCTCTCCTTTCTCTCCCCCCTCTCCTCTCTCTACACCCCCCTCTCCTCTCTCTACACCCCTCACCTCTACACCCCTCTCCTCTCTCTCCCCCCTCTCCTCTCTCTCCCCCCTTCTCCTTTCTCTCCCTCCCTCTCCTCTCTCTACACCCCCCTCTCCTCTCTCTCCTCCCTCTCCTCTCTCCCCCCCATTTCCTTTCTCTCCCCCCTCTCCTTTCTCTCC
The DNA here is from genome assembly GCF_027579735.1 of Bombina bombina. Lineage (NCBI taxonomy): Eukaryota > Metazoa > Chordata > Amphibia > Anura > Bombinatoridae > Bombina > Bombina bombina. The sequence continues at coordinate 46,938,217 of NC_069501.1, forward strand.
CCCCTCTCCTCTCTCTCTCTCCCCCCTCCACTGTCCCTCCCCCCTCCTCTCTCCCCCCTCTCCTCTCTCCCCCCTCTCCTTTCTCTCCCCCCCTCTCCTTTCTCTCCCCCTCTTCTCTCCTCTCTCTCCCCCCTCTCCTTTCTCTCCCCCCCTCCCCTCTCTCCCCCCCTCCCCTCTCTCCCCCCCCCTCCCCTCTCTCCCCCCCCTCCCCTCTCTCCCCCCCCTCCCCTCTCTCCCCCCCCTCCCCTCTCTCCCCCCCTCCCCTCTCTCCCCCCCCCTCCCCTCTCTCCCCCCCCCTCCCCTCTCTCCCCCCCCTCCCCTCTCTCCCCCCCCTCCCCTCTCTCCCCCCCTCCCCTCTCTCCCCCCTCTCCTCTCCCCCCTCCTCTCTCCCCCCATCTTCTCTCCCCCCTCCTCTCCCCCCCTCTCCTCTCTCCCCCCTCACCTCTCTCCCCCTCTCCTCTCTCTCCCCCCCTCACCTCTCTCTCCCACCCCTCTGCTCTCTCTCCCTCCCCCCTCCTCTCTCTCCCCCCTCCTCTCTCTCCCCCCCTCCTCTCTCTCTCCCCCTCTTTTGCTCTCTCTCCCCCCTCTCTTTTGCGCTCTCTCTCTCTCCCTCTCTTTTGTGCTCTCTCTCTCCCCCTCTCTTTTGCTCTCTCTCTCTCCCCCTCTCCTCTCTCTACACCCCCCTCTCCTCTCTCTACACCCCTCTCCTCTCACTCCCCCCTCCTCTCTCTCTCTCCCTCCATCTCCTCTCTCTACCCCCCTCTCCTCTCTCTACACCCCCCTCTCCTCTCTCTACACCCCCCTGTCCTCTCTCTACACCCCCCTCTCCTCTCTCTACCCCCTCTCCTCTCTCTCCCCCCCTCTCATTTCTCTCTCCTCCTCTCCTCTCTCTACACCCCCTCTCCTCTCTCTACACCCACTCCTCTCTCTCCCCCTCTCTTCTCTCTCCCCCTCTCCTTTCTCTCCCCCCTCTCCTCTCTCCCCCTCTCTTTTGAGCTCTCTCCCCCATCACTTTTGCGCTCTCTCTCCCCCCCCCTCTCTCTCTCCCTCCCCCCCCCTCTCTCTCTCCCTCCCCTCTCTCTCTCCCCCTCCCCTCTCTCTCTCCCCCTCTCCTCTCTCTCCCTCCCTCTCCTCTATCTCCCCCCTCTCCTCTCTCCCCCCTCTCCTCTTTCTACACCCCCCCTCTCCTCTCTCTACACCCCTCTCCTCTCACTCCCCCCTCTCCTCCCTCTCCCTCCCTCTCCTCTCTCTACCCCCCCTTTCCTCTCTCTACACCCCCCCTCTCTTCTCTCTAGAGAGAGAGGAGAGGGGTACGTAGGATTGCCTTATGCTTATCCCAGGTATTAGCTAGTAGGTAGGATTGCCTTATGCTTATCCCAGGCATTAGTTAGTAGGTAGGATTGCCTTATGCTTATCCCAGGCATTAGTTAGTAGGTAGGATTGCCGTATGCTTATACCAGGCATTAATTCATACGTTGGATAGCCTTATGCTTATACAAGGCATTAATTAGTACGTAGGATAATCTTATGCTTATCCCAGGCATTAGTTAGTATGTAGGATAGCCTTATGCTTATCCCAGGCATTAATTAGTCTGTAGGATAGCCTTATGCTTATCCCAGGCATTAGCTAGTAGGTAGGATAGCCTTATGCTTATCTCAGGCATTAGTTAGTATGTAGGATAGCCTTATGCTTATCCCAGGTATTAATTAGTATATAGGATAGCCGTATGCTTATCCCAGGCATTAGCTAGTAGGTAGGATAGCCTTATGCTTATCTCAGGCATTAGTTAGTATATAGGATAGCCTTATGCTTATCCCAGGTATTAATTAGTATGTAGGATAGCCGTATGCTTATCCCAGGCATTCGTTAGTATGTAGAATAACATTATGCTTATCCCAGGAATTAGTTAGTATGTAGAACAGCCTTATGCTTATCCCAGGCATTAGTTAGTATGTAGGATAGCCTTATGCTTATCCCAGGCATTAGATAGTATGTAGGATAGCCTTATGCTTATCCCAGGCATTAGTTAGTATGTAGAACAGCCTTATGCTTATCCCAGGCATTAATTATTATGTAGGATAGCTGTATGCTTATCTCAGGCATTAGTTAGTATGTAGGATAGCCTTATGCTTATCCCAGGCATTAGTTAGTATGTTGGATAGCCTTATGCGTTTCCCAGCCATTAGATAGTACATAGGCTAGCCTTATACTTTTCCCAGGCATTAATTTTTATGTAGGATAGCCTTATGCTTATCCGAGGCATTAATTAGTATCTAGGATAGCCTTAGGCTTATACCAGGCATTAGTTACTAGTTAGTACGTAGGATAGCCTTATGCTTATACCAGGCATTAAATAATACGTAGGATAACATTATGCTTATCCTTGGCATTAATCAGTCTGTAGGACAGGCTTATGCTTATCTGAGGCATTAATTAGTATGTAATTAATTAGTATTTAGGATAGCCTTATGTTTATCCCCGGCATTAGTTAGTATGTAAGATAGCCTTATGTTTATCCCAGGCATTAGTTAGTATGTAGGATAGCCTTATGCTTATCCCAGGCATTAGTTAGTATTTAGGATAGCCTTATGCCTTTCCCAGGCATTAGTTAGTACGTAGGATAGCCTTATGCTTTTCCTAGGCATTAGTTAGTAGGTAGGATTGCCTTATGCTTATACCAGGCAGTAATTAAAATGTTGGATAGCCATATGCTTATACAAGGCATTAATTAGTACGTAGGATAATCTTATGCTTATCTCAGGCATTAATAATTAGTATATAATATAGCATATCCCAGGCATTAGTTAGTATGTAGGATAGCCGTATGCTTATCCCAGGCATTAATTAGTATGTAGGATAGCCTTATCCTTATCCCAGGCATTAGTTAGTATGTAGGATAGCCTTATGTCTTTCCCAGGCATTAGTTAGTATGTAGGATAGCCTTATGCTTATCCCAGGCATTAGTTAGTACATAGGATAGCCTTATGCTTATCCCAGGCATAAGTTAGTACATAGGATATCCTACATACTAACTAAGGCATTCATTAGTATGTAGAATAGCCTTATGCTTATCCCAGGAATTAGTTAGTACATAGGAAAGCCTTATGTTTATCCCAGGCATTAATTAGTATGTAGGATAGCTTTATGCTTATCTCAAGCATTAATTAGTATGTAGGATTGCCTTATGCTTATCCCAGGCATTAGTTAGTAGGTAGGATTACCTTATGCTTATACCAGGCATTAAAAATATGTTGGATAGCCTTATGCTTATCTTTGGCATTAATCAGTCTGTAGGACAGGCTTATGCTTATTACAAGCATTAGTTAGTATGTAGGATAGTCTTATGCTTATCCCAGGCATTAATTAGTAAATAAGATAGCATTATGCTTATCCCAGACATTAGTTAGTATGTAGGATAGCCTTATGCTTATCCCAGGCATTAATTAGTATGTAGGATAGCCATATGCTTATCCCAGACATTAGTTAGTATGTACAATAGCCTTATGCTTATCCCAGGCATTAGTTAGTACACAGGAAAGCCTTATGTTTATCCCAGGCATTAATTCGTATGTAGGATAGCTTTATGCTTATCTCAGGCATTAATTAGTATGTAGGATAGACTTATACTTATCCTAGGAATTAATTAGTATGTAGGATAGCCTTATGCTTACCCCAGGCATTAGTAAGTATGTAGGATAGCCTTATGCTTATCCCAGGCATTAATTAGTATGTAGGATAGGCATATGCTTATCCCAGGCATTAGTTAGTATGTAGGATAGCCTTATGCTTATCCCAGGCATTATAGTACGTAGGATAGCCTTATGCTTATAACAGGCATTAATTAATATGTAGGATAGCCTTATGCTTATCCCATCCATTAATTAGTATTTAGGATAGCCGTATGCTTATCCAAGGCATTAGTTAGTATGTAGGATAGCCTTATGCTTATCCCAGGCATTAGTTAGTATGTAGGATAGCCTTATGCTTATCCCAGGCCTTAATTCGTATGTAGGATAGCCTTATGCTTATCCCAGGCATTAATTAGTATGTAGGATAGCTTTATGCTTATCCCAGGCATTAGTAAGTACCCCCCTCTCCCCCCTCTCTTTTTGCTCTCTCTCCCCCCTCTCTTTTGTGTGCTCTCTCTCTCCCACTCTCTTTTGCGCTCTCTCTCTCCCCCTCTCTTTTGTGCTCTCTCCCCCTCTCTTTTGTGCTCTCTCCCCCTCTCTTCGCGCTCTCTCCCCCTCTCTTTTGCTCTCTCCCTCTCCCCCATCTCTTTTGCTCTCTCTCTCTCCCCCTCTCTTTTGAGCTCTCTCTCCCCCTTCACTTTTGCGCTCTCTCTCCCCCCTCTCTCTCCCTACCCTCTCTCTCTCCCCCTCCCCTCTCTCTCTCCCCCCTCTCCCTCCCTCTCCTCTCTCTCCCCCCCTCTCCTCTCTCTCCCCCTCTCCTCTCTCTACACCCCCCTCTCCTCTCTCTACATCCCTCTCCTCTCACTCCCCCCTCCTCTCTCTCCCTCCCTCTCCTCTCTCTACCCCCCTCTCCTCTCTCTACACCCCCCTCTCCTCTCTCTACACCCCCCTCTCCTCTCTCTACACCCCCGTCTCCTCTCTCTACCCCCTCTCCTCTCTCTCCCCCCTCTCCTCTCTCTCCCCCCTCTCCTTTCTCTCTCCCCCTCTCCTCTCTCTACACCCCCCTCTCCTCTCTCTACACCCCTCTCCTCTCTCTCCCCCTCTCTTCTCTCTCCCCCTCTCCTTTCTCTCCCCCCTCTCCTCTCTCTCCCCCCTCTCCTCTCTCCCCCTCTCTTTTGAGCTCTCTCCCCCATCACTTTTGCGCTCTCTCTCCCCCCCCTCTCTCTCTCCCCCTCCCCTCTGTCTCTCCCCTCTCTCTCCCTCCCTCTCCTCTCTCTCCCCCCTGTCCTCTCACTCCCCCCTCTCCTCTCTCTACACCCCCCTCTCCTCTCTCTACACCCCCCTCTCCTTTCTCTACACCCGTCTCCTCTCACTCCCTTACTCACCTCTCTCTACCCCCCCTCTCCTCTCTCTACACCCCCCCCTCTCCTCTCTCTAGAGAGAGAGGAGAGGGGTATGTAGGATTGCCTTATGCTTATCCCAGGCATTAGCTAGTAGGTAGGATTGCCTTATGCTTATCCCAGGCATTAGTTAGTAGGTAGGATTGCTTTATGCTTATCCCAGGCATTAGTTAGTAGGTAGGATTGCCGTATGCTTATACTAGGCATTAATTCATACATTGGATAGCCTTATGCTTATACAAGGCATTAATTAGTACGTAGGATAATCTTATGCTTATCCCAGGCATTAGTTAGTATGTAGGATAGCCTTATGCTTATCCCAGGCATTAGCTAGTAGATAGGATAATCTTATGCTTATCCCAGGCATTAGTTAGTATGTAGGATAGCCTTATGCTTATCCCAGGCATTAGTTAGTATGTAGGATAGCCTTATGCTTATCCCAGGCATTAGCTAGTAGGTAGGATAATCTTATGCTTATCCCAGGCATTAGTTAGTATGTAGGATAGCCTTATGCTTATCCCAGGCATTAATTAGTATGTAGGATAGCCTTATGCTTATCCCAGGCATTAGCTAGTAGGTAGGATAATCTTATGCTTATCCCAGGCATTAGTTAGTATGTAGGATAGCCTTATGCTTATCCCAGGCATTAGTTAGTATGTAGAATAGCCTTATGCTTATCCCAGGCATTAGTTAGTATGTAGGATAGCCTTATGCTTATCCCAGGCATTAGTTAGTATGTAGGATAGCCTTATGCTTATCCCAGGCATTAATTAGTATGTAGGATAGCCTTATGCTTATCCCAGGCATTAGCTAGTAGGTAGGATTGCCTTGTGCTTATCCCAGGCAATAGTTAGTATGCAGGATTGCCTTATGCTTATCCCTGCCATTAGTTAGTATGTAGGATATCCTTATGCTTACCTCAGGCATTTATTACTATGTAGGATAGACTTATGCTCATCCAAGGCATTATTCAGTATGTAGGATATCCTTATGCTTATCCCAGGCATTAGTTAGAACATAGGATAGCCTTATGCCTATCCCAGGCATTAATTAGTATGTAGGATAGCCTTATGCTTATCCCAGGCATTAATTAGTATTTAGGATAGCCGCATGCTCATCCAAAGCATTAATTATTATGTATGATAGCCTTATGCTTATCCCAGGCATTAATTAGTATGTAGGATAGCCTTATGCTTACCTCATGCATTAATTACTATATAGGACAGCCTTATGCTTATCCCAGGCATTAGTTAGTATGTAGGATAGCCTTATGCTTATCTCAGGCATTAGTTAGTATGTAGGATAGATAGCCTTATGCTTATCGAATGCATTAATTAGTATGTAGGATTGCCTTATGTTTATCTCAGGCATTAGTTATTATGTAGGATAGCCTTATGCTTATCTCAGGCATTAGTTAGTACGTAGGATAGATAGCCTTATGCTTATCGAAGGCATTAATTAGTATGTAGGATAGCCTTAAGCTTATTCCAGGCATTCGTTAGTACGCAGGAAAGCCTTATGCTTTTTCCAGGCATTCGTTAGTACGCAGGAAAGCCTTATGCTTTTTCCAGGCATTAATTAGTACAAAGGATAGCCTTATGCTTATCCCAGACATTAGTTAATACGTAGGATAGCCTTATGCTTATCCCAGGCATTATTTAGAAGGTAGGATTGTCTTATGCTTATCCCAGGCATTAATTAGTATGATGAATAGACTTATGCTTTTCCCAGGCATTAGTTAGTACATAGGACAGCCTTAAACTTATTGCAGGCATTATTTAGTATGTAGCATAGCCTTATGTTTATCCCAGGCATTAGTTAGTACACAGGATATCTTTATGCTTATCTCAAGCATTAGTTACTACGTAGGATAAGTAAAAAGAGGAATAAAGGAATCCGGCACTCCTTGTAAAAACTTGAAACAGCACGGCTTTATTTGCAAATAAAATCAGGCATAATGCATAGCAGCCCCAGCAATTCATTCATTGCGGCACAGCAACAACAAGGTCAACATGGATGGTGGTCACTAGTGCTGACGCGTTTCGGCATCCCACGCCGTAGTCATAGCATGACTTATTTACTTATTCAAGCCTATCGGGAAGTCTGGCTAACACTCTCCCCCTCGCCCACCCAATGGAAATCAAAGGCGAGACCACACAGTGACGTCAGACGCCGCAGAGAGTTTGGCCGCATACACGTACTCACACGGACCGAGGATCCCAGTGAGCTCAAGGAGGGGAGCGATCGGCAGAGCCGGAGACACCGCAGTGGACGAGTGAAGTATGCTCTCCTAGTACCGAGCACTGAAGCAGTGACCTGTGAGTACTAAAATATTGTGAACCTCTCATATTTGTTTATAGATTTCTTCATCACTTGATGCAACCTGTTGAAGTGGGGGCGAGGTGAGTCGTGTACAAATACACACAAGTTCATTATTCACACAGATAGGAGTAATCACATTGTACTCTACACTACGTAGGATAGCCTTATGTTTATCTCAGGCATTAGTTAGTACGTAGGATAGCCTTAGGCTTATCCCATTCATTAGTTAGCAGGTAGGATGGCCTTATGCTTATCCCAGGAATTAGATATTACGTAGGATAGCCTTATGCTTATACCAGGCATTAGTTAGTATGTTGGATAGCCTTATGTTTATCCCAGGAATTAGTTATTACGTAGGATAGCCTTATGCTTATACCAGGCATTAGTTAGTATGTAGGATAGCCTTATGTTTATCCCAGGTATTAGTTAGTATGTAGGATAGCCTTATGCTTAATCCAGGCATTAGTTAGTACATAGGACAGCCTTAAGCTTATCGCAGGTATTATTTAGTATGTAGCATAGCCTTATGTTTATCCAAGGCATTAGTTAGTACACAGGATAGCCTTATGCATATCCCAAGCATTAGTTACTACGTGTGATAGCCTTATGTTTATCTCAGGCATTAGTTAGTATGTAGGATAGCCTTAGGCTTAATCCATTCATTAGTTAGTAGGTAGGATTGCCTTATGCTTATCCCAGAAATTAGATAGTGCGTAGGATAACCTTATGCTTATACCAGGCATTAGTTAGTATGTAAGATAGCCTTATGCTTATCTCAGGCATTAGTTAGTATGTAGGACAGCCTTATGTTTATCTCAGGCATTAGTTATTATGTAGGATAGCCTTATGTTTATCTCAGGCATTAATTAGTATGCAGGATAGCCTTATGTTTATCTCAGTCATTAATTAGTATGTAAGATAGTCTTATTCTTATCTCAGTCATTAATAAATATGTAGGATAGCCTTATGCTTATCCCAGTCATTAATTAGTATGTAGGATAGCCTTATGCTTATCCCAGTCATTAATTAGTATGTAGGATAGCCTTATGCTTATCCCAGGAATTAGTTAGTAAATGGGATATTGTTATACTTATCCTAGGCATGAGTTACTATGTAGGATAGTCTTATGTTTATATCAGGCATTAGTTAGTACGTAGGATAGCCTTATGCTTATCCCAGGAAATTGATAGTATATAGGATAGCCTTATGCTTATCCTAGGCATTAGTTAGTATGTAGAATAGCCTTATGCTTATCCCAGTCATTAATTAGTATTTAGGATAGCCTTATGCTTATCCCAGTCATTAATTAGTATTTAGGATAGCCTTATGCTTATCCCAGTCATTAATTAGTATTTAGGATAGCCTTATGCTTATCGCAGGAATTAGTACGTAGAATAGCCTTATGCTTATTCCAGGTATTAGTTAGTATGCAGGATAGCTTTATGTTTATCCCAGGAATTAGTTAGTATGTAGGATAGCCTTATGCTTATCCCAGGCATACTTAAAGTCCCCCACATATAGCCCTATGTACCCAGTGTTATGAAATGTTGTTGCACTTTACCAATAGTGATACTATGGAAATTTGCCTCCATTGCAGTTTTTTAAGGTCCACATTTGCCAGTACCCCTTTTATGAGTGTATATATATATATATATATATATATATATACAGTATATATGATCGTAGTAGGCTTTGGGTTAATCTAGACATAGGACAAGACCATTAGCCACATTAGAATCTTACTAAAACAAAATGTGAATTAGCTGGGCCTGCTAGGCTGTTCTCCTGATATTTTCCAGACATCTGTTTCCCATTTATGTAGAGACTTCATTTTGGAAGATTTCAGCTCATTTTCTTCTGCTACTCAAATTATTCAGCATTTCACTAACTTATTGTTCCATTTCAAAGTAACACTGTGACTGCTTCACTGGGTCCGTCCCTCCCACAGCACATGGGCTTTTGTTCTAAAGGATTAGTGGTTACTGAAATGGAGTATATCACAAGATTTATAGACACAGCTTCTTCAGAATGTGACCCTCTTCTGAGTCATCTCATTATTTAGGGACAGGTAGTCAACCAGGAAGACACAGTGGCGTAGCGTGGGTTGTCAGTGCCCAGGGCAAGGCAAGTATTGCGCCCCCCCCCAAACCCATTTTAGATATGCTGCTTCTTCTTACATTTGGGACAAACCAAGCAAAGACCCAAGCCTGGTAGATCACATAAAGCAAGGGACACTGTCTCCTCTCCCACAAAATGCTCCCTTAACCATCTTTACTGGATAACTAAGTTATTGCTGATGATACCCATATCCCCAAAATATGTCCCTTGTCATAAGCAGCTGCTAATCAGTAGCGCCTTACAAACAAAGCCATGAAAATAATATATTGGCAATACAAGAGGCAGTGGGTGAAGCCTGCAAGCATTATGTGCTATCCCCCTGTGATCAAACCCTGTCTGCAGCTCTCCAGAGCTGGGCAAATATATACAATATTAAATTTTAAGATTTATTTTCGTTTTACACATGGGGGAAAGCCCCCCTTAACCCCCATCTGGTGGTGACATGTCCTGATCTGTAAAACTTCATGGTACAAATACTGCAGACCACAGGGTGCACCCACCGCCACATTGCAGCAACCCATATTGTATATAAGGGGCATGGGACAGACAACCCAGCATTACATACATATATGGGGGGAGGGTGTATGGTATTTAGGGGGGTGCTGTTAAATTTATGTACTAACACAAATTATAGTTATTTTTTTTACTTTAAATGCAGTAAGGGTGGGTTTAATGTATATAAAAAAGGCAATGAGTACCCACACCCTAAAAATCGGTAAAAGTCCACACCTCAGGAGTCCAGCAAGAAATAGATTCAAGATGGTGAATTCATAGGACTTCTTTGATAGGAGACAAACACAGTGAAATGCCTGGTGAGCAGCACAATCCTGGTGCCAGACAGCACCCTAAATCTACTTCTGCCCTAGGAAGATCATGGAGGGGAAAAATCAAATACAGGAAACAAGGTCTCATTTTTGTCAACTGTCACAAATATACTTTTTTTGTGCAAGGACAAGATGGCGTAAGTTGTAATCAGAATCCGGTCAAACATGAAAGTATGGTCTCTGATCACCCCACCATCCCACTAACTAGGTAACTGGGGTTAACAGAAAGGCAGAGCCCAGCCATGCTGCCACCAGTGCCACGGGTTTGAAAGAGATTTATTGCACTTTTTAAGGATTCCTCCCCCCACCTCTGCTTAGAGATCCTTAAAAAGTGCCCCAGGCAATGCATGGCATTCTGGCTCTGGGTCCTTTGTTGGAAGGGAACTTAATTGTTGGGTAATAATAGAACCGTAATTAAGATGCATTTTGCATGTTGCTAGTATCAGGCAAAAACAGGGCTATAAGTAAGTCTGGTCCTGACACCTTACCTTAGTCGCGGCATCACCACATTCCTAACGGGTCGCAGAACAGAGCTGGGGGCCTGTCAGAATTTTTAGCCTCCCTTCTTCCCTTTGCTAAGTTGAGGCTGGAAGCGCCCCTCAGAATTATGCGCCCGGGGCAACCGCCCCTGTTGCCCCCCCCCACGCTACGCCACTCACATAGAACTTCTGGACATATCCCCTTCCAATAGTCTGACACAGAGAAAAACATGTTGCTAATCTTGTTATGAACATTCTACAATCTTTGACCCATAGAATGAACGAGCTACAGTTAGTGATTTGAGGAGAGACGCAACAGGTGATTAAAAACCTGAGTTCTGGGTGTTTTATCTGTTGTACAAACATAGAGCTTTTTATGTGTTATGTCTTCCAGGCTAAAAAGATAAACTGAGTCAGTGACAGGCGCATATTCTCAGAAAACATACAGCCAGATTACAAGTTTTGCGTTAGGAGCTGTGCGGTGCTAACGAGCAGTTTTTTCTCACCGCTCTTTTACCTACAGCGCTGGTATTACAGGTTTTTACAAACCCGGCGTTAAAAGACAAGAAGTGAGCGTTGAGCAAAATTTTGCTCCATACCGCACTCCAATACCGGCGCTGCTTAAGTCAGCGGTGAGCTGGTCGTACGTGCTTGTGCGCGATTTCCCCATAGACATCAATGTGGAGAGCCGGCTGAGAAAAAGTCTAACACCTGCAAAAAAGCAGCGTAAAACTCAGTAATGCAGCCCCATTGATTCCTATGGGGAAACACATTTTATGTTTACACCTAACACCCTAACATGAACCCCGAGTCTAAATGCCCTTTTCAGGGCAATGGGGAGCTTAGTTTTTTTTAGTTAGCTTTTTATTTGGGGGGTTGGTTGTGTGGGTGGTGGGTTTTACTTTTGTGGGGGTTGATTGTATTATTTTTTTTACAGGTAAAAGAGCTGATTACTTTGGGGCAATGCCCCGCAAAATGCCCTTTTAAGGGCTATTGGTAGTTTAGTTTAGGCTAGGTTTTTTTATTTTGGGGGGGGCTTTTTTTATTTTGATAGAGCTATTAGATTAGGTGTAATTAGTTTAAAGATCTTGTAAGTTGTTTATTATTTTCTGTAATTTAGTGTTTTTTTGTGTGATTTAGCTAATTTAATTTAATTTATTTAATTGTATTTAATTTAGTTTATTTAATTGTACTGTAAGGTTAGGTGTTATTATAACTTAGGTTAGGTTTTATTTTACAGGTAAATTTGTATTTATTTTAGCTAGGTAGTTAGTAAATAGTTAATAACTATTAAGTAACTATTGTACCTAGTTAAAATAAATACAAACTTGCCTGTAAAATAAAAATAAACCCTAAGATAGCTACAATGTAACTATTAGTTATATTTTAGCTATCTTAGGGTTTGTTTTATAGGTAAGTATTTAGTTTTAAATAGGAATAATGTAGTTAATGATAGTAATTTTATTTAGATTTATTTAAATTATATTTAAGTTAGGGGGTGTTAGGGTTAGGGTTAGACTTAGGTTTAGGGGTAATAAATTTAATATAGTGGCGGCGACATTGGGGGCGGAAGATTAGGGGTTAATATATATAATGTAGGTGGTGGCGATGTTAGGGGCGGCAGATTAGTGGTTAATAATATTTAACTAGTGTTTGCAAGGCGGAGGTGCGGCGGTTTAGGGGTTAATATGTTTATTCTAGTGGCAGCGATGTCTGGAGCGGCAGATTAGGGGTTAATACTTTTATTATAGTGTTTGCGATGCGGGAGGGCCTCGGTTTAGGGGTTAATAGGTAGTTTATGGGTGTTAGTGTACTCTTTAGCACTTTAGTTATGAGTTTTATGCTACAGCGATGTAGTGTAAAACTCATAACTACTGACTTTAGAATGCTTTACGGATCTTGGAGGTAGAGGGTGTACCACTCACTTTTTGCCTCCCAGGACAGACTCGTAATACCGGCGCTATGGAAGTCCCATAGAAAAAAGGGTTTACAAAGTTTACGTAAGTCGTTTTGCGGTAAGGCCAAAGAAGTGTGCGGTGCCCCTAAACCTGCAAGACTCGTAATACCAGCGGTAGTGAAAAAGCAGCGTTAGGACCTGTTAATGCTGCTTTTTCGGCTTAACGCAAAACTCGTAATCTAGCCGACAGTTTGTCAACTGCAAAACTGTCAGAGGTCTGACTGATCTTGAGCTAGATTACAAGTGGAGGGCAAACGTTTGTGCTCAAGATATATCGGGTTTTCACAATCGTTTGTGTGCAGGTTAAATTGCGCTCGTATTACAAGTTTAAAGTAAACGCAATTGCTTGAGCACAATTGAAGTTAACGCTCCTTGGGTTAGCGCATCCTCAGAGCTCTGGTTAACTATTTCGAGAAACAAAAAAGTCTCACAAAACACATCAAAAATAAATGACAAAGTACAGTGACACTCATATTAGCACCAAATAATAAAAATTATTTCTAAAACAAATATTGCACAAAAAGTTATAAGGGCTAAATATATAAGATCTCAGGTGTTAGAAAAAAAAGGCTGCAAAGGGCTTAACATAGATATCTCTTGTTTAGTACCCTTGACAACATGAGTTCGGGTTAGCACGCGAGTAGGGTGTTCGGTTTTCCTCACACTTTTTTTTTGCTCCACTGACTTCTATGGGGAATAAATGCGCAAAATATTCTAATTGCAATATTAGTGCTCTAGCAAAAGCGCTAAATAGCGCTCCACTCATAATCTGGCTCTTTATTTTATATTTTAGAGTAGTCTGGAATAATCAGCCAATCAGAGGCTGTATTGCATGAGCCGTTGTGAGAGTAAGGAGAGTTTATGCTGATGTGTGTGAGGGGTATTTTGAGTGGCTCGTATTTTGCAGGATTGCCCTGAATTGGGCACACTGTCCCTATGCGCACCCCTCTCCCCTATTAATGTACACCTTAATCCCACCAAACCAGCCCCTGTTTCATCTCAAATCCACCCAGAGTACATCCTCGCCCACTGCACCTTTACTCCTCCCCAGACTCTGACTGGGACATGTTCTAGAGCATTAGATAGTGATAACTTTACGTATATATAGCTCTCTAAACTACAACAGCTCTAGATTGTATGTTTTTTGTCACATGACTCTTTCCTGCACAAATTTGTTATCATTTTACTCCCGCAGCCACTCAGTAAGCAGCAGAGCGCTCACAGAATGAGTGCAGGAGCGGCTCTAGTAAAACTCTATGTGACAGGTGGAACGTGGATTGGCTGAACAACCTGTTGGCTCTTTTATGAAAAAAAAACACTTCCGCATTTAATGTACTGCAATCATTTGTAAGGTTTACTGTCCCTTTTTTATATATTTCGATTTATTTTGAATCAAATGTACAAATCTTATTTTAATTTATTTATTTTTTGCTATTTATTTTAGTGGCATAATTGTGATTTTACTATTAAAAGATTAACTATACACATTCAAGTTATTATATCATAAGACTTGCTGCTGTGATACCTGAGAGGCCATATGACATGGTTTTCCATTGGATATTCCTGATAAGTAAATTCTGGTTCTTTAAAGAATATTCTAATGTAAAGATGAAATAATTTATTTCTTCAGGTCGCTGCTCCCTTGGTTCTATAAACTCGCCATCAGCGCCCAACTAACATAGCCCATGAAAATAATATTCGCCTAGGGGCCACATTTATTAAAGCCTGGTTGGATAAGGTTTGCTTTCAAAATTGCAGCGAGCAGGCAGCACATGCAATTACTTGTGCAGGCGCGTCCCCTGCTCTCACATGACTGTCATTTGATCGGGATGATCGAGCATTAAGGGGGGAGGAGGGGATAAGTAGCAGTGGTCTTAAGTAGAGCCCCAGCAGTGCACAACCCTTAAATGGATAGAGAGGTCAAAAATGGAATGTGCAAGGTTGTCTTTCAATTTTAAATAGAAGCATTTTTGCAATACAATTCTATTATTATTATTGGTTTTCTGCAGCATACGCACATATCCTGTAAGGACTCGTGCACCAGCATTCAAACCCGATGCCTGCTCAGAGAACTGGTGGTGCATTGCTTCTGTGAAGATGTAATTAGTGTCATATAAGCCATTGCTTACTCTGATAAACAGTGGTGTTTGAATACTGGTGCACTCACAGGATATGTGTGTATGCCACTGAAAGACACTAAGAATTTAAACTAGAAGCATTTTAGCTTTAGTATGTAACAAAAATGTTTATGAGTAACAATTAACCATTCAAATAAAACATTTTTTTATTAAAGCTATTTCATCTTTATCTTCTGATACTAACTTTTTATAGTCAATCGTTACTGTGCAAGATTCTTATAAACCACACTGAGAAATTGCTTCACTGTTCAAAATCCGTTAATCCAATGGATGGGTTTAAAGAAGTGATACCAGTTTTGCAATCTCTGGTTTCATGTCACTTGAACAACTCTTGAATCACCACAGTTACAAATCTTGTAATGATTTGCTTGGAGCATAGATGAACTACTGTACCAATAAATCAACTTTATAGAAAGTGTATTCTACTTACCAAAGTGTTATGTAGTGCACCACCAGATTATTTCTGATGACAGAAGACTTAAAAACCATGAATGGTTGACTGTGTACAAAGCTACTCAGACAAGCACAACAGGACTTTGCTGTGTTTCCTGCTATTACACAATGATTCTAAACTGTGCAGTTAAGGTTAAAGGGACACTCAGGTTAAATTAAATTTTCATGATTCAGATACAGCATGTAATTTTAAACAACTTTACAATTAACTTCCATTAAAAAAAAAAATGTGCACAGTCTTTTATATTTACAATTTTTGAGTCACCAGATCCTACTGAGCATGTGCAAGAATTCACAAACTATACATATATGCATTTGTGATTGGCTGATTGCTATCACATGGTACAAGGGGAGTGGAAATATACATAACTTTAAAATTTGTTATTAAAAAATCTACTACTCATTTGAAGTTCAGACTAAGTGCTATTGCATTGTCTTGTTATCTTGCATTTGTTGATTATGCAAATCTAATGTGTTGACTGGTCCTTTAATAATCTGCACTAATGCACAGTGCTGGCAAAAACAAAGAATACAAAAACCTACAGTACACAGACTGCAATTTATCATACTGAGAAAAAGTGTAAATTGCTGATATACCTGAACTATCATAGAAGAAGAAAATACAAATTGAAAAAAGTTGTTTTGCTTTAAGGATCTAGAATAAAGCACAACAAATGATGATAATTATACTAAGAGGGACCCACTAGATTCCTCTTCCACTCCTTTCCTACTAGTGCCCCCTATGGTAATTCCACTGCCCAGTTTCCACCTTTTATGTCTATTAGTGCCCCCTCAGTAATCCCACCACTCTCTGGGGGGCAGTACCGCACACTTTGGGAAACACTGCTTAAGAGCATTTTATTTTTTAAACTTCTTTTACTATGTGTTTAACCCCAGCAAAGGTGTTAAATACATATTCAAAGTCCTACTTTCACACCATCTCCCTGCTGCTATAGATAAGGATGCAAATGTTTCTGATCATATATACATATGCATGTACACTACTGAGGAGCCTTATACTCTTTAGGAATGCTACATTTTTGACTAGAATGTAACATTTACACATTAGGGGACATTATTATTTTATGGACAGAACAGCCCCTTTGGAATCCGCAGATATAGCAAGACCTACTAGGATAGAGTGTACTATTTGAGGCCTGTTCTGCAGATCACACTATGGATCTCTCAGGGGCGTAACTAAACAGCGCCTTTTATGTATATTGAATCCAGCTTAGAATGGTTTGAAATCAGCTCAGCCAAGAGCCACATAACAGCACAAGAAACTGCTTCTCTGTGAGTTGTCATTCCCCCTGTTTAGTCCTTGCCAGAAGATATGTGCTCATGCAACCTTCGCGTAAAATTATGGTGGCATTTTTTTTCTGCACGGACAGATTGAGACAAATAACGTGGAAACCTTGCCACCATATTTGTAAAAGAAAATGCAAAACACTTTCCTTACACTTCTGTAGGGGGAGGCTAATCAAGTGACAAGCCGTGATATATAGATGGACCCTGGACCCCGCCAATGCCACAATACTAGGATTGGCCCCATAGAGGTGTCAGACCAGTATCAATTGAGACCTCTGAGACCCCTATAGTTATGCCCCTGAGATCAGTAACATCTCACCATGGAATAAAAAATAAAATTGTCCAGATGTCTTCCTGTGTGATATAACCCAAGTTTATTGTTGTTTTTTTCTAATGCGTAATATGGATCTGTGACATTAAAATGCAAAATTACTATTGAAATAGTTAAATTACTTTGAAAAACTAAATAAATAAATTGTATTCAGCTTCTATATACAGAACAACAATAGTTTCCTACATGTGATTATTTTATAAATGCAAATTACTTTATATTTTTAAAAAGTACCATCAACTAATATTTGACACCTCACTTACAATATATTTCAGTATTCACAATGAAACAAATATGTTAACACAAACGTTTGTCAAACAATAATGAATATCTTCATTGCAAAAGCTTCTGGATTATATATATATATATTCAGCAATATAATAAAAAATATGTTTAAAAATATTCCTCTAAGGTTTAAATACAAAGAAAGAGAGATAACCCTGTTTGTATAATATAGTAGATTTGTTTCTATGACAAAACCTTTGGTGACATCACCAGATTAATACACACTATGACTTTTTTGTATTTGCCTCTAAGACTAATTAAAGTGATTATAAACTTTAACAAATTAAAGTCCAGTATTAAACAATACTCTTAAAAACAGGGGCACTTTAATTCATTAAAGTTTACAATGATGCTTATTTTTTAAAAAGAGTTACCTTTGCGTTATGGTAAACATAATGCTGATTCTCCACCCATATCTCCTGCTTTCTTTAGCAGATCGATGAAGAATCCAACTTCCTCCAATCATTGTGTGCCCCCTTTGGAGTCCAGTTCGTGGGGCAATGCAACGATTGGAGGAAGCCAGATTAGTCATATATTTAAAGTTTACAATCACTTTAAGAAGCAGATTGGGCATTTAATAAAAAAAAGACAAAAAAGGATATTCAAAATGGATCTAACAGGGGGAACATAATATTACAAAATAAATGCTTAGTATGTTCCCAGATCAGAACTAATAAAGTGCTGATTTCTGCTTAAACGTACTGAATTCTAAGGTACAATTATTTTTTTTAATTTAGCTGTTTTAATTAAAATGTAATGCAAGGATCATTTTTTTTTAAATGTCCCTTTGATAATAAATTTGCAATAACAATTTATTAAAGGAACATGAAACCCATTTTTTTTTCTTTCATGATTCAGATAGAGAATGCAATTTGAAATAATTTTCCAGTTTATTCCTATTAGATATTTGTTTTTGTTCACCTTGTATCCCTTGTTGAAAAGTATACCTAGGTAGGCTCAGAAGCTGCTGATTGGTGCTTGCACATATATGCCTCTTGCTATTGGCTTTCAGCTAGCTCCCAGCATTGAAGCAAATTAGATAATAGAATAAAGCAAATTAGATAATAGAATGAAGCAAATTAGATAATAGAAGTAAATTGTTCTATCTGAATCATGAAAGAAAATTTTGTGTTTCATGTCCCTTTAAAGACTTGTTGCCATGGCAACTAATAATATTTGTATTAGATCTGAGATTGCTTAGCCAATAAGCTGGTGTCTTGTGTATTTAAATAAATGTGTAATTAAATATGTTATTCTTTGGTTTGTCATTAATTTGTCTAATAAAGCTTTGCTGGTTGTTTTGGACAACACTTTAGTTTGCTGCCTTGGACATGGTTAAAAAAAAAACTCTTCTTTTTAGAAGTCATACTATGTATTTACAGGTAATTCACTTTTAGAATCATTATTATTGTATGAGAATAAGGCAGTTTGCTGCAGAGGTCTTCTTGCTTTTTATTTTATTTGTATAGGTAACTTTTTAACTTTGGCACTTGAGGTCTCATGCACAGTACTACTACTTAGTGCATTTTTGCTGGGACAATGAGGTGTGTGAGAAAGTGGCTGATTAAAACCATGAGCCTTTATGCAGTAATGAGCGTGAGCGAGTGGCCGAAGGAGGAGGTGAAAGTGCTGCCCCCCCCAGTCATAGGGAATTGAAATCCGTGACCAGAGTATTAGGGTATGAAAAGAGGAAATGAGCACTTTAATTACAGCACTCCAAAACTTCACCTCCCCCAGCACCATCTGCATTTAAAGGGATAATGCTGCTTAGTACCAAAGTCTATTGTCCTTGTCAGAGATGAAAAAAAACCTGTAACCTTTTTGTTGGCATAGGATAGCATTACATGTGCTTGTTTTGTTCATCTTTGTGTAATTCTGATTTCATTGTGTACATTTGTTTTTACTTTAAAATAGAAAAATACTATTACACTCTGTCTGTCTCCGATCTATTATCTATCTATATATCATCTTTCTGCCTGTCACAATTTATCTATCTATCTCTGTCTATCTATCTATCTATCTATCTATCTATCTATCTATCTATCTATCATCTATATGCATGTGTCTGTCTGTCTATCTATCTATCTATCTATCTATTATCTATCTATATATCTATCTATCATCTTTCTGCCTGTGACAATTTATCTATCTATATATCTCTATCTATCTATATGCATGTGTCTGTCTATCTATCTATCTATCTATCTATCTATCATCTATCTATCTATCTATCTATCTATGTATCTTGCCTGTGTCAATTTATCTACCGATCTATCTGTCTATCTATTTATTTATATGCATGTGTCTAGCATTCTATCTATCTATATGCACATAAATTATTTTTTTGTATGTTTTAAATAAAAAATAATTTAAAAAAATGTTCCTGTGCTGAAATAAATGACTTTTTGTTTTTATTACTTTGGGGCGGGCGTGTTACAATGCACCACTAGTGCTGTAGGCGTTTTTTCATATACTGAAACATATCTGTTCTGAGAAATCAGTAGGCATTTCTCATTTATTTCTTTAACACGAAAAAACAGCCTTAAAGTGACAGTCAAGTCAAAATTAAACTTTCATGGTTCAGATAGGGCATGCCATTTTAATCAACTTTCCAATTTACTTTTATCATCAAACTTGCTTTATTCTTATGGTATTCTTTGTTGAAAGTTAAAACCTAGGTAGGCGCATATGCTAATTTATAAGCCCTTGAAGGCAGCCTGATATTTCAGTGCATTTTGAATTTTTTTCACAGTTAGACAGTGCTAGTTCATGTGTTCCATATAGATAGCATTGTGCTGACTTCTGTGTAGTTATTTATAAGTCAGCACTGATTGGCTAAAATAAAAGTCTGTCAAAAGCACTGAGATAAGGGGGCAGTCTGCAGAGGCTTAGATACAAGGTAATCACAGAGGTAAAAAGTGTATTAATATAGCCGTGTTGGTTATGCAGAACTGGGAAATGGGTAATAAAGGGATCATTGGTTCATGAGTTTCACATTCATTTAAAGTCAGTTCCCCACAACATCTATTGACAAGTCCAGTTGAATGCAATTGGGAGAGCTGGAAACACAAAAACTATAATTGTTGTCCATAAGTAAAAATATCAGCAGCTTAAAACTTCCAGCCATTAAATGGTTATGGAACAGTAGTCCCTTGGTTTCATAGACTTGTGTAGACTTGTTAGCAGCTGAAGGGTTAAATGTGGAACATGAGAGAACAACACCTAATAGATTCAGTTCTGACCCAGGAAATAATTTAGCTGACAAAAGCAGAGATATCTACTCCCAGACCAGGAACTGTTTTACCTTCATGAATAAAACAGAGAGGGGATTTGACACTGATTCAGCAGATAAAGGCAGCTCATCTGTACAGTGCAACAGGCAGCGCTGCTCTCTGATTCAACAAGAAACAAAATGTGTCCACTCAGGGCTGTTTGCACAGAGTATATTGAATCCAGCTTAGAGCTGATGTTAAGCAAACACCTCTCTTTTGAGAGCTCTCCAAGTACTTTCAAGTCATTGGATGTGCCTCCCCCCCTACTGAGTCTCTTACTGGGGGGGGGGGGGGGGGCAAAAAAAGCTGCACTGCTGACTAAAAGGATCCACATGGGCCTTATTGTTACTGAACATACGGCTCTGTTACTTAACCTTTTCATTGCCATGCCGACAACAACTCTACACTTAGGTTTATTAAACAGAAGTTATATGAAACCTACAATTTTTATTTCATAATTCAGATAGAGCAAAACTTTCTATTTTACTATTATCAAATTTACTTTGATTTCTTGGTATCCTTTAATAAAAGCAAACAAACAGCAGGTAAGTAGCCTCAGGACAATGCGTGCATCAGAGCAGTATATAGCAGCAGTTTTGCAACAATGCTTTTTAATAATGTTATACACTGTGCACACACTACTGCCATCTAGTGCTCAAAAGTGTAATACACTGCTAAACCATATTGTGCTGCAGAAATTCCATACCTACTCTTTTTTTAAAAAATGATACCTTAAGAATAAAGTAAATTAATTGGACTTTTTGCTCATATGTTCTGTCTGAATCATGAACCAGAAAAAATTGAGTTTCATATCCCTTGAAGTTATTTGTTTAATATATGCACAATATCAGAAAGGACCAGTAAATACAGTAGATTTGCATAATAAACAAATGCAAGATAACAAGACAATGCAATAGCACTCAGTCTGAACTTCAAATGAGTAGTAGATTTTTTTTCTGACAAAGTTATGTCTATTTCCACTCCGACTGCATCATGTGACAGCAATCGGCCAATTACAAATGCATATATGTCTTTTCTGTGAATTGTTGCTCATGCTCAGTAGGAGCTGGTAATTTAAAAAGTGTAAATATAAAAAGGCTGGGTACATTTTGTTAATAGAAGTAAATTGCTAATCTATCTGAATAATGAAAGTTTAATTTTGACTTGAGTGTCCTTTTAAAGGGATGGTAAATCCTAGCGTTTGTAAAACACTAGGATTTACCAGTGGAACAAATGAAGTATAAAATGCTTCATGCTGAAAGTTCCTTTATTTGTCTGAAGCGTTTGCCGCATTGAGCACCTCAGGCAGCCCACAGCAGAACACTATTTTGCTGGGAGGTGACGTTTCCACCTCTTAATAAATAGCCGTGTGGGCCAGCTGGCACCAAGCGGGTAACTAGCACACTATTGGCTAAAAGGTAGAAACGTCACCTCTCAGCAAAATAGCTTTCTGCTGTGAGCTGCCTGAGGCGCTCAGTGGGGTGAACGCTTTAGCCAAATAAAGGAACTTTCAGCATGATGTATTTTATACTTCATGACTGAAAGTCCCCTTTATTTGTTCCACTGGTAAATCCTAGCGTTTCATAAATGCTAGAATTTACCATCACTTTAAAGGGACATTCAAGTCAAAATTAAACTTTTATTATTCAGATAGAGCAGCAATTTTAAACAACTTTCCAGTTTATTTTCATTAACAAAATGTGCATAGTCTTTTTATATTTACACTTTTTAAATTACCAGCTCCTACTGAGCATGTGCAAGAATTCACAGAATATAGCATTTGTGATTGGCTGATGGCTGTCACATGATGCAATGGGAGTGGATGTAGACATAACTTTGAATTTTGTCAGAAAAAAATCTACTACTCATTTGAAGTTCAGACTTAGTGCTATTGCATTGTTTTTATGTCATGCATTTGTTGATTGTGGATCTGCTGTATTTACTGGTCCTTTCATTTCTGATATTATGCATATATTAATATATATATAAATTTAATATTTTATACTTTTTGACTGAAAGTCCCCTTTATTTGTTCTACTGGCAAATCCTAGTGTTCCACAAACGCCAGGATTTACTATCACTTTAAGCACTGAAATGTAAAATATCTGTGTACAATATGCATTACAAGCATTTAAAACTGCTTTTTTATGGATATAACCCTTAACCTCTTGAGTATGTTATCTGATTGCCTTAATTGTGGTCTATAGTGGCAGATACAAATGAGATCCTGTACTGATCAGGCAATCACCGTGTAGCATGTTGCAACATTTAATATTCCGTAGTAAAGGCTGACAAAATAAACAATTAAAGATCATTGCAAGTTCTCTTTTTTACTATGTATAATTAAATATTTTATGGGGAATTTAAATTTAAGCTTAACCCCTTCGCTACTGGGAATTTCAGAGAAAAACTTGCCCAAAATACAGAGACATTTTGACAAACTTTGGGTTTCTCTCTGAAATTATTTACATACTGCTTGTGCAATAATAACACAAATGGTTGTAAAAGCTTATCTGGGATCCACTTTGTTCAGAAATAGCAGACATATATGGCTTTGCAATTGCTTTTTGGTAAGTGGCAGCCATTTTAGATATTGGCAACTGTTAGCCAGGACCCAGATTATAGTATTTTTTTTTTTTTTTTATTATTTATGAATATTTTTTTTCTGTCATGTAGTCACCCAACCTGTGATCGGTTTGTAGGACCTTACCCCCCCCCCCCCGCCCCAATTTTTTTTCTTCCCTGCAGTGTAGTGACGCATCACTCTCTCTCCATTCCAAACTTATTTGCTGTAGTGTATGATCCTGGCCCTCCCTCTCCCCACCGCCGCTGGGCCGCACACCTGCCTCCCTCCTTCTGTCCCACACCTCCCTCCGGCACCAACGGATGATCATTACAGACAGTGACAAAAGAAAGATTTTGGGTTTTGTATCTCTTTAATGTCCTTTATAATTCTAGATGTATTGTAAAATTAGATATAACATGTAATTAATAAAACACATCTATTACTTGTGCCTTTGAGAGTCATACATTTCACTAGATACCTTTTTTTAAGTATAGGATAATATGGGCAGACAGGGAATCATAGGCATTATCTAGCTCAGGTCTGAAATGCAGCATCTTTGGTTAGGTGTAAATGTATTTATGTATTTATGGATAGATATACTAAATTGTCTCTGATTTCTACTTTCAGTTCATATAGAACAGTCCCCGACCCCCAATAGGCTTCAGCAGAGGAGATTAAATAAGAAGAGGATTTGTAGCTCAGCACCATCGGTTACTTTATAGAAAGTAGAGTACTTTATAGAAACTTTGCACTAATTTCTTCAGTATTTGAACAACTAAGATAAATAAAAAATACATCTACATAATATTTGCTCTGAATAAATAATTATGTTTAGAAGGTTTTCATGTTTAGTGTCCTTTGAACTGGAACACAGTAAAAAAGTTTCCTCTATGTAAACCAAGGTTTCTTCTCTGCACAAGCCAAGCTCTCCCCAATGTAAGCCAATGATCCCTTCTCCCCCGATCAAGTCTTCTCATCTTCACCAATCATGGCCACTCCCTTATATAAATCAACACCTCTATGCTAAGGTCTCTCCTCTAAAATAGCTTAAAGCTTTCTATGTAAACCAAGGTTTATCCTCAGCAAGGTCTCTCCTCTACACCAGTCAAGGACTCTCCTCTACACCAGCGAATGACTCTCCTCTACACCAGCGAATGACTCTCCTTTATACCAGCCAATGACTCTCCTCTACACCTGCCAAGGACTCTCCTCTACACCAGCCAAGGACACTCCTCTACATTAGCCAAGGACACTCCTCTAGATTAGCCAAGGACTCTCCTTCAAACCAGCCAAGCACTCTCCCCTATACCAGCCAAGGACTCCCCTTTACACCAGCCAAGGACTCTCCTCTAAACCAGACAAGGACTCTCTTCTACAACAGCCAAAGGCACTCCGCTATGTAGGTCACTGCCACTCAACTATCAAAGGCCTCACTTCTACTCCAGCAAAGGCTTTTCCCCTATGTAACCTAACCCAGCCAAGGTTTATCCACTTAGCCAGTCAAGGACTTCCCATATTCCAGCCAATACCTCTTTTTACACGTCAAGGCCTCCCCCTATACCAGCAGAGGCCTCACCTTTTGCCAGCCAAGGCCTCTCCACTACACCAACAAAGGCTTCCCTCTACATAAGTGCAACCACACCAAGCTGTAAGTGCTTTATTCAAGTCATTACCTCACATAACTTGTATTTATGTTCCCGTTTACCTAATTATCATGTTTCATTAGGACTTCATTCTGAAGTAGGATTTATTTGAGGCATTACAATTGTTACCCCAGTAACTCTAAAGTAGGGTATGGGGACAATCTCAGCTGGGACGTTTCAAAGAATAAGCAGGAAAATATGTTAATTTGTATTATTGTATGGTTTTTAAACATGCACAGACTAATAAACTGCATTAGTGTCACAAACTGGGTAATACTGTTATTTAAACTTCTTAGTGCAAAGTACTATTATTTTAATATCACAATATTTCACTGAAAGAGACCTTAATGTGTCACATACACATTAAAAACAAATTCAGGGGCGTTGCATGAGTTTTATGATTACACTGAGGCTGAGAACAGCTTTGTTACCAGCTATTGATGAACCAAATTCAGGCCATGGATGTCTTTTGTATTAGTAACATGATTATACCTCCCCGGTCTGTTGGGTATAATTGTGTGTCTATGACAACCGTGCAATTTAATTACTTGTATTGGTCTTGGCTCCTTTTACATTTGTTAAACTGTGAAAATCAACAGCATTTTCCATGGAAATTTTTCTGGATAATTCCATGACAAAACATCTAAACCTGTTTAATCGTTGCTATACCCACCTCTTGTTGACTCACAGTACTTTTTGCTACCTATGTTCAGCTGAAAAGAGTCAGGTTATTGGCTGCCATGCTGTAAGCCTCTGAAGAACTGAGAACTTGTTCTTTATCAAGTCTTTATCAAGTTAAATATCCAATCTATTTCTATTCTCATATTTATTTATTTCTGGTGGTATCCTATTTTGAAATGTACGTAGCCAATCACAGTTTGTGCAGTGATAAATGGTCTGTTTGTAGGTGTTGGTCGGTTGTTATCAAATTGCTTTCAATTTGCTTATAAATAATCCTATTTAAAGGAATAGGAAACCGAAAATGTATCTTTCATGATTCAGATAGAGCATCTGATTTTAAACAACTTTCTAATTTATTTCTATTAATAATTTATTTTTGTTATTCTTATTATCTTTTGTTGAAAAGCAATGACTTAAGCTTAGAAACCTACCCATTTCTGGATCACTATATGGCAGCAGTTTTGCAAGAATGTTATCCATTTGCAAGAGCATTAGAGGGCAGCACTATTTCCTGTTATGTAGTACACCAGATGCCTACCTAGGTATCTCTTCAACATAGAAAATCATGGGGGGAAAAGCTAATTTGATAATGGACGTAAATTGGAAACTTTTTAAAAATTGTATGTTCTGCTGAGTCACAAAATAAATTTTTGGGGTTAATATATGTTTAATGCTCATTGCTTTACAGATCTGTGGGTGACACACTTTGTGTTTCTTTTGCTTTACAGATCTGTGGGTGACACACTTTGTGTTTCTTTTGCTTTACAGATCTGTGGGTGACACACTTTGTGTTTCTTTTGCTTTACAGATCTGTGGGTGACACACTTTGTGTTTCTTTTGCTTTACAGATCTGTGGGTGACACACTTTGTGTATTTTTTGCTTTACAGATCTGTGGGTGACACACTTTGTGTATTTTTTGCTTTACAGATCTGTGGGTGACACACTTTGTGGTTGTTTTGCTTTACAGATCTGTGGGTGACACACTTTGTGTATTTTTTGCTTTACAGATCTGTGGGTGACACACTTTGTGGTTGTTTTGCTTTACAGATCTGTGGGTGACACACTTTGTGTATTTTTTGCTTTACAGATCTGTGGGTGACACACTTTGTGTTTCTTTTGCTTTACAGATCTGTGGGTGACACACTTTGTGTATTTTTTGCTTTACAGATCTGTGGGTGACACACTTTGTGTATTTTTTGCTTTACAGATCTGTGGGTGACACACTTTGTGTATTTTTTGCTTTACAGATCTGTGGGTGACACACTTTGTGTTTCTTTTGCTTTACAGATCTGTGGGTGACACACTTTGTGTTTCTTTTTGCTTTACAGATCTGTGGGTGACACACTTTGTGTTTCTTTTGCTTTACAGATCTGTGGGTGACACACTTTGTGTATTTTTTTTTGCTTTACAGATCTGTGGGTGACACACTTTGTGTTTTTTTTTGCTTTACAGATCTGCGGGTGACACACTTTGTGGGTTTTTATTTTGCTTTACAGATCTGTGGGTGACACACTTTGTATTTGTTTTTTTTTTTTGCTTTACAGATCTGTGGGTGAAACACTTTGTGTCTTTTGCTTTACAGATCTGTGGATGACACACTTTGTGTTTCTTTTTTTGCTTTACAGATCTGTGGGTGACACACTTTGTGTATTTTTTTTTGCTTTACAGATCTGTGGGTGACACAGGTTTTTTTTGCTTTACAGATCTGTGGGTGACACACTTTGTGTTTCTTTTGGTTTACAGATCTGTGGGTGACACACTTTGTGTTTCTTTTGCTTTACAGATCTGTGGGTGACACACTTTGTGTTTCTTTTGCTTTACAGATCTGCGGGTGACACACTTTGTGTGTTTTTTTTGCTTTACAGAATCTATGGGTGACACACTTTGTGTTTTGTTTTTTTTGCTTTACAGATCTGTGGGTGACACACTGTTTTTTTTCTTTACAGATTTGTGGGTGACACACTTTGTGGGGGTTTTTTTGCTTTACAGATCTGTGGGTGACACAGTTTTTTTGCTTTACAGATCTGTGGGTGACACACTTTGTGTTTCTTTTGCTTTACAGATCTGTGGGTGACACACTTTGTGTTTCTTTTTTTGCTTTACAGATCTGTGGGCGACACACTTTGTGTATTTTTTTTTGCTTTACAGATCTGTGGGTGATACACTTTGTGTTTCTTTTGCTTTACAGATCTGTGGGTGACACACTTT
This sequence comes from Bombina bombina, assembly GCF_027579735.1. Taxonomy (NCBI): domain Eukaryota; kingdom Metazoa; phylum Chordata; class Amphibia; order Anura; family Bombinatoridae; genus Bombina; species Bombina bombina. Next base: position 46,965,833 of record NC_069501.1, read on the forward strand.
GTGTGTTTTTTTGCTTTACAGATCTGTGGGTGACACACTTTGTGTGTTTTTTTGCTTTACAGATCTGTGGGTGACACACTTTGTGTGTTTTTTTGCTTTACAGATCTGTGGGTGACACACTTTGGCCCCAATTTATCAAAGTCTGGCGGACCTGATCCGACACTGCAGATCAGGTCTGCCAGACCTCGCTGAATACGGAGAGCAATACGCTCTCCGTATTCAGCATTGCACCAGCAGCTTGCAAGAGCTGCTGGTGCAACGCCGCCCCCTGCAGACTCGAGGCCAATCAGCCGCCAGCAGGGGGGTGTCAATCAACTCAATCGTACTCGATCGGGTTGAATTCCGGCGATGTCTGTCCGCCTGCTCAGAGCAGGCAGACAGGTTATGGAGCAGCGGTCTTTAGACCACTGCTTCATAACTTGTGTTTCTGGTGAGTCTGAAGACTCGCCAGAAACACGGGCCCACAAGCTCCGTACAGAGCTTGATAAATGGGCCCCTTTGTGTTTGTTTGTTTTTTTGCTTTACAGATCTGTGGGTGACACACTTTGTGGGGGTTTTTTTTGCTTTACAGATCTGTGGGTGACACACTTTGTGGGGGGGGGGTTTGCTTTACAGATCTGTGGGTGACACACTTTGTATTTGTTTTTTTTGCTTTACAGATCTGTGGGTGAAACAATTTGTGTGTCTTTTGCTTTACAGATCTGTGGGTGACACACTTTGTGTTTTTTTGTTTTGCTTTACAGATCTGTGGGTGACACACTTTGTGTTTCTTTTTTTGCTTTACAGATCTGTGGGTGACACACTTTGTGTATTTTTTTTTGCTTTACAGATCTGTGGGTGACACACTTTGTGTTTTTTTTTTGCTTTACAGATCTGTGGGTGACACACTTTGTGTTTTTTTTTTGCTTTACAGATCTGTGGGTGACACACTTTGTGTTTTTTTTTTTGCTTTACAGATCTGTGAGTGACACACTTTGTGTTTTTTTTGCTTTACAGATCTGTGGGTGACACACTTTGTATTTGTTTTTTTTTGCTTTACATATCTGTGGGTGAAACACTTTGTGTGTCTTTTGCTTTACAGATCTGTGGGTGACACACTTTGTGTTTTTTTGTTTTGCTTTACAGATCTGTGGGTGACACACTTTGTGTTTCTTTTTTTGCTTTACAGATCTGTGGGTGACACACTTTGCATATTTTTTTTTGCTTTACAGATCTGTGGGTGACGCAGGTTTTTTTGCTTTACAGATCTGTGGGTGACACACTTTGTGTTTCTTTTGCTTTACAGATCTGTGGGTGACACACTTTGTGTTTCTTTTGCTTTACAGATCTGTGGGTGACACACTTTGTGTTTCTTTTGCTTTACAGATCTGTGGGTGACACACTTTGTGTTTCTTTTGCTTTACAGATCTGCGGGTGACACACTTTGTGGGGTTTTTTTTTTGCTTTACAGAATCTATGGGTGACACACTTTGTGTTTTTTTTGTTTGGCTTTACAGATCTGTGGGTGACACACTGTTTTTTTTCTTTACAGATTTGTGGGTGACACACTTTGTGGGTTTTTTTTTGCTTTACAGATCTATGGGTGACACAGTTTTTTTTGCTTTATAGATCTGTGGGTGACACACTTTGTGTTTCTTTTGCTTTACAGATCTGTGGGTGACACACTTTGTGTATTTTTTTTTTTGCTTTACAGATCTGTGGGTGACACACTTTGTGTTTCTTTTGCTTTACAGATCTGTGGGTGACACACTTTGTGTTTCTTTTTTGCTTTACAGATCTGTGGGTGACACACTTTCTGTATTTTTTTTTTGCTTTACAGATCTGTGGGTGACACAGTTTTTTTTTTTTGCTTTACAGATCTGTGGGTGACACACTTTGTGTTTCTTTTGCTTTACAGATCTGCGGGTGACACACTGTTTTTTTTCTTTACAGATCTGTGGGTGACACACTTTGTGGGGGGGGGGGTTTCTTTACAGATCTGTGGGTGACACACTTTGTGGGGTTTTTTTTTGCTTTACAGATCTGTGGGTGACACACTGTGTTTTTTTTTTTTTGCTTTACAGATCTGTGGGTGACACACTTTGTGTTTTTTTTTTGCTTTACAGATCTGTGGGTGACACACTTTTTTTTTTTGCTTTACAGATCTGTGGGTGACACACTTTGTGTGTTTTTTTTTTTTTTTTGCTTTACAGATCTGTGGGGGACACACTTTCTGTTTTTTTTTTTGCTTTACAGATGTGTGAGTGACACACTTTCTGTTTTTTTTGCTTTACAGATCTGTGGGTGACACACTTTGTGTTTTTTTTTTTTTGCTTTACAGATCTGTGGGTGACACACTTTGTGTTTTTTTTTGCTTTACAGATCTGTGGGTGACACACTTTGTATTTGTTTTTTTTTGCTTTACATATCTGTGGGTGAAACACTTTGTGTGTCTTTTGCTTTACAGATCTGTGGGTGACACACTGTGTTTTTTTGTTTTGCTTTACAGATCTGTGGGTGACACACTTTGTGTTTCTTTTTTTGCTTTACAGATCTGTGGGTGACACACTTTGCGTATTTTTTTTTTGCTTTACAGATCTGTGGGTGACGCAGGTTTTTTTGCTTTACAGATCTGTGGGTGACACACTTTGTGTTTCTTTTGCTTTACAGATCTGTGGGTGACACACTTTGTGTTTCTTTTGCTTTACAGATCTGTGGGTGACACACTTTGTGTTTCTTTTGCTTTACAGATCTGTGGGTGACACACTTTGTGTTTCTTTTGCTTTACAGATCTGCGGGTGACACACTTTGTGGGTTTTTTTTTTGCTTTACAGAATCTATGGGTGACACACTTTGTGTTTTTTTTGTTTGGCTTTACAGATCTGTGGGTGACACACTGTTTTTTTTCTTTACAGATTTGTGGGTGACACACTTTGTGGGGTTTTTTTTGCTTTACAGATCTATGGGTGACACAGTTTTTTTTGCTTTACAGATCTGTGGGTGACACACTTTGTGTTTCTTTTGCTTTACAGATCTGTGGGTGACACACTTTGTGTTTCTTTTTTTGCTTTACAGATCTGTGGGTGACACACTTTGTGTATTTTTTTTTTGCTTTACAGATCTGTGGGTGACACACTTTGTGTTTCTTTTGCTTTACAGATCTGTGGGTGACACACTTTGTGTTTCTTTTTTGCTTTACAGATCTGTGGGTGACACACTTTCTGTATTTTTTTTTTTGCTTTACAGATCTGTGGGTGACACAGTTTTTTTTTTTTTGCTTTACAGATCTGTGGGTGACACACTTTGTGTTTCTTTTGCTTTACAGATCTGCGGGTGACACACTGTTTTTTTTCTTTACAGATCTGTGGGTGACACACTTTGTGGGGGGGGTTTCTTTACAGATTTGTGGGTGACACACTTTGTGGGTTTTTTTTTTGCTTTACAGATCTGTGGGTGACACACTGTGTTTTTTTTTTTTTGCTTTACAGATCTGTGGGTGACACACTTTGTGTTTTTTTTTTTTGCTTTACAGATCTGTGGGTGACACACTTTTTTTTTTGCTTTACAGATCTGTGGGTGACACACTTTGTGTGTTTTTTTTTTTTTTTTTTGCTTTACAGATCTGTGGGGGACACACTTTCTGTTTTTTTTTGCTTTACAGATCTGTGAGTGACACACTTTCTGTTTTTTTTGCTTTACAGATCTGTGGGTGACACACTTTGTGTTTTTTTTTTTTTTTGCTTTACAGATCTGTGGGTGACACACTTTGTGTTTTTTTTGCTTTACAGATCTGTGGGTGACACACTTTGTATTTGTTTTTTTTTGCTTTACATATCTGTGGGTGAAACACTTTGTGTGTCTTTTGCTTTACAGATCTGTGGGTGACACACTTTGTGTTTTTTTGTTTTGCTTTACAGATCTGTGGGTGACACACTTTGTGTTTCTTTTTTTGCTTTACAGATCTGTGGGTGACACACTTTGCGTATTTTTTTTTTGCTTTACAGATCTGTGGGTGACGCAGGTTTTTTTGCTTTACAGATCTGTGGGTGACACACTTTGTGTTTCTTTTGCTTTACAGATCTGTGGGTGACACACTTTGTGTTTCTTTTGCTTTACAGATCTGTGGGTGACACACTTTGTGTTTCTTTTGCTTTACAGATCTGTGGGTGACACACTTTGTGTTTCTTTTGCTTTACAGATCTGCGGGTGACACACTTTGTGGGTTTTTTTTTTGCTTTACAGAATCTATGGGTGACACACTTTGTGTTTTTTTTGTTTGGCTTTACAGATCTGTGGGTGACACACTGTTTTTTTTCTTTACAGATTTGTGGGTGACACACTTTGTGGGGGTTTTTTTGCTTTACAGATCTATGGGTGACACAGTTTTTTTTTGCTTTACAGATCTGTGGGTGACACACTTTGTGTTTCTTTTGCTTTACAGATCTGTGGGTGACACACTTTGTGTTTCTTTTTTTGCTTTACAGATCTGTGGGTGACACACTTTGTGTATTTTTTTTTTGCTTTACAGATCTGTGGGTGACACACTTTGTGTTTCTTTTGCTTTACAGATCTGTGGGTGACACACTTTGTGTTTCTTTTTTGCTTTACAGATCTGTGGGTGACACACTTTCTGTATTTTTTTTGCTTTACAGATCTGTGGGTGACACAGTTTTTTTTTTTTTGCTTTACAGATCTGTGGGTGACACACTTTGTGTTTCTTTTGCTTTACAGATCTGCGGGTGACACACTGTTTTTTTTCTTTACAGATCTGTGGGTGACACACTTTGTGGGGGGGGGTTTCTTTACAGATCTGTGGGTGACACACTTTGTGGGTTTTTTTTTGCTTTACAGATCTGTGGGTGACACACTGTGTTTTTTTTTTTTTTTGCTTTACAGATCTGTGGGTGACACACTTTGTGTTTTTTTTTTTTGCTTTACAGATCTGCGGGTGACACACTTTTTTTTTTTGCTTTACAGATCTGTGGGTGACACACTTTGTGTGTTTTTTTTTTTTTGCTTTACAGATCTGTGGGGGACACTCTTTCTGTTTTTTTTTTGCTTTACAGATCTGTGAGTGACACACTTTCTGTTGTTTTTTTTTTTGTAAGTTTCCTTCTATAACAGATGTTTCCAGTTTGCATCTATTTAACAACCATTTCCATAAAAAACACATTTTCTCAGTAAATTCCAATGCACAGCTACAGGTCATTTTTTAAAAATTACTCAATCAAATCCTGTGAGGAAAAGGGGTGCAGACAGCTAACTGCTGCAATGTGCCTGACTTCTGCAAGGGGCCTTGTGTCTATTGCCTGGATTATTATGCGAATCCCTATTATCTAGCCTCAAGCAAACATGATTTTCTTTTAAATTACTAGGAAGACCCCAATTTGTGTCTCTCTCTGGCTCCAGCTCTGATGATTATTACGTTACCCCTGGGGTTCCCCAGTAATTTAGTGTTCCTGCGCTTTCCTGTTGCTGTAATTGAACAGTGTTTAAAAGCTTGAGCTAGGAAGATTATATTACAAGGGTGTCCAAAGTTTGCAGTCAGGGAATTAAGCAATTTTTGGAAATTCCATTACTTAATACAACACTATATTATACAACAAAAACGCAAAGGTGCATTCAGAAGTGTAACCATAAAGGGATATGAAACCAATTTTTTTTTTTCTTTCATGATTCAGATAGAGCTGGCAATTTTAAGCAGCTTTCTAGTTTACTCCTATTATCAATTTTTCTTCAATCTCTTGGTATCTTTATTTTAAAAGCTGGAATGTAAGCTTAGGAGCCAGTCCATTTTTTGTTCAGTGCCTAGGTTACGCTTGCTTATTGATGGCTACATTTAGTTCCTGAATTTGCTTACAGTATCTGCCTTACCACCTTGACTGTATGTCTATGCCATGAACCAACCACCCTTACTGTAAAGAAGTGCTTAGGCCTCCTAAACCTGCTACACCCTAACTTGAGATCAAACCCCCTTTGAAAATACTTTTATCTTTATTGTGCAAAAAGAAAATTCTCTAATGTGTTAGAGCAATTCATTATTGCACTATTGTTTATATAATGCTATGTGTTTAACTCTTGCAAAGGGGTTAAATACATAATTAAAGTCAGCTTCAGAGCAGCAATGCACTACTGGGACTTAGTTGACCAAATGTGGTGAGACAATTACAAGAGGCATATGTGTATAGCCACCACTTCCAAGTTAGCTCAAATAAGTGCATTGCAGCTCCTGAGGCTACCTAGGTTTGCTTTTCAACAAAGAACACCAAGAGGATGAAGCAAATTTGATGATAGAAATAAATAATAATAATATCACCTCACTTCCTTCTCTCCTATAAGCTATAGGTACATAACATCTTTTATATACTAGTTTAGTAGCCTCCTTTAGGCAGTTTATCTATAGCCCCCTGGAGGTAAGGGCTGTGCACAATATTCATGTTAAGGCCCAACTAGTGACCTGTAAAGGAACTTAAGTACCTCACAGCCAAGCACCTTACTCGCCCAACCTTTCATGAGTCAAATAGAAGATACAATTTTAAACAACTTTCCAATGTTCATCTATTATCCATTTTTCTTTTGCTCTCTTGGTATCCTTTGTTGAAGGAGCAACAATGCTCTACTGGGAGTTATCTGAACGCATCAAGTGACCCAATGACAAGAGGCACATATGTGCAGCCACCAATCAGCAGCTAGCTCCTGCTCCTACCCAGGTATTCTTTTCAACAAAGGATAGCAAGAGAACAAAGGAAATTTGATAATAGAAGTAAATTGGAAATGCTGTATCTGAATCATGAGAAACTGTGGGTCTCATATCCCTTGTTCTTATCGTGGTATCCTCCGGTACGTACCATTGAGCCTATAAAAATCATGTAGCATCTAACTAACCAGTGTCTTGTGTTAGTTATATAAAATTTATATTATAAATCCCACTCTGAGCAGCAATGTATTTCTTAGGACAGGTTGGAATAGATTTTAAGTACACATTGGGATTGATATGAAATCACTTGCTCCCTCTAGAGGCAGTGTGAAATATAGCAGCGTGTCTGGACCATAGACAATTTCATCTGCCATACAACTGAGTAACTGACAGGTTAATAGAGATTTAAATACCAGCAGATTCTCAGACATTGACAAACTTATTGCTTTACTGGTTAAAAAAAAGCTCTGCATTTTATTAGTGTCTGGGTGGTAAAGACAATTATTTTGCAAGTTGGAAAGGAAAGTTACAATCCACTGCTAGAGGAAAATAAATTCTCTCCTGCCCACCCACCCCCTAATAAAAGCTGTGCTGGGCCGCTGCCCTGGCATCCTGCTTCACACATTTATAACATCTAGTAAACTCCTGGTCCAGGGAAAAGCTCCATAAACCTTCCAACCTGTGTAAATAACGGCAGTTGTGTGGAGGAACCAACCGGTCCATGTTTAAAGGGGTGGAAGGTTTCTAAAGGTCTCTACCATGTGTGTGTTTTACAGTAACTGTTTCACCTGCTCCTCGTGAAGCCCAAACATCTGTGTCTCACACAAAACAATGCAAAGATAATGTTCCAAATGCACTTTCACGAGTTAGATAGAGCTTACAATTAAAACAATAAAAATCCATTATCATTATCAAATGTATTTTTTTAGCAACATTACATTTTGATCGAATTTTCTTTTGTGTTTTCTTTTGTATTGTTTAATCATCTTAAATAAAATGCACCATTGCATAATAAAAATCCCTATTTGTATGAAAAGGTGTCATATTATGTGTTTAATTGATATGAAAAGCATGTTTGGGCATAACTTGTCCATAGGGTCAGATTGTTTATTGGCTGATAAAGACAAACTCCATCATTTGGTTGATAGCTCCTCCCCAAAAGCATAAAAACAAAAAAAAGTGCTTCCATTGTTTAAAAAAGCATAAAAACTAATATATTCAAAACAACCTTTTTTAGATGCAAGGGATTTTAAAGGGACATGAAACCCATTTGTTTTCATCACCTGAATCATGAAAGAAACATTTTGGGTTTCATTTCCCTTCAATGTGGTCTTTCAGGATATGCTCACGTGTGTGCTTTGATTTATTAATTGCAACATTTAGTCTAAGGTGAGGGTGTCTGCTGTTTATTGAGCTTTGATGCACCAAAATCATTTGGGATTTTTTGAAGTGCATTTGAATTTTCGATTGGCACCAAAAAATATAAAGCAGTGAGTGAGCACTAAAGTGCCTAAACCTTCTGACTTGTACGTGTGTATCTTTCAGCAGTTAATATGAGCATCCTTGTTAATGGCAGACAAATATAAGTAGGAAGGCAGGCCATTGGCTAGCCTGAATTTGTAGGAGGAGTCTTACCCTATATAATCTTGCTCATGCCTCATTCACCTTGTCTGCGTTTTCTTTACATTTCTCGTTTCCTGGTTTCCGCTTCCGGTTTCGTTGGGGTTCGAAGTTGGTCGAGTTGAATCGATTCGAATTGTTTCACATTTCAATTCCTTACACATCTGTCGTTTAATTTGACTCAGTCGTTACTTGGCAGTTTGTATATTACGATTATTTCTTTACTAAGTTAACGTTTTTTTACTTTAGTGTGTTTTTCATATCTTTACACACTATCATTTTATATCTGCTTTCATAGACATTTTATTTTTAGTTTTTTCTACGATTACTTTTAATTTCTGTCCATAGCTGCCGCGCTATCAGATCCATTCATTATACTTCGAATACATACATTTTCTTTACTTGTTATATCATTTCATTAAGGTTTTTGTTGCTTCGTATATTTGTAGGTTTTAATTATTTTCTTATATTATTCGGTAGTTTTGTATGTTTTTGTTGTTTCAGTTTAGCTGTATTGTTAATACTCGGTATGGTTAGTTTAACATTAAGGTTGTCCTTTTTGATTGCTTTCGATATCTTCAAATGTTGCCATTTTAAATCTGCTTTCTTACACGTTCGTTTTTTTATTTTCTACTTTTCCATTCAAGTCCATAGCTGCGGCGCTATCGGATCCATTTGTTTTTTTTGTTTTTGTTTTTTTTTTTTCAAACTTTATTTCTCATTCAAAGGTTGCCATGAACAAATAAACAATCTCATCCAGATATTTCAATGGTTACATTTTCATGAGTATTATACAGATTCATATTAGTTTCGTTTGCAAAGCAATGATTCTAGTACATTTGTAGATCAAGTATGAGTCTTTCTCCATGAACTATATACTATTCTGAGTCTATTTAGGCAATACCTTCTTTTTCAATACATTATTTCTTTCTCCCTTTCTTCCCACCTCCCCTTCTAAGTCACAGACAGTTTTACCTCCTCTCTCCCTCTTCCAATAACAACCACAGATCAGGTATCAAGGTGTAGTGTTTGTCTATTATCTATGCGTGTTTTGTCTTTTCTATCAGCATATAAGAAGTCCCATTTACCTCTGAGCCTCTCTTCTAGTAGAAATTCTGAATTTTTAAGGGGTAACAATATCTGAGTTTGTGTGGGGTTATCCAGAGTGTGAATGTAAGTTTCCCACTTTTTCATAAATGGTCTCGTTCTATTTTGCACATCCCCCAAAACATCCGCTGCCTCACAGAGCAATTGTTTGCTCACACTTGTTTTAAGTTGTGGTATCGTAGGGGCCTTGGTACCCAACCATCCCTTAAAGATAAGTCTCCTGGCTTGAAGAATAATGTTAACAGCCCATTTCCTAATGTTGTCTGAGGGTAGTGTCGGGGAGTCTAAGAAAATTACTAATTCTGGAGAGAATTCTAAAGTTGTGTGGAAAGTATTTTTTATCCAGAAGGATATCATTCTCCAGAATCTATTTATTTTGGGGCAGTTCCACAGGACGTGCAGCAAGTCTGCGTTCGGTGCCCTGCACTTCGGGCATTGTCCCTCTGAGTCTGGTCTCCACTTTTTGTAGATTTTGGGGGATATGTATGCATTTTGTAACAATTTGGCATGTGATTCTCGATTTGTCGTTGATAGAGTCGCCCCTCTCACCCTCTCTATGCTACGTTTAACTGTGTCTGGTGTTATTTCTACCTTTAGGGTAGATGTCCATGTATCACTAATATGTTTAGTGGATTCATCGTTAGTTTGTTGAATGTATAGTTTGTAGATGTGGGAAATAGATGTCTCTCCCTGCTCTCTCCTGTTGAACAGTCTATTCATTCCTAGGGTTTGGTTCTTGAGTTCCTCCTGTCTGATTAGTTCATTAACATAGTGCCTCACCTGTAAGTATGCAAAATGGTGTTTATGTGGTAGGTTGTATTGTGTTTGTAGGTCTCTGAACGACTTGATTGACATGTCTAAATTATTGACGATCTGAGACACTGATGTCAAACCCCTATTTTTCCATGCTGTGTATACCCCAGTGTCTATTCCTGCTGGGAACTCTGGGTTACCTTTTAGTGGGAGAAATTTCGTGTAATTGTGATTGAATTTTAGTTTTTTACACATTTTCCACCAGGCTCGGAGAGGTTGGAGTAGCAATGGGTAGTCATTGAGTAATTTATGGATGTGTGAAGGTGACATGTGTGGTAAAGCTTGAAGTGACCATGGGGTCACTAGTTGTTCTTCTAGTGTCGGTAGTGTAAAGTTCTGTTTTCCCGTCATCCAGTCCAGCACATATTTAATTTGGGCCGCCCCACAGTATGCCTCAAAATGTGGGATCGCGAAACCTCCAAAACTAATGCCTGCTGTCATCCTAGTAGCCTTTATTTTGTGTTTTTTCCCTGCCCATATGAATGATAGACAGGCTTTGTTGAGTATCTTAAGGTCTGATTTATGCATAATTTCTGGTATCATTTGAAACAAGTACAGGAGTTTTGGGAACAGTATCATTTTGATGAGAGCAATTTTTCCAGACATTGAGATGGGCAGCTTGTTCCATCTATCGGATCCATTTGTTATACTTCATACGTTCAGTACTTTGTGATGCAGTGTTTCATTAAGGTTGTTGTTGCTTTGTATATTCATAGTTTTCTCATAATCGTATGCTATTGGATCCGTTCAGTAGGTTTGTATGTTTTCGTTGTTTCAATTTAGCTATATTGTTCATATTTGGTTATATATATTTTTGTTGTTTGATTAGTGTAATGTTAAGGTTGTCCTATTTTATCACTGTCAATAGCCACCACGCTATCGGATCCATTCGTTATATTTCGAATTCATACCTTTGGTACTTTGTGTTATTCTTTGATTTACTTTCGCTGTCTGTATGCTGTGTTTCATTAAGGTTGTTGTTGCTTTGTATATTCATAGTTTTAATCATGTTCATATGCTTTCAGATTCCATCGGTAGCTTCAAACGCTTTTGTTGTTTTAATTCAGCTATATTTATTTCATATTCGGATTTATTTGGTTAGTATATCTCTAGCTTTTTATTTATTCTTCCTATACTTCCGGATCCATTCAGTAGGTTCGGACGCTTTCGTATGATTTTTTAACTTATAGCTTATTTTCAGTTGTTAGGCTGTATTTTGTTCAGGCTCATGATTATTTTGTTATTTTTTACAAACCATCATCTTGCATATTTTCTTTCAGTTATGTTTTTGTTGTTTTTACTTTACGTCATGTCTCATCACTTTAATTTTACTTACATTAGTATTTCTGGCATTTCTGGCGTTATATCACCACATTACGGGCACCTACGAGTTATCATTTAATAAATAACTTGTTTGGTGGCAAGTCTCCTCGTCCGTAGATTCATATCTCATACGTGCACGTCATCTTATAACCATTCCTACCTTTTACCTGATACGTTTTCAGGTAACCGTAAGGCCTGAGTTTTAAGTTTTTTCATTTGCCTGGTACGGCCCAGGTAACTCGGCCTCTTTTACAGACATGGACTGACACGTCTTCGGTCCCGTGCATGAAGAGTTTTCATATTTAATTGATTTGCTATCACCCCAGTGAGTCCGCTCGCACTACATACTTCAGATATAATTAAAGGAAACACATGCCTACCTTTTACCTGACACGTTCTTTCAGGTACCACAAGGCCTCAGTTTCAAGTTTAATTAGCCTGGTACGTTCTACGTAACTCGACCTCTCCTACAGACAGGGGCTGTCACATTTTCGGTCCCGTAAGTCAAGTTTTATTATTTTTTTATTTCTTGTTTCCATATACCTCACTCTTATGTTCTTACGAACATCACCTCACACATTTTCTTTCAGTTATGTTTTGTTGCATTTACATTATGTCATGTCCTTATCACGCTCATTTTACACACAGCATTATTTCTGTTATTTCTGGCGTTATATCATCACATGTTGTTACCCGTCATGTTTACGGGCACCTATGGACTGAGTTATCGTTTAATAATTAACCTGTTTGTTGGCAAGTCTCCTCGTCCATAGATTCATACGTCATACGTGCACATCATAACATTCCTACCTTTTACCTTATACGTGTTCAGGAAATCATAAGGCCTGAGTTTTAAGTTTTTTAATTTGCCTGGTATGCCCCAGGTAACTCGGCCACTTTTGCAGACAGGGACTGACACGTCTTTGGTCCCATGCAAGTTGAGTTTTCGTCTTTAACTGATTTGGTGTCACCCCAGTGAGTCCGATCGCCTGCACTACATACTTCAGTTATAATTTTAGTTAACACATTCCCACCTCTTACCTGACATGTCTAGTTTGTTGTTTTATGATTTATCGTCACCATTGTAATTCCGCTTGTTTACACCACATACCTCAGACATATACTTACATTTTATATATTTTAAGTTGTTTTAATAGTTCTTTTCTTTTAGTTACATAGGTTATGTCTCAAGCCTCAGGCATCAATGAATTTGCCTATGTCCCGCCATCTCCTGCCAGGGGATCGGAGCACAGGAGTAGACCCTCACTTAGGTTCTGAACTATCCCCTAGCTCATGACTGAGCTACAGGGTAGGGGTATTTCTTACCCGGCTACAGCAGGGAAGCTGTTTTATTTAGGTTTCTATTCCCCAGCACATTAGGTTCCAGCATTGTTCAAGTCCATTGGTATGAGACTGAGTACCACAGCTTATGGTTCCACCAAGACCATATAGAGTACAGCATTTTCAAAATCCATAAGTACAGCTGACAGATAGGAACATTTGTACACTATATTTGAAGTGGTGCTCTTGGTTGGGGAAAATGGGGAAAAATAAAACAAACATATGTCAACCTTTCAAAAGTACTTTTCTTCATCTAGCCATCTACCCAGATCATTAATGTACAATTTTGAATTCACAGAATTATTTTTGTTTGCACATTTACAAATATGATTCTTTAAAAAGTGATCTCTTAATTTCTGCATTTTCTTTTTATCATGCACGTCACACGTTGTTTTAGGGGATGCAATGTGCAGACATTTTACCTCCTGTGAGTGTTTCTGTGGGTGTCTGTGTTTATGTCTTTATGCTTTTGTTTGTGTCTCTATGAGTGTGTATGTATTTTTTTTCTGTGGGTTTCTCTGTGAGGGTGGGTGTGTATGTCTTTGTGCATTTTCTGTGGATGTCTGTGAGGGTGTGTGCACATGGTTTTGTGCTTTTTCTATGGGTGTCTCTGTGAGGGTGTGTGTATGTTTGTCTTTGTGTATTTTCTGTGTGTGTGTGTGTGCGTGTGTATGTATGTCTTTGTGTATTTTCTCTGGATGCCTCTGTGAGGGTGGGTGTGTAAGTCTCTGTAAAGGTGGGTGTGTGTATGTATGTATGTCTGTTTTTTCTGTGGATGTCTCTGTGAGGGTGTGTGTATATGTCTGTGTGTTTTCTGTGGGTGTCTCTGTGAGGGTGTGTGCATGTCTGTGCATTTTCTGTGGGTGTCTCTGTGAGAGAGTGTGCATGTCTTTGTGTGTTTTCTGTGGATGTCTCAGTGAGGGTGTGTGTGTGTGTGTATGTATGTCTTTTTGTTTTTTATGTGGTTGTCTCTCTGTGTGTGTATGTCTTTGTGTGTTTTCTGTGGGGGTGTCTTTGTGTGTTTTCTGAGGCTGTCTCTGTTGGTGTTTCCTTGGGTGTATGTGCAAGTTTGTGTGTGTGTGTCCATTGTCTGTTCCTTTTTAGGACATTTTGACCTTGCTACTGATTATTCACATCTTTATACAGACTTTGAGACTAATGAGACCTTTCCGGAAATCACCAATCCACCATTTAACCTTTAAATTATTGTTTAGGCAGTTTAGGGCTCTTCCTTTCAGCCACTGCATGCTGTTGTCTTTATTTAGTTGGCATCTTCCTTGACAAAAAGATAATCAGAACTCCATATTTTGTTTTGTAAATCTCCTTTTTTGACAAAACTGTAGTCTACCTCATTACTTGTCAGGTCAATGTAAACAAGTGCTGAGTATCTGTGTGGGTGTCTGTGTCTGAGTGTGTTTGTGTGTTTCTTTGCGTGTCTGCTACCGTGTCTATATGTGAATACTTATGTGTGAGTGTGTGTTTCAGTGTATGAGTGTGTTTCTTTGCGTGTCTGCTAGAGTGTCTATATGTGAATACTTATGTGTGAGTGTGTGTTTCAGTGTATGAGTGTGTCTGTGTGTTTCTGTGTTTGTGTGTTACTACCTTTACAACATTTCCAAGTTTGACTACACTTAAGAATAAAGTGCATATACGTTTTATTGCACATGTCAATGGGGAGGGGGGGCTGATCAATGGTTAAGTCAGGGGCCCCAAAATTTCTAGTGGCGGCCCTGCAAGTCTTGTATGTGCTGTTGCTACTTCTCTATTTTAGATTCATTGTATTTTGTATTTATTGTAAACTGATCGGAACAGCCAATAGAATGCGAGCTCAATCTGATTGGCTGATTGGATCAGCCAATCGGATTGAACTTGAATCTGATTGGCTGATTCAATCAGCCAATCAGATTTTTCCTACCTTAATTCCGATTGGCTGATAGAATCCTATCAGCCAATCGGAATTCGAGGGACGCCATCTTGGATGACATCATTTAAAGGAACCTTCATTTGTCGTTAGTCCGTCGGTGAAGAAGGATGGCTCCGCGTCGGCTGCTTCAAGATGGTCCCGCTCCGCGCCGGATGGAAGAAGATAGAAGATGCCGCATGGATGAAGATGTCTGCCGGTCCGGATGTCCTCTTCTGCCCGGATAGGATAAAGACTTTGGACCCTCTGGAGGAGCTCTTCTGCCTGGATAGGATGAAGACTTCGGACCCTCTTCTGGACGGATCGGTGATACCCGGCTGGGTGAAGATAAGGTAGGAAGATCTTCAGGGGCTTAGTGTTAGGTTTTTTAAGGGGGGTTTGAGTGGGTTAGATTAGGGGTATGTGGGTGGTGGGTTGTAATGTTGGGGGGGTATTGAATGTTTTTTTTACAGGCAAAAGAGCTGTTTTCTTTGGGGCATGCCCCGCAAAAGGCCCTTTTAAGGGCTGGTAAGGTAATAGAGCTGTTAACTTTTTATTTTAGAATAGGGTAGGGCATTTTTTTATTTTGGGGGGCTTTGTTATTTTTTTAGGGGGCTTAGAGTAGGTGTAATTAGTTTAAAATTCTGGTAATCTTTTTTTTATTTTTTGTAATTTAGTGGGGGTTTTTTGTAATTTAGTTTAGTTGATTTAATTGTAGGTAATTGTTGTAGGTAGTTTATTTAATTAATTTATTGATAGTGTAGTGTTAGGTTTAATTGTAACTTTTGTAATTTTGTAATTTTAACTAGTAGTTAACTATTTAATAGCTATTGTACCTAGTTAAAATAAATACAAAGTTGCCTGTAAAATAAATATAAATCCTAAAATAGCTACAATATAATTATTCGTTATATTGTAGCTATATTAGGGTTTATTTTACAGGTATTTAGTTTTAAATAGGAATAATTTATTTAATAAGAGTTAATTTATTTCGTTAGATAAAAATTATATTTAACTTAGGGGGGTGTTAGTGTTAGACTTAGCTTTAGGGGTTAATACATTTATTAGAGTAGCGGCGAGGTCCGGTCGGCAGATTAGGGGTTAATAAGTGTAGGTAGGTAGCGGCGACATTGGGGGGGCAGATTAGGGGTTAATAACATTTATTATAGTGTTTATGAGACGGGAGTGCGGCGGTTTAGGGGTTAATACATTTATTATAGTGGCGGCGAGGTCCGGTAGGCAGATTAGGGGTTAATAAGTGTAGTTAGGTAGCGGCGACATTGGGGGGGCAGATTAGGGGTTAATAAATATTATGTAGGTGTCGGCGATATTAGGGGCAGCAGAATAGGGCTACATAGGGATAATGTAGGTGGCGGCGGCAGGTTAGGGGTTAAAAACATTTATTAGAGTGGCGGCGATGTGGGGGGACCTCGGTTTAGGGGTACATAGGTAGTTTATGGGTGTTAGTGTACTTTAGAGCACAGTAGTTAAGAGCTTTATAAACCGACGTTAGCCCATAAAGCTCTTAACTCCTGACTTTTTTCTGCGGCTGGAGTTTTGTCGTTAGAGTTCTAACGCTCACTTCAGCCAAGACTCTAAATACCAGTGTTAGAAAGATCCCATTGAAAAGATAGGATACGCAATTGGCGTAAGGGGATCTGCGGTATGGAAAAGTCGCAGCTGGAAAGTGAGCGTTAGACCCTTTCCTGACTGACTCTAAATACCAGCGGGCAGCCAAAAGCAGCGTTAGGACCCCTTAACGCTGGTTTTGACGGCTAACGCAGAACTCTAAATCTAGGCGTATGTCTTTTATCACTTTTAGAGTTTTCTTTTATCACTTTTAGAGTTTTCTTTTATCACTTTTAGAGTTTTCTTTTGAAAGTCCTTCATTACTTAGTTGATTTCCTTCTTTTCATCACGTTAGGCAGGGTAAGTAGTCCATATCCATGTGTTAAGATCTCCCTTGTCAGTACTAGGAGGAGCTGCAGTCACTGCTAGGTAAGCTTTACTTTGCTATGAGTATTATTGGTCCTGCTGCTTTATTTGATTGACATATGTGGGGCAAGTTCCTTCTACTTTGGGACGGCATATTTGTGTTCATTTCTGTAGTGTGGGAATCTTTTCCTCATGTAGTTACGGATGCTGCAGTTTTCTCAGGTTATGCAGCTATTTTTTGCCCTCTTTATGTAATACGGCATTGTTGTTACGTATTTTGAAACCATAACTGCTATTCATACACTGTCACATTTTCTTAGTGACTCTAGGCCTGATCATTACTGTCTGCATTTAGATTCATGTTAAACGCAACAGACAGGGGCCGGCATCAATGTAAAGTATTTTGAGACTCATGACCCTGGTGGCTGTCTTGGACCAGATCATGTTACAGTAGACAGGTAGACCTTGGGATGGCCCACTTTTACCTTTTCCCTGTACTCCCCTCACTACAACACATTCATTAAACATTGTCGCATTCTCTTACTGTATCTAGGTTTTAACCCTAAATTACTCTCTGCCTTTTCATTAGGATCTACGTCAGCTGCCTCTCGTCTTGGGGCCCCCACTCTTGTCATCAAGAATTAGGGAGATGGAACTTATCATGCTTTGCTAGGTATATTCCAGATCCTCAAGTTGTAATGTTTTTGGGTTTCTCACACTTGGCTGAATAACTGCTGTAATTATTTCATTAACTTTTCCTTCATCCTACTCTGCCCTCAGGTCACTTTCCCTTTACTTTGTTGTTGCTCATTGTTACATTACAGTAAGACTCCAAGTACAAGTAGGAATTCTGGCCATTGGCTAGCCTGAATTTGTAGGACGAGTCTTACCCTATATATTCTTGCTCATGCCTCATTCACCTTTCTGGGTTTTCTTTATGTTTTGCCCACCCGCCCATCCCTTTATTCTTTTTCTTTCTTTTTATCATTCACCCCAGGTCACCTTTACTTTTTGCTGTTGCCTATTGTTACTAAACATGTGCACACCGTAAAATTTTGTTTCGTTTCATATTGATTCGGTATTTTTCAATTTAGTTTTGGATGCATTTGGATCTATTTGTTATATCATTCATTCGTTTCGGATGCATTCGGATTGATTCGTTATAGCGGTCATTCATTTCGAATGCATTCGGAAATTCGGAAGTGCAGTATGTTCAAGTTAATTCATTATGTTATGTTGATTTGGATGGTTCCAACCAGCACAAAAGGATTAATTTCACTGTTCTATCTCACTATATTTAATTGTAATATATATCTCTATTAGGTTTTTTTTATAATAAATATGGAACAATTCAGATTTTTCATTACAAATTGATTCGGATTAGTTTTGTTTCGTTACTAGGGTGATTCGGAGATTCAGATATATCCGAATCTCCAAATCACCCAATTTTCATCCGAATTTTGATTCGGAACTAAACGAATTGCACATCTCTAATTGTTACATTACAGTAAGACTCCAAGTACAAATAATAATTATAATATAATATTTGGTAAGATTTTAAAGGACATTTTACATTGGGGTGTGTAATGCAGGTGTGGCATGTTGTTTTAAGGGAACTATTTGTATTGAAATAGCCTACCTACCAATGTGGAGCATGGGAATGTAAATCAGTAAAAGGAGGGACATAAACTGATTTATATTTTATGGTAAGAAAGAGCTAGATATATACTGGAAGTTACCCATGGACTGCCGGGTCGGACTGAGAAATCATACCAGCCCACCGGCCCAGCCTCCCCAGCCCAGGCTCCACCCCCTTACCTTGCCTGCCAATGTAGTCCTCTGTTCTAAGGGGCCACTTACCTGCCCCCACAAGCCCCCACACCCTCAACAGGAGCAGAGCGGCCTTGAATAAAGTCACTATGCATTTTCACAAGTCTCACTCCGTGACCTCCCTGTGATGCCGGCAGCCCACCAGGAAAACTCCCTTTGTCCCGGTGAGCCAATCTGGCACTTATGGGCTATTAAATACAATTTTAAACAACTTTCTAACTTACTTCTATTAGAACATTTTCATAATTTTCTTAGTATTCTTTGGGGAAAAAGCAGCAATGCATCCCTGTGAGTTAGCTAAACACATTGACACCTAGCTTATGAGTGGTGCGCTAACTGTAGTAAATAGTATTTAATAACATAAGGACTGGTGAGGCTAGAGAGGCTGAAGACGCTCTAGGGAGCCTAACAAAAACCGATATCGCCCTTGCGCTACAGTTAGCGCACCACTCATAATCTAGGCGTGAGTGAGAAAATGACAAGAGGCATAAATATGCAGCCACCAATCAGCAGCTAGCTACCTGTAGTGCATTGCTGCTCCTGAGCCTACCTAGGTATGCTTTTTAACAAAGGATACCAAGAGAAGGAAGCAAATTAGATAACAGAAGTAAACTGGAAAGTTGTTTAAAACTGTAAGCTCTGTCTTAATCATGAAAGAAACATTTTGGGTTTCATGTTCCTTTAACTGATGGTTTTGTTTATGTGCAATCCCTTCATCTTTATTAGGAATGTTTCTTGAAATAGAGCTGACATATGAGTCTGTACGTTGTGTGGGTGAACAATAGGATCTACAAGAACATCTTCTCACTGTCGAGAGTTGCAGAAGATCAGGAAATGTGGTCACCATGATCTTAGGGGAATGGGACCCCTTATTTTAAAATGGGACTTCCTTTCTAATTAAAAGGCGTAAAAATACAAATGCTAAGTTAATGGAAATAGGATAAGTGGGTAGGGCCTTTAAATGTCAATGTTTAAGTGCCCAAAAGGCACAAAATGCATCTGTCGCTCCTGATATTCTTGGTCATTATTTTTTTATATGATATGATCTGAGCTTTCATTTATACTGATAAGAAAGTGGCTTTTTAATATTTGTAATGAAGCGGTGTAACCTTGTGTGCTCTGTGACAACTATTATGGGTTGTGGTGCATCAGTATACTGTATGTGACAGTGCCCTCTGCTTCCATGTGCCCTGGACTGAAGCTGCTCCCTCTCATGTGCTCTGCCGTGCTGCTGCCTTATGCTCACTGAAGATACTCAGCCCTTAGTATGCCTCAGTCGCCAAAGTGTCATTTTAACCCAACATGTTATTGTTTACACATCAAAAGCCAAACTTTTGCAAACAGGTGTTGTCCTCTGCACCAGGGTCCTCAACAACCCATGTACACCAGCTTTATGCCCAAGCTTCAGCCCTAGCACCAGGTGCCTATACTAACTAACCCATGTACACCAGCTTTATGCCTAAGCTTCAGCCTTATCACTAGGTGCCTATACTAACTAACCCATGTACACCAGCTTTATGCCCAAGCTTCAGCCTTATCACTAGGTGCCTATACTAACTAACCCATGTACACCAGCTTTATGCCTAAGCTTCAGCCTTATCACCAGGTGTATATACTCACCAATCCATGTATGCCAGCTGTATGCCCAAACTTCAGCCCTAGCACCAGTTGCATATAATCATCAGCCCCTGTATACCAGCAGTATGCCCAAACTTCAGCCTTATCACCAGGTGTATATACTCACCAATCCATGTATGCCAGCTGTATGCCCAAACTTCAGCCTTATCACCAGGTGTATATACTCGCCAATCCATGTATGCCAGCAGTATGCCCAAACTTCAGCCCTAGCACCAGTTGCCTATACTCACTAACCCATGTAAGCCAGCTTTATGCCCAAGCTTCAGCCCTATCACCAGGTGTATATACTCACCAATCCATGTATACCAGCAGTATGCCCAAACTTCAGCCCTAACACCAGTTGCATATAATCACCAGCCCCTGTATACCAGCAGTATGCCCAAACTTCAGCCTTATACCAGGTGCATATAATTATCAGCCCCTGTATGCCAGTGGTATGCCCAATCTTCATCCTTATCACCAGGTGCCTATACTCACCAATGCCTGTATGCCAGCATTGCCCACTCTGCTGCACCCCAAAATGATCGCATATAACACAACACACACTCATGTACAAATACAAGTAGATCTATTAGTCCTAAGCCTTACTGCTAAGCTCTGGTTTATTTTACTGCAATGGACGTATATTGTTCTGTATTGTTTTGAAGGTACAGACAGCATTGGTCCAGTAATTAAGCACACAGGCAATAAATTATAACCACACATCTGTGCTTAGAAGCACATTAAAATAGATCCTCCTTCCTAGGACTTCTTTGGGTTGTAGGCTAATATCTCCATATCCATTTAGAGCTACTGGGTGAAGTGCCGATAGGTGTGCCGCCACCAGCATGGTTTGGATTTGAG